>NC_138220.1:5864696-5999696 GCF_964194415.1 Vipera berus
AGCTGGAGGGAAATCACCCACCCATCCTCCGGCTGTGCTAAGAGGCTTCTAGAGGCCTTGTTGTAATTTGTGTCTCCAACTGTGACTGCAAGCATCAAAAAGTGGAGGGGAATAACACTCAGAAGCCTGTGTCTCTCTTGTCGCCGGGTCGAACTAAATTGGTTGAGTTGTCAGGAGAAGGAAAGCTGGAGGTGGAATTGATTCCACTCACCGCAACCAGGTCAGACCCTCAATGCATCCTAATTTATATACTTCTAGAAGAGCCTTAGCTAATGTCTGGTGTCTTCCAGCTATGCCGAGTTTAAAGTTTAAAGCGGTATTAAAGTATTAATACCGCTTTACAAGGCCTTGGTAAGGCCACACTTGGAACACTGCATCCAGTTTTGGTCACCGCGATGTAAAAAGGTGTTGAGACTCTAGAAAGAGGGCAGAGAAGAGCAACAAAGATGATCAGGGGACGGGAAGCTAAAATATTTAAAGAACGGTTGCTGGAATTGAGTATGTCTCTAGTTTAATTAAGAGAAGGACCGGCGGGGGGACGGGACATGATAGCAGCCTTCCAGTATCTCAGGGGCTGCCCCAAAGAAGAAGGAGTCAAGCTCTTCTCCAAAGCCCCTGAAGGGCGGACAAGAAGCCACGGATGGAAACCCATCAAGGAGAGAAGCAACCTGGAACTAAGGAGAAACTTCCTGACAGCGAGAACAATTGATTAGGGTTTCCTGCCTGAGCAGGGGGTTGGACTAGATGACCACCAAGGTCTTTCCCAACTCTGTTATTTTGTTATTTCTAACACTTCTTACGTCCAGCTTTAATGGCATGTGCAAAATAAGACGGGGGGATGAATTTGTCTATAAGCGGATTCGCCTCTTAAAAGAGCAGAGCGAACATTTAGCGAATTAAATATATATATTAATTAAAGAAAACTTTGAGGGAAGCCCAGCATTCAACGACAGTACAGTTAGGATTATAGTTGTAATTTCCATCCCAGGAGCAAGTCAAATCTTGCCATCCTCTCGCAATTTTTAGTACAGGGGCAATCACATATGGAGGAAAGGGTTTAGGTCAAGGGTAGGCAACCTCGGCTCTTTTATGACTGGTGGACTTCAACTCCCAGAATTCCTGAGCCAGCCATGCTGAGGGGAAAGGGAGAGGTTTCCAAGCTGAGCCGTGCTGCCTCAGGAATTCTGGGAGTTGAAGTACACCAGTCATGAGGGGGCCATAGTTCCCCCGTGCTGGCTCAGGAATTCTGGGAGTTGAAGTCCACAAGTCATGAGGGGGCCGTAGTTCCCCCATGCTGGCTCAGGAATTCTGGGAGTTGAAGTCCACAAGTCATGAGGGAGAAGGGCGGTATATAAATTTAATAAATAATAATAATAATAATGAGGGGGCCATAGTTCCCCCATGCTGGCTCAGCAATTCTGGGAGTTGAAGTCCACGAGTCATGAAGGGGCCATAGTTCCCCCGTGAATTCTGGGAGTTGAAGTCCACGAGTCATGAGGGGGCCATAGTTCCCCCATGCTGGCTCAGCAATTCTGGGAGTTGAAGTCCACGAGTCATAAAAGAGCCAAGGTTGCCTAAGGTAGATTATGATTGTTTGTCCACGAGTCATGAGGGGGTCGTAGTTCCCCCATGCTGGCTCAGCAATTCTGGGAGTTGAAGTCCACGAGTCATGAAGGGGCCATAGTTCCCCCGTGAATTCTGGGAGTTGAAGTCCACGAGTCATAAAAGAGCCAAGGTTGCCTAAGGTAGATTATGATTGTTTGTCCACGAGTCATGAGGGGGTCGTAGTTCCCCCATGCTGGCTCAGCAATTCTGGGAGTTGATGTCCACGAGTCATGAAGGGGCCATAGTTCCCCCGTGAATTCTGGGAGTTGAAGTCCACGAGTCATAAAAGAGCCAAGGTTGCCTAAGGTAGATTATGATTGTTTGTCCACGAGTCATGAGGGGGTCGTAGTTCCCCCATGCTGGCTCAGCAATTCTGGGAGTTGAAGTCCACGAGTCATGAAGGGGCCATAGTTCCCCCGTGAATTCTGGGAGTTGAAGTCCACGAGTCATGAGGGGGCCGTAGTTCCCCCATGCTGGCTCAGGAATTCTGGGAGTTGAAGTCCACGAGTCATCAAAGAGCCAAGGTTGCCTACGGTAGATTATGATTGTTTGTATTTTTATACCCTGTATTTAGCTCTGTGAAGTCGGGGAGGGGGGAGGGGGAAGGGAGGGAGGTGTTGGGGAGGGTTGGGGAGAGGGGAGGGGGTTGGGAGGGGTTTTGTTTTGTTAAAAATGTATTGTAAAACTTTTCAATAAAAAAATAAAAAATAAAAGAGCCAAGGTTGCCTACCCCTGGTTTAGGTAGTTGCTGTGCCCAAGCTAATGAAAAAAAAAATAACAATAATAGGAATAATAATGGTAATGATAACAAAACAACAGTAGTAGTAATAATAATAATAACAACAACAACAACAGCCACAAAATCAATCTTGGAGTCCCTGAATAATTGGTTATGTCCTTGAAAACTTCCAGTGCGTTTCTCTCCGTAGCGTGTGTGTGTGATTTACAAGCCAGATAATTCTCTGTCTCTGTGTCTTGTCTTGTCTTTTTTTTTTCTTTGTGTGCCCGGAGAGTGTGTATTTTCTTTGTAATAAAACCTTGGCTTAGGCAAATAAATTTGCAGAGACAGTTTTACTGACAGCTGCCTCCCCTGCTCACTTTCTCCCACAGCCCTGTTTCCATGTAATAAAATGGCGGGGGGGGGGGGGGGTGGAAAGAAACCAGAATGAAATTTCAACTAAGCCAACGCTGGGTGCATTTTAAAAAACTAGAGCCATGCAGAGGTAACTGCAAAAGTGCTTCTGAAGGGCCCGCTCGGCTTTCATCTCACCGTTTCAAGTTTGCCCAGCTCTCAACCCAAGAAAATAAATCATAAAATAAAAAGTCAGAGGTCATCTGGACCAGTTATCACAAAGGATGGAGAGGATAGATTTATCACACACACACCCCGCCCCCGTGGTTCCTTTTTTGTCAAAGAGATGCAAAGTGTTTCATTTGGGGGGGAAAAGAAGAAAAAGAAAGATTTTATTTTTATTTTTTCACCAGTGGGAGGGGGGAAAAAATCACCGGGTTAGAATTTCCTAGGGTATTCCTCATTCAGCAACTGCCTTGTTTAGTGACCCGTTTGCAGCTACAACACAGGTGCAAAAAAAGTTTAGGGCCATCCTTGCATTGATGCCCTTTGCAGATCTGTAAGGTCATAGTTGCAGCTGCAGTTTCCTTTAGTGACTTGCCTTGCTTAACAACCAGTTTGCGGGTCCCAGGTGTGGCCACCAAACGAGGACTAGCTGCGTTTCCGTCTTGTTTTATGTGGCCGTTCGCAGCAGCTGCGCCCAAAGCGGCTTTTGAGATCAGCCTAAGGTCAAACCATGATCAGTAAAACCATGGGTCAGTACATCCTATTATGCCTGTGGATCAATGCTTAATCAATAGGTTCCTACGAAGGTGATGCAAAACAAATGCATGAGCAACCCAGCTGTTATCTTTACCAATAAAGGAGGATATTTGTAGCTCGGGGTTGAAATGAGGGGTCCCCTGTGTTCTCTGAGTTGGGTTGTTTTCTTGCAGACCAACTAGGTCACATTATCAGGGCTAGTTAGTGCTAGATATCGCTGATGATGTTACCTAGTTTGGGTAATGAAACATTTGCAAGAAAACAATCAGACTCAGAGGGCAACAAGAATCATCATCATTATTATTATTCTTCCTCCTTCTTTTTCTTCTTCTTCTTCTTCTTCTTCTTCTTCTTCTTCTTCCTTCTCCTCCTCCTCCTCCTCCTCCTCCTCCCTCCCCTCCCTCCTCTTCCTCTTCCTCTTTCTTCTTCTTCTTCTTCTTCTTCTTCTTCTTCTTCTTCTTCTTCTTCTTCTTCTTCTTCTTCTTCTTCTTCTTCTTCTTCTTCCTTCTCCTCCTCCTCCTCCTCCTCCATCCCCCTGCCTTCTAGCACTGATGATGTTACCTAGTTTGGGTAACGAAACGTCTGCAAGAAAAATACCAAGTTTAAAGAGCACCAAGGACCCCCCAATCCTTTGCTTCTTCTTCTTCTTCTTCTTCTTCTTCTTCTTCTTCTTCTTCTTCTTCTTCTTCTTCTTCTTCTTCTCCTTCTCCTTCTCCTTCTCCTTCTCCTTCTCCTTCTCCTTCTCCTTCTCCTTCTTCTTCTTCTTCTTCTTCTCCTTCTCCTTCTCCTTCTCCTTCTCCTCCTCCTCCTCCTCCTCCTCCTCCTCCTCCATCCCCCCACCAGGCCCAGAGAGCACCAAAGACCTCTTATTATACTTTAGAAATGGCAGGTTATGGCTTGACCTGGAGCACCGCTGCCGCTAATTGAGATTTAGCGAGATAACCATGTTTTAAGAAACTACGGTTTGTTTGTTTGTTTTATTGAAAAGTTTTACAGTACATTTTTTTAAAAAGAAAAACTCCCTCCCTCCACCTCCCCTCCCCCTTACCCTCCCTTACCTCCCCCTCCCCCTCCCCCACCCCCCAACTTCCCAAAGCTGAATACAGGGTATATACTTTACAAACTTAAGCTAAAACATGCTAACAAACTAAGATATAACATGAAATTCTATCGCGCTTTAACTCCCCTTAAACATAACTATATTACTAACAAATAACATAAGTAATAATATGTCATATAAAACCAGTACTTATTCATATGCTAAATGAAACTTTTTAGTCCCTTATTTGTTCTGAATATATTCGATCCATCTTCTCCATTCCACAATGTATTTCTGTTGCGATTGTTCTTTCAAATATGCTGAAATCTTTGCCATTTCCGCCAAGTTAGAAACTTTCAAAGTCCATTCTTCTATAGTCGGCAGTTCCTCCTTCTTCCAATATTGCGCTACCAAAAGTCTGGCTGCCGTAATTAAATTCAACATCAATTTAGTATCTGTGACAGTAAAATCTGTAATAATACCCAACAAAAAAAAAACTGTGGAGAAAACCTTTATCCTTTTCTTAAATACCTTCTGCATGTTCCACCAAATTTTAATCCAAAAAGCTTTGACTTTTTTGAACAAGTCCACCATATATGGTAATACGTTGCATCCTCACAACCACACCTCCATCATTTAGTCTTCTTGTGTCCACGGGAGCGCAGCGACCTAGCTCTTCGTCTCCCGAGCACCTCCATCCTCAAAATGGGGCTGGTGACCCCTCCGTCTCCCCAGATATTTATTTATTTACTCCCTTATTTGCTCTGAATTTGCTTATGAGCACCCTCTGCGTTTTTTCACATTTCCCTCAGAAGAGACATTTTGACACCGCCGGTAGGGATGTTATTTCATTAGCAGGTTTCACATCTTGCCGCCTATTATCTTGGAAACAACGAGGTGTAACTTGGGAATAAGCGGAGGTGGAAGCGAGAGAGTAGAGCTCTCGGTTCTGGCGGGTCTGAGGAATCTTTCCTCTCTTTCTTTTCCCTCCGTTTTCTGGCTTCCCCTTCTGGGCCGGCAAGCGGGAAGGCCTCACAAAATGGCAGCCATTTTGTTCCCTGCAGACCAATGTGGTGGTTGTCCTTGGATGCTCTTGGCTGTCTTCCTTTGTTTTTATTGGAGACAATAACTCTTGTTTTCTTCCGTCCATCCCTCCATCTGCTCAGCTTGTCCATCTGTCTGTCATTTCTCTCCCACACAAAGACAGATCTGTCTGTCTGTCTTATCACCTCACACTCCTCTAATTATCTCCCTCTTTCCATCTGTCATCTGTCTGTACCTATCCATCATCCAGCCATCTATCATCTCAAACATCTCTCTTGATATATCTTTCTGTCTGTCTGTCGTCTCACACACATCTAATTATCTCTCTCTCCATCTATCATTTCTGTATATCATTCATCCATCCATCATCTCAAACATCTATCTGTCTGTCTGTCTATCTATCTATCTATCTATCTATCTATCTATCTATCTATCTATCTATCTATCTATCTATCTAGCATGTCTCCCAAATCTATCTCTCTCTGTCTGTCTGTCTGTCTGTCTGTCTGTCTGTCTATCTATCTATCTATCTATCTATCTATCTATCTATCTATCTATCTATCTATCTATCTATCTCATCTCTCCTAAATCTATCTATATCTATCTATCTGTCTCTGTATGTCTATCTATCATCTCTCACACTTCTTTCTTTCTTCCTTCCTTCCTTCCTTCCTTCCTTCCTTCCTCCTTCGTTCCTTCCTTCCTTCCTTCCTTCCTTCCTTCCTTCCTTCCTTCCTTTCTTTCTTTCTTTTTTTTCTTTCCCTCCCCTTCCCATTTCATATGAGTTTATTTTTAAACTGCGTAGCTGCAAATAAGCAGATGCTAGAAGAAATTACGAGAAATACGAAGGGGTAAGAGGTGAAAAAAACATTTCAGAATTTATTTTCAGGGAAAAAGGTAGTCGAATTAAGTATTTACAAGTGGGAGTCTGGGAAAATCAGCGCATAATTGTGAAGGAAGCTGCACGATTGTCTTGGAGCTTTGAACACCGTATTATTACACTGGAGAAGCAGATACAAAATTGGGATTTCAGCTGGTGACTTTCTGTAAAATAAAGATGGTTCATTCGTTCATTGTTTCTGGAAATTGTGATAAGCAGATTCAAGAAAGGTTCTGGTTAGGTGTGATGCGTGAGCCCACTATTTAGCTAAAGGTCTTCTGGGAGGTGGATCTTGTTGTTTTTAATAATAGGATGAGTGTCATTCCTGAAAGGGGATCCATGCAATCTAGACCTTTCTTCCCCAGTTCAACCAGCAAAGATACTGGTTGGGATGGTGGAAGTTGCAATTTACACCCTCTCAACTGCCAGTTGAGTTGAATATCTTCTGGGAGCTGGTATCAATGGGTAAACAAACGAGATGTTCAACCATCAACCATGACAGGTGGTGAACATCTCATGAACTTCTCTCCATCCTTTGTCATCTTCTGAAGTGCTCCAAAATTTTTAATTTTCCCCTTCTCTGATATCTCCTTTGGCAGGTAACAGACGGTGGCACCATCAAACAGAAGATCTTCACCTTTGATGCCATGTTCTCCACCAACCAGTCGCACATGGAGAACTACCGCAAGAGGGAAGACCTGGTCTACCAGTCCACAGTGAGGTAACTCAAGCCGTCTCCTTTCAAAACTGTTCCCACGCGCCGTAACCCTGCAGAGATACAGGCAGAGTTGTTGAGTATCCCATCCCAAATCAGATTTATTTCCAGAGTCAAGTGGACTCGATTTAGCCACAGAAACCCAACGATCGTGGATCAAAAATCTACGATGAGCAGAGGAACGGAACAAAGTTGCTTGGAAGATCTGAATTAATTCAGTGGGGTCCCTCTTATGGCTCGTGGTGTCAACGATAGCAGCCATAAGCCGAGGACTTTTGCAGCCTTGGCATCCACCCGACTACACGCCGCAAAAACGGTAGCAAAATTCTGTTGGTTCACATGGGTGACCCGCTCTACAACGATCGTGACTTAACGACCGTACGGGTTAGTTAGTCCTCAACTGACAAGCATTCATTTAGTTCAAAGTTATGTCCCTGAAAAAAAGTGATTTTCGGCTGTTTTTCGCACTGACGACCATTGCAGCATCCCCATGGTCAGGCGATCAAAATTCAGACGCCGGACAACTTTTCATATTTATGACGGTTATGGCGACCCCGGGTCACGTGATCCCTAAACTCAATAGAGAAGTCAGACTCACTTAGCAACCGTGTGGCTAACGTAACAACTGCAACGACTTACAACGAAAGGTTGTAAAAACAGGGCAAAACTCACTTAACCACTTCCTTGTTTAACAACAGAAATTTTGGGCTCAGCTGTTGGTCGTAAGTAGAGGACTACCTGTAATGGCAAATCACTATTATGGTCATAAGTCGGGGAGTGCTTTCTATGCCACCTTGAGCTCTGCCACACGTCTTTTGGGCATCAGAAGAGCCGTGGTGGCTCAGTGGTTAGAATGCAGCATTGCAGGCAAACTCTGCTGACTGCCAGCAGTTCGATCCTGACCGGCTCAAAGTCGACTCAGCCTTCCATCCTTCCAAGGTGGGTAAAATGAGGACCCAGATTGTTGGGGGGGCAACAGGCCGACACTCTAAACCGCTTAGAGAGGGCTGCAAAGCAACTGTGAAGCGGTATATAAGTCTAAGTGCTATTGCTATTGTTATATAAGAGCCGTGGTGGCGCAGTGGTTAGAATGGAGCATCGCAGGCTGACTCTGCCCACAGCCAGCAGTTCGATCCTGACCGGCTCAAAGTCGACTCAGCCTTCCATCCTTCCGAGGTCGGTAAAATGAGGACCCAGATGGTTGGGGGGCAAATATGCTGACTCTGTAAACCACTTAGAGGGGGCTGTAAAGCACTGTGGAACGGGATATAAGTCTAAGGGCTACTGCTATTGTCCTTCCTTCCTTCCTTCCTTCCTTCCTTCCTTCCTTCCTTCCTTCCTTCCTTTCCTTTCCTTTCCTTTCCTTTCCTTTCCTTTCCTTTCTTTTCCTTCCATCCATCCATGGTATGCAGTGCTTAAAATGCAGCATTGAAGGCTGACTCTGCCCACAGCCAGCAGTTCGATCCTGACCAAGTCGACTCAGCCTTCTATCCTTCCGAGGTGGGTAAAATGAGGACCCAGATGGTTGGGGGGGGGGCAAATATGCTGACTCTCTAAACCGCTCAGAGAGGGCTGCCAAGCAACTGTGAAGCGGTATATAAGTCTTCAAGTACTATTGCTACCCTTTTCTCTCTTCGGTGCGTAGTTGTGATCGCGGCTGCGGTGGTACAGCGGTGGTTGTATTTTTTTTTAAATTTTTTTATTTTAATTCCATTTATATCCCGCCCTTCTCCGAAGACTCAGGGCGGCTTACAAGCTTAGCAGTTGTATGTTGCAACCCAGAGCAGAAGGGACAGGAAACGCGTCGTTGCTCGGCAGGGAAATAAGAATCAATGCACGGGCGTGGGGAAGCAGGGTGCTGGGATAGAAGAGGGCAGACAACGTGGGGTGGGGAAGGGATGCTCCTCAGCGGAAAAGACCACGACTCAGCCGCGGCCCACCGAGGCCGCCCAAGTTGTCGGCAGACGCAGCTGCTGCTGCTGCTGCTGCGGTTGCTTGATTGGTGGGAGAGACGTGGGGGGGAGGGAGATAAGGAGTCCACATTTACATATAAATGAAGATATTTACAAATTAATGCATTTCGAGCAAGGGGAAAGTCCCAGCGCTGCAGCTGCCAAGGCGACAGCACTCCAAAGAGTGGGATGGCGGACTGGGGGGGGGGAGGAAGAGGCGGACCCGAGTGCGAGGCAGAAGGAGAAGCCAGATGGGACCTGGCGCTCTTAGCTCAATCCTGGGCAGGATTTTGGCCCGAAACTGCGTTGCTAATCAGTTCGTGTTCGTTTGCAAGCAATCCTTCGCTTACCAGAGTTCATTTAGCGACCGTTCAAAGTTACAACGGGCATTGAAAATAGTTGTGACTCGGGACCGTTTTTCCCCCCACAGTCACGCCCTTTGCCGCCTCCCCACGATCACCTGATCAAAATTCAGACGCTGGACCACTGACTCACATGTATGACGCTCACCTTGTCCCGGGGTCACAATGCAGGGAAGCCCAATTCACTTAACAACCGGGTTACTAACTTACCAACTCGCACTGATTCATTTAACGACTGCGGCAAGACGGGTCGTAAAAGGAGGCAAAAGTCAACAAATGCCTCACTGAACGGCAGAAGTTTTGGTCGTCGGCTGAGGGACTACCTGTGCTTTGTTACATGTAGGCGCCGTCGTTAAGCGAGCCGCCTCCAGCTTGGTGACCTTTTTGCGGCAGCCGTTAAGCGAAGCGTGCCGTCGTTAAGCGGATCGGGCCTCCCTCGTTTACGGTCTTGGCTTCCCTGAGGTCAGGCTGGCGAAGGTCGACCGCAGGGACGCTGCGGCCGTCGTTAAGCGCAAGGACCGATCGCCAGTCACTTTTTACCCAGCACGGCGTAACTCTGAATGGTCGCTAAACGGGAAGTCGTACGTCGGGGACCCTCTGTACCTCGGAAGTCCAGTTTTTGCGGAAGATTCAGGCAAGAGAAGAACGTTTGACGTTCATTTGGATGCGCGGCTCTCCGACCCCCCCCCCGCTTAAAGACCAGTGGGAGACAAGGAGCTTTTTTTTGTGGGGGGGGGTTGGAAATCTGCGGGAAGCATTGATTTTGCCCCCCTCTCACAAGTGAACACGCCCCCCCCCAAGTTCCAGCTTTCTTCAAACCGCTTCCCATCGCTCCCCTTCTGGGCCCTGCGCATAATTAGGTGCATAAAATATATCCCACAATGGGGTTTGCAAAGTGGGGGGGGGGCGTTTTAGGGCAGAGGGAAATTAAAGAATCTTTTAATGAAAGGAATAAATCTTTGCATTTATCGTGCGCCTGGTTCCCTACGGCCGGCTTTGCAGGACAGGAAGAAGCGGAAAGTCAAGCCTCGCCCTGCTTTTTTTTGGGGGGGGAGAGGTGGGGGCTGTTTTCTCTCTCTCTCCTCGACCGTAGCCAAGGCCGCTGGTGGTTCAGCCCCTTGGAGACAGGCTGTGTTGGGAGAGGAAGGGGGGGGTCTTCGCAGCTGCCTCTGGGGGGGGAGGTCCAAATGCAACGTCTGAAAGGCTTCAGTTTGCTTCTAAGCTAGCCGTGAATTTTTATTTTTATTTTTTTCCCCCACTCCTACAATGAAAAAAAATAAAATCTCCTTCGATTCGGTCCAGCTGCTGGCGATAACGTGCCATCTCCATCTCAGTGGCACAAAAAAAGGGGGGTTTCCCACCCCCCTCAATTTCCTGGTCCGACCTTGAGGTCTGGGACCTGAAAATTAATTAAACCACACCCGAAATGTAAGCACGCTCCATCCACCCCCTGCTCACCTTTCCAGGTTTCGGCTGAAGAAAAGCAAATGTTGTCTTCTGCCTCCACGGGACGGCGAGCTCTGCGCGGGTCTGCGCGGTTGCGGGTTCTTGAACCCATCTCCCACAGCCAGGCTGGCATGGATAGTTGTAAGGAATAATGGACGTTGCAGTTTAGCAAGGTTGGGAAATTCAGAGATTGAGCCCAAGCCTGTTTTGAGAGTCTGGGACCTCTAGATAATGTGAAGAAATAGAGAGCGGTCTGGAGAGGATAAAACAGAATAATAATAATAATAATAATAATAATAATAATAATAATAATAATAATAATAATTATAGTAGTAGTAGTAGTAGTCATAGTACTACTACTAGTATTAGTAATATAATAATAATAGTAGTAGTAGTATTAGTAATATAATAATAATGATGATGATGATGATGATGATGATGATGATGATGATGGTGATGTTGGAAGGGACCTTGGAGGTCATCTAGTCCAACCCCCTGCTCAGGCAGGAAACCCTGTACCATTTCATACAAATGGCTGTCCAGTCTCTAGTGAGGGTAGGCAAAATATTTCCTTCCTTCCTTCCTTCCTTCCTTCCTTCCTTCCTTCCTTCCTTCCTTCCTCCCTCCCTCCCTCCCTTCCTTCCTTCCCCTCTTGCTTTTTTTCTATTCCCTCCCTCCCTCCTTCCTTTCTTCCTCCCTTCCTCCCTTCCTTCCCCTCTTGCTTTTTTTCTATTCCCTCCCTCCTTCCTTTCTTCCTTCTTCCCCTTCTTCCTTCTTCCCTCTTGCTTTTTTCTAATTCCCTCCCTCTCTTCCTCCTTCCCTCCCTCCCTCCCTTCTTTCCTTCCTTTTTCTTTCATTCTCTTATCTCTCCTCCTTATCTCCCTCATCTACATTTCTTTCTCTCCTTTCTCCCTTTCTCCTTCCTCCCTTTTTCTTTCCTCCTCTCATCTCTCCTATCTCTTCCTTTCCTTTCCTTTCCTTTCCTTTCCGCAGACAAAAACCCACATTTTATGCTGGCTGCTGCTTGCGCACCTGCAAATTATCCATATAATTTAGACAAGCTTCTCCTGTGACAGGCATCCCTCTGGTTTGCCCACCGCAACTTTGCGGTGCTTTCGGCGGGCAACCGCGCAGAAGTGCAGGCATCGGCAAACCAGTCAGGAATGTGTAACAAAACACAACTACAATAACAGGTCTCATTCGGACAGTTTTTCCCTCCCTCCCAGCTGCCAATCCAGCTAATTAATTACAGCTGTTTGCCTCTTCTATTTTTAAAGCCTTTGCTGCCAGAAACCCTAATCAGCTGCTCATTCATCGGGTGTCTGCAGCTTGGCTCGCTGCCTCCGTCCCCAACACCAGCTTGCGGCCCTTGCGGGGAATGTTGCGGTGTGGGCCCCCCCTCCCCTCTAGAGGCACCCAGCTCTCCCTGCCAACTCTGTCCTGCTGACCCCGGTTCACGCAGCGCCCTAAGCTGTACGGCGTAGTCGTAAAAAACAACAACAACGCTATACAGCCCTGGGGTGGGATAGATGGCCTTCAGAGTCCTCAAGAAAGTTTAGAAGAGCAGTGGTGCAGTCTGGGACTTGGGGAGGGGCACAGATGGCCCGAGCATACGTGAGTTGAGGAAAGGGGGGTGGGGGTGGAAATGAAGGTTGAGCCAAGAAGAGAAAGCCTTGCTTTGTAAAATGTGGCTTGGCTCGCTCGCTTGAGCCCACCACGATCCCTTCTAAGGCTGAATCTCACCTACGCAGCCGCAGATGGGGTGGTCCAGCTTTCACCTTTTCAGCAGTGTGTAGGACGTTTTGTGGCGTGCATATGTACGGGGAGTCCTTTCCTAGCTCACCACAATAGGGACCGGCAACTTGACCGTCGAGCAAAGCAACTGCCAAGCGAAAGATGGCAAGATTTCCTCAGCTTTCCTTTGCTTACAGGCGTGCAGAGATCATCGGACTACTGGTGGCCAAGGTGCTCTTCCCATCACCCTCGTAACTGCAAAGCGTCACTAAATGAGGCAGTTGCTAAACAAGGACCGCAGTTCACTCATTTCCCAGACCCCTGGTCGTAGCCCTTGACTTACGACGCCCAACAAAGCTTCCGTCGCGAAGCAAGACAGTCAAGTGGGCTTTGCCCCGTTCTACGACCTTCCTCGCCGCAGTCGTTAAGCGAATCGCAGCAGGTGATTACCTTAGCAACACGGCCAAGTGAATCTGGCTTCCCTTCTTAGCGGGTGGCAGAAGGGGATCACGGTGGACCCCGGGACACTGCGACCGTCGTAAATACGAGTCAGTTGCCAAGCCTAAGAATTTTGATCGCATGACCATTGTGTGGGGGGTGTGAGAACGCCACATGCTGTTGTCACTCCGGAGGGTCACTAGATGAAGTGTTGTAAGTCGAGGACTACCTATATGGGGAGAAATTGGCCAAAATAGTAAAAGTGGACACCGGACACATTGCAAGTAGCCCCTAAGCCCCCCCCTCTTCCCTTCTCTTCAGTTAGCCTAGCTCAGCAAGCAATTTTGGCTTTATTGCTTAATTTTACGGCTTTTTTTATACCCTGAGCTTTAAAAGTGGGGTATAAAACTGTTCCTGAGAAGTGTGAAATATAAAGCTTTTCTTTCTTTCTTTCTTTCTTTTTTGAACGGAAAGTGCATTTTAGCCCTTGTTTTCCTGGCCACACAAAGCCGAAAAATTTAGACGTGATCCGCGGCGGATTAATTCTTTGTTCGCTCATTTGGCTTCCGCTAATATTTTTTTTTGGGGGGGGGGAACAAACCCTCCCTCTCTGTTTGCAAGGATTCTCACCTCTCATTTTCTTTCCTTTTTTTTTTGGGTAAAGTTTTTAATTAACTTTTTTTCATCCCATTCAGTTCGTTCGACAAGTTTTAATCGTTCGCTAATTACAAATTTAAAACTGCATATATATATATCTATATATATATCTATATATATATCTATATATATATCTATATATATATCTATATATATATATATATATAGATATATATAGATATATATATAGATATATATATAGATATATATATATATATATAGATATATATAGATATATATAGATATATATAGATATATATATATATATATATATATATAGATATATATATATATATATCAGTCCCCAGTTTGAAAAAATCTTCTGTTTCTCCTTTTTTTTTTTCCTTTCAACCTCGTAGTAAGTCTGTCCCGTTTCCGCACATTCTAGTATTTTTATTTTATTTTTAAAAAATGATGGGTGGCTTCCGAGATTGGCCCCAAGAGGCCGATGTTGGCAGTCCTCGTTTTAGCAACCGCAGTTGGGACCGGCAACTCGGTCACTAAGCGAAGCGGTAGCCCCGGTGAAAGCGTGACTGCGCTTCCTTCCTTCCTTCCTTCCTTCCTTCCTTCCTTCCTTCCTTCCTTCCTTCCTTCCTTCCTTCCATCCCCTCCATACTTCCTTGCTTACCTCCATCTTTCCCATCTCCTTCCAGCTTTCCTCCGCTTTGCAGGCCTGCCCAAAGCGAGGATAAGTAAGGAAAGTGACATTTTCGTCTGCGTTTTAACTGCAAAGGACTGGGTTTGAATTCATCCCCGCCTCGCATTTTAAATTTTACGTCTTTATCTTTTAAGGTTTTGCTTGCACCCCCACCCAGGGTTCCTTGGGCAAATGAACGAAATAAAGGCTTGTTCAATGAAACGGTCGCTGAAGGAGGATTTGGTTGACGGTCAGGTAGCCTGCCCGCGGTTCTGGAGGTTCCATTTAACCCAGTGGGATTTTCATTCGTGGTGTCTTCTGTTGATTTTCCTTTTTTTTGGGGGGGGGATAGCTATCTTTAAAAAAAAAAAGAGGTGTAAGGACTTAGAAGAGGGCGAGTTTTCCCAAAGTTATCTCTGACCAGAATTATTATGATTTTTTCCGAATTCGGCACAGGTTGCTTTTAAGGATTGCTTCTTAAATTACTTTACTGTAAGTTTAGCACAGGCTGCTTTGAAGCAGGGGTCCTCAAATCTGGCCCTGTGAGGATTTGAGGACTTCAACTCCCAGAATTCCTCAGCCAGGCTGAGGAATTCTGGGAGTTGAAGTCCCCAAGTCCTCAAAAGGGCCACGTTTGAGGACCTCTGGTGCTAAGATTAAGCCGGAAGGCGTTTTGTCGTGGTGGCTTTAACTTTTCAGCCCTGTTTCTCAATTCACACGTTGCCCTAGACCAGGGTTAGGCAACCTCGGCTCTTTTATGACTCGTGGACTTCAACTCCCAGAATTCCTGAGTCAGCTGACTCAGGAATTCTGGGAGTTGAAGTCCACGAGTCATAAAAGAGACGAGGTTGCCTACCCGGGCCCTAGACTTAAGAACCAGGTTTCCATAGATTTGACCTCTGGACCAGCTTCCTTCATGGCCAAATCACTCAGCCGGGTTTGTCAGAGGGGTGAATTGTGGCTTTTGGCACCGACAGTGCCCGGCAATGCAGACCGCACAGTTTTTCCTTCCTGCCCTTGAAATCCTGATTTTGTGTCTCAGGCAACTTGCTTCCTGCTGAGTCTAATTGCGGTGGAATCTCTTGATATGAGTAATTACTGTTTTGCAAGGATTTCGCTGGCTTTACTAATTGATTACATATTCACTGACTGGACAGTTTCTTTATTGGAAACGGCAAAATATGCTCGCTTGCTTTTGCTGTACTGCTAATAGCCTTCCTTCCTTCCTTCCTTCCTTCCTTCCTTCCTTCCTTCCTTCCTTCCTTCCTTCCTTCCTTCCCACCCTCCCCTGCTTCCCTCCATCCTTCCCATCCATCCCATCACTTCTTCCTTCCCTCCTTCCCTCCATCCTTCCCATCTATCCATCCCATCACTTCTTCCTTCCCTGCTTCCCTCCATCCTTCCCATCTATCCATCCCATCACTTCTTCCTTCCCTGCTTCCCTCCATCCTTCCCATCTATCCATCCCATCACTTCTTTCTTCTTTGCTTCCTTCCATCCTTCCCATCTATCCATCCCATCACTTCTTCCTTCCCTCCTTCCCTCCATCCTTCCCATCTATCCATCCCATCACTTCTTCCTTCCCTGCTTCCCTCCATCCTTCCCATCTATCCATCCCATCACTTCTTCCTTCCCTCCATCCTTTCCATCTATCCATCCCATCACTTCTTTCTTCTTTGCTTCCTTCCATCCTTCCCATCTATCCATCCCATCACTTCTTCCTTCCTTCCTTCCTTCCTTCCTTCCTTCCTTCCTTCCTTCCTTCCTTCCTTCTTTCCCTCCCTCCCTCCCATCACCTCTCCTTCCCTTTCTTCCTTTCTTCCTACCTCCCTTCTTCCTTTCCATCCATCCATCCATCTATCCATCCCATCACTTCTTCCTTCCTTCCTTCCCTCCATCCTTCCCATCTATCCATCCCATCACTTCTTCCTTCCCTCCTTCCCTCCATCCTTTCCATCTATCCATCCCATCACTTCTTCCTTCCTTCCTTCCTTCCTTCCTTCCTTCCTTCCTTCCTTCCTTCCTTCCTTCCTTCTTTCCCTCCCTCCCTCCCATCACCTTCCCTTTCTTCCTTTCTTCCTACCTCCCTTCTTCCTTTCCATCCATCCATCCATCTATCCATCCCATCACTTCTTCCTTCCTTCCTTCCCTCCATCCTTTCCATCTATCCATCCCATCACTTCTTCCTTCCTTGCTTCCCTCCATCCTTCCCATCTATCCATCCCATCACTTCTTCCTTCCTTCCTTCCCTGCCTCCCTTCTTCCTTTCCACCCATCTATCTATCCATCCCATCATTCCTTCCTTCCCTGCTTCCTTCCATCCTTCCCATCTGTCCGTAAGTCGAGGACTGCCTGTACTGCTTTGCTAAGCTGCGAAAGGAAGGCAGGGATCACAGCAGAGGAAGGGGATCACCCGAACGGGAGCCAGGAGAGGTCCCCTTGGCAGCTAAAAGATCATCCCCAAGGAAGGGTCAGCTGCAGGGTCTGAGTTCGAAAGAGGAGAAATGAGAGAATCTCTGACCCTTGCTCTCTCTGGCCTTTAGAAAGTGGCGCTTCTGTTCGCTGAGCATCCAGGCAGTCTGAGAGAATGCAAATTCTTTGGGCTGGTTGTCTGAGCTTGGTGTGGACCCCAATTCTTGGGAGGGGGAGCTTTTGAGCCCCTTGACTATCAGATGTCCCCCAACGAAATTCTAAAATCTTTCCATGGGG
Source organism: Vipera berus (assembly GCF_964194415.1). Lineage (NCBI taxonomy): Eukaryota > Metazoa > Chordata > Lepidosauria > Squamata > Viperidae > Vipera > Vipera berus. The sequence goes on from NC_138220.1 coordinate 5,881,749, forward strand.
CTGCAAAAGGGACTCCGCTGAGCAGTTTCCTCCTCCTCCTCCTCCTCCTCCTCCTCCTCCTCCTCCTCCTCCTCCTCCTCCTCCTCCTCTTCCTCCTCTCTTCCAGCACTGATAATGCTACCTAGTTTGGGAGAGAAATGTCTGCAAGAAAATAATCAAGCTCAGAGAGCACCAAGGACCCCACAGTCGTCGTCGTTGTCCTCCTCCTCCTCCTCCTCCTCCTCCTCCTCCTCCTCCTCCTCCTCCTCCTCCTCCTCCCTTCTACCATTGATGATATTACATAGTTGGGTCATGAAACATCTGCAAGAAAACAACCAAGCTCAGAGAGCACCAAGGACCCCACAGTCATTCTCCTCCTCCTCCTCCTCCTCCTCCTCCTCCTCCTCCTCCTCCTCCTCCTCCTCCTCCTCCCTTCTACCATTGATGATATTACATAGTTGGGTCATGAAACATCTGCAAGAAAACAGCCAAGCTCAGAGAGCACCAAGGACCCCACAGTCCTCCTCCTCCTCCTCCTCCTCCTCCCTTCTACCATTGATGATATTACATAGTTGGGTCAAGAAACATCTGCAAGAAAACAGCCAAGCTCAGAGAGCACCAAGGACCCTACACCACGCCTCCTCCTCCTCCTCCTCCTCCTCCTCCTCCTCCTCCCCCCCCCTCCTCCTCCTCCTCCTCCTCCTCCTCCTCCTGCTGAATCTGTACTGTAGCACTAACACAATTTACAGCCAGAGCGATTTTGCTGGCCCAGCACTGAGCACTTAAAAGCCTCTGTAATTGTCAGCCGGGTTTCCACAAATTGTCTGAATTACCGTGAAGCAGAGCATGTTTGCTGGGGAAATGCGTTTCCACCTTTATTTCCAAACCGGCATTCAGAGTGTTTGCCTCCACATTTATTTATTTTGGGGGAGGGGGAAAAAGAAAAGAAAAAAGGACAGGGGGGAAAAAGGCGATTTTTATGGGTTGCCGGAGCAGGGAAGAAGCAGGCAGGCTGCAATTCTCCAGGTGATTTGCTTGAGGCGGCCACTCATAAGGCTTAATTGCAGGATATCCAAACATGGTTTGGATAAAACGGTTTGTGGGTTTTCCTAACCCATCTGGAAATCCCTCTCGCTTACTTGGACCCAAGAAGGAACCCGGCGACTTACATTCATACAACAGGTTTAACTTGCTTAGGGAATTAACCAGCTTTCTTTCATTCGCGCTATGCCCGTTTCTCCATACAAGCCCCGATTTGCAATAAAGATTCATCCACGGGGTAACCCAGCTTAATCTTAATCAGGACTAGCATCTGGTTTTGCCTGTCTCTGCTTGGCCTTTATCCGGCTTGACACAACACACTGATCGTAAATGTTGGGCTGAAGATTTGAATTTGCTCTTAATTCACGGGTTACACCGAGCCGTGTTCTGAGCAGCTTTGGCTGAGTAAGCCACCGTAGGCTGGCTTCCCAGATAACCAATGGAGCCTTACTTGTAGTCCTCAATTTATAACTCTAATGGCGCCTGTGTTGGTTGTGATGTTCGTAAAGCGGGTCATCGTGTCATCCTGTGGAAACCTCTGCCTTTTTCTTGGATGACCCAAAGGTGTTTTTTTTTTTCAGGAGGCAACTGAACTTTTCTTGTTTTTCTTTGAAGAAGTTTCACTTTTCATCCAAGAAGCTCTGACCCGACGGTGGGGGAACGGAAAGATTTATATTCCTTGCAGACAGCCGATCATTTGCATCCTTTTAGAGGATCCTTGAAGCCAGTTTACCTGTGTTTTCAGGGTCACCTGAGTGGTGCAAATGGGTGTGGAGCCCTCTTGGCTGCAGCGTGTTTTCCGCCCTTCACTGTTGAAGACAGGTGCAGGCTGTTAGGGTGTGTATGTGTGTGTGTGTGTTTTTGATGTTCTTCACCTGGAGAACCATCAAGGCAATGGTAGCATTCAAAGGGGGATGTCTTTTGCAGCCAAGCAGACCCCCCCCTGGGAGAATTTTCCGTTCTTCTTGCTCTGACCTTCCGTGATCCAGATTGGAAGAGAGGATCTGCCTTGCCCACGGAGGTGTCCTCCATGGAGTGTCCTCTACATGCGTGAAACGAGGTAGCGTCCATACCTCTCCCTCTTTTGCTGTGTTAAACTGTAGGCAGGAGTGGGATGTCGCCACGTCGCCTCTGCTGCAGACATTAAGGTCAGATAACTCTCCAACTTGGTCGGTGTCAGGAGTGAAAATTTGGCAGCTTACGTGCCTCTCTGTTTTCCTCTTGCCGTTAAGAGTAAGGATGGGGGCAGGTGTTGTTTTCGAACGGGTTAGTTAGAGAAACGAAACCTTTCCAGTTCTACGGGAAGCTTGCCGAGAGCCCGCAGTCTGGAAGCCTTTCAAGGACATTCTAGCAGGTGTGAAGGAGATAGCAGACGGTTCCCATAAACAAAGAGAACTTCTTTACATCAGCTCCGTGGACATCTGGTGAGTTTGGCTGGGAAAGTCGTCGTTACGTGCTTATGGTCCGACGCCCTTGGACTTTAGAGTTAGTTTTACCTCGCCTTTACCAGGCCGTGGATCCAACAATGAGTAAGCTTTTCAGAAATTAAAATAATCCTGGATTTTTTATTTGGATACTCGAACTGGAGGTTGACAGCTGGTGACTTCAGTGAATTTGGGCTGGTCAGCAAAACAGTTTGGCTGGAAAGACCTAAATTTGTAAAACGGATAGGAATCCCCTCCCCGTTCTTATTTTGCGAACTCTCGTGTCCTCTCAGGACTTCCCTTTCCAGATCCTTCTCAAGAAACAGAATCTTGGCTGCCAGCTAAGTCAAAGTAGGCCTGCATTATTTATTCCGCACTGCAAAGATGCTTACTCATTTTTTCCCCCCACAACCTAAGCAATTGCTTGTAAGCGAAAAAGCGACCTAAAGCTTACATTGGAAGACAGAAAAGACTATGAAACATCTGTGGTTTCTCCTAAAAACCTCAACGCTTTCTTTGCATGTCTCTCTCTCTCTCTCTTTGCTTGTTCCTAACCACCATTCGTTGTTTGGATGTGCAGCCCAGCCCTGGGCTGGGGAGATAAAGCATCTGTCCCGGTAGTAGTATTTAGACAGATGCTTGTCAAGATCCATTGGGATTGTGTGTACGGGTTTTGGCTGAACTTAGTTCAGGATTGGCTTAGTCAGCTCCTGTTAAATCCAGCTGAAAATGGGTGATAACTCTGTTGGTCTTGGAGTCAGCAAAATGGTCTCCGTGACACTATCGGGAAGAGAACGTTTCTTCGAAGTCCTTCAGAAACGAAGCAGAACTAAAGAAAGGGGGAGGGGGGGATTTTTTATACGTAGAGGTGGAAACCAGGTGTAAGCCGAAGTCAAAAGATGGTCCAGGAGGTCTTCCATGGAGCTCTTTTTCCGTAGAAGCTTCAGGAGATCAAGGAGATGATATTGGTCCTTGGTTCAAGGTCTTCGGTCTCGGGCCAAGCTCCTTGCCCTGGAGGCAGGACAAGAAGCAACGGATGGAAGCTCATCAAGGAGAGAAGCAACCTGGAACTAAGGAGAAACTTCCTGACAGTCAGGACAATTAAATCAGTGGGACGGCTTTGCCTTCAGAACTTGGCGGGTGCTCCATCACTGGAGGTTTTCAAAGAAGAGACTGGACAGTCATTGGTCTGGAATGGTATAGGGTCCCCTGCCTGAGCCAGGGGTTGGACTAGAAGACTTTCAAGGTCCCTTCCAACTCTGTTATTCTTTCACCCTCCATCTTCTCGGTCACCTCCTCACAGAGGTCACGATGGACACAAGGGAGCTGATGGTTCTATCAAAAACCCCTCTTGCTCTCGATCACTTAGCCTCCTTCTCCGTCCCTTTATGGACCCACAATGCGCAGCCTCCATTCTGGGCTGGTTCTAGGTGACTCCCATCTACCTCTTTTTCTCTCTTTTAAGTTTTCGGCTGGCTCCAGATGGTTTGAAAGCCAGGAAGGGAGGGATCCAAGTGGGTGAGGAAAGACCATTAATGGGTTTTTGAAAGACCTGGGAGGCAAATTTCAACCCTCCACCGAAAACAGCAATAAAAGCTGACTGCTGTGAGGGCCCGCTCTCCGAATTTGGCCGCCTTCTTCTCTCCCCCCCACCCCCCTTTCCTCCTCTCCCTAGCTCCACATCTCCGCCTTCGTCTGGCAGATTAATTGGCCACACTCGGAGATGCCTGGATCAGCCCCGGCGCGTATTTAAATCGGACGCACTGGCTGATTTGTACCCCACGGAAGCAATGACCGAGTCAACGCCAGCTGCGTTCGTCTCCAAGGAAAAGAGCGGAGAATGCTGAAGACTTGACATGGCTGTTGACCCCACATCAGGTGCTCCGGGGCCATTTTTGCTCCCCGGGAGAAACTCAGCTGTTTGGGTCCCCTGGTCCCGGGGCCCGTGGGGGGGAGGGGCCCAGAGAGAAAGAATGGTTAACTCTAGGATTCATCTGTTGGTGTTTTGGCCCCTCAAATCCTCCCCAAGAGGAATGAGACACACGCTACGAAGGAAACTCCGGTCCTGTGGTTATAAGTTGAGGGCTACCAAGGAAGGGGAGAAGAGAGATGGGGTGGATGGAGGAATAAGAAGGAAGGGAGGGAAGGAGGGAGGGAGGGAGAGATGGGATGGATAGATTGGTGCAAGGAAGGAAAGAAGGAAGGAACGAAGGGATAGCTTGGTGGACGGACGGATGGATGGATGGATGGTTGGATGGATGGATGGATGGAAAGGAAGAGGGAAGGAAAGGAAGGGAGGAAGGAGGAAAGCGGGATGGATGGGTAGATGGAAAGGAGAGATGGGATGGATAGGTTGGTGGGAGGGAGGGAGGAAGGAAGGAGGAAAGTGGGATGGATAGATTGGTGCAAGGAAGGAAAGAAGGAAGGAACGAAGGGATTGGTGGACGGATGGATAATGGATGGATGGAAAGGAAAGAAGGAGAGATGGGATTGAAGGATGGATAGGAAGGAAGGAAGGAAGGAAGGAAGGAGAGATGGGATTGAAAGATTGGTGGGAGGGAGGGAGGGAGGGAGGGAGGAAGGAGGAAAGTGGGATGGATAGATGGATGGGAAGGAAGGAAGGAAGGAAGGAAGATGGGATGGATAGATTGGTGGGAGGGAGGAAGAAGGGAAGATGGGATGGATAGATGGATGGATGGATGGATGGAAAGGAAGGAGGGAAGGAAGGAAAGAAGCTCTTCCCCCTAGGATAACACGAGGAGATATTGGTTTCCAATCAGAAATAGCTGGCACGGTGGAGCCCTTGCAGCCCCCCCCCCCCCCGTTGCTTTCTTCTCCATAAATCCTGCTAAAGAAAACTCATCAGCTCTTGTTTGGAGAAGCATCACAGGCATTTTGAGACAGATGGAGGCCCTGGAGCCTTCACCTCTGGGCTCCAAAGCCTGGGGTTGCCTTCCCCCCTCCTCCTTCGGTTCCTGATGAGAGAGTGGCTGGCTGGCTTTCCAACCTCTCCATTTCTCCCCTCTACGCTTCCCCCGCCCCTCCTTGCAATAATGCAATTACTTACCCTTCCGAGGAGCTGTCAGTGTTGGTAAACTCCGGCTGCTAAATAGCATTACACACAGATCTCTCCTTAAAACCTTCTACAGTTTATTAATAGTTTATCGATCCCCGAGCCCCCGTCGCTGGTGAGAAAGAAGCTCCGTTCTGATCTTCCCTCCTCCCTGGCCGTTATCTGAATACTGACTAACCAGGCAGCAGATCGATGGCGGTCAATTCCCAGGAAGGGGAGGGACAGGGCCTCCCCTCCCCTCCCTCTTTAAATCCAGTTTAAGGAAGAGAGGCTGCTCGAGGGATAATGTCAAATGAAGGCCCGAGAGCTTCTTGGGGTTAGGTCTTCAGGCCTGGTGCCACCTCCCTCCCCAAAACTTCAAGGCACCTTCTCTTGGGTTCTTGGGTTCTCGGTTGACCTCGTTGGGGCTTCTAAGAAGCTTCTAATTCGATGACACCCTTCTTTTGAAGGGAATTGTTGTAGCTCAGGGTTGAACTTTGGAGACCTTGGTGCTCTCCATTTCCCATCAAGGACTCTACTTAACTTCTGTGCCAGGTACCTCTAAATGACCAAGGTGGTCCTCCTTATTTAAGTGGATAATCAACGATTCTTGGCTCTCTGTGGCCCTAACAAGAAAAGAATAGAAGCTGAAAGGGACCTTGGAGGTCTTCTAGTCCAGCCCCCTGCTCAAGCAGGAGAACCTATACCGTCTCAGACAGGTGAATATCCAGTCTCTTCTGAAAAATCTCCAGCGATGGAGCACCCATGATTTCTGGTTGCAAGCTGTTCCACTGGTTAATTGTCCACACTGTCAGGAATTTTCTCCTTAGTTCTGGGTTAATTCTCTCCTTGTTTCTTGTCCTGCCTTCAGGTGCTTTGGAGAATAACGTAACCCCCTCTTCCTTGTGGCAGCTCCCCCTTGGGGTGAGATGGCTGTGGTGAGTTGACTGTGGTGAGTTGGCCATGTGAGCTTACTGTGGTGAGTTGACCGTGGTGAGTTGGCCATGTGAGTTGGCCGTGGTGAATTGGCCATATGAGTTGGCCATGGTGAGTTGGCTGTGACGAGTTGGCCGTGGTGAATTGGCCATGTGAGTTGGCCGTGGTGAGTTGGCCGTGGTGAGTTGGCCGTGGTGAGTTGGCCATGTGAGTTGGCCGTGGTGAATTGGCCATATCAGTTGGCTCTGATGAGTTGGCCATGGTGAGTTGGCCATGTGAGTTTACTGTGGTGACTTGGCCGTGGTGAGTTGACCGTGGTGAGTTGGCCATGTGAGTTGGCCGTGGTGAGTTGGTCATGTGAGTTGGCTGTGGTGAATTGGCCATATGAGTTGGCTCTGACGAGTTGGCCGTGGTGAGTTGGCCATGTGAGTTGGCCGTGTTGAATTGGCCATATGAGTTGACTCTGATGAGTTGGCCATGATGAGTTGACTGTGGTGAGTTGGCCATGTGAGCTGGCCGTGGTGAATTGTCCATATGGGTTGGCTGAGACGAGTTGGCTGTGGTGAATTGGCCATGTGAGTTGGCCGTGGTGAGTTGGCTGTGACGAGTTGGCCGTGATGAGTTGGCCGTGGTGAGTTGTCGTAGACCATCAGGTCTTCATCTTGGATCACAAATGTGGACATGGTTCCTAGCGGAGATCTGCTATCTGGTCCATCCTCCTCCAGATAATTACAAGTAGCCCTGAACTTATGACCAGTTTTGGCACCAGAACTTCCATCACTAAATGTGTCATCATGAGACCACACCTGATCCCCTTTTTTGCCGCAATCATCAAGCAAATCTCCTGGCCATTAAGCGAATCTGGCTTTCCCAGCAAGGAAGGCCACAAATGGCGATCACGCGACCCTGGTCTGCTGCAGCCATCGTAAATAAACCCGCATCTAATATAAATTTAATAAGGACATGCATAATAAAAATACATAATAAATAAACAGGTCAAAAAACAAAGTAATTAGTTAACGAATCAATTTGATAGATAAATAAGCACATTCCCTTGGCAAGCTGCCCAAATTGCGGTTGGAAGGGAATGCTCTGCTGGTCATAAGTACGAGGATCGGTCGTAATTTGCTTTTTTTCATCGCCGTCGCAGCTTCGGTCAGTAAACGGGAGCGTCATAAGTGGGGGATTACCTGTAAATCCATACCTTTTGCCTGATCCTTACCTTCCTTCTCCTGTTTTTTTTTCCCCCTGATCGTCAGCAGACAGGTGCGTTTTCCGGCTCTGCCCCAGGTACCTGTCTGCTTAATTTTTATTACCTGGATGGTTGGCTGGGGCAACTGAATCTCTCCCCACCCCATCCCTCAGCGAGATTGAGCTCCTGAGTTGGTCTGTTTTAAAAAGATTAGCCTCTGTGGGAATCAATTCCCCGGACGCGCTTTCCTGCCCCTTCTTTCTGCTTCATCAGACGTGGGATCAATTAAATGGAGATTAAACAGATGGAGGCAGTTTATTCTCTCTGTCCCGCAAGTATTTAATTTACCTTTTTGGTCACCACGATGTAAAAAAGATGTTGAGACTCCAGAAAGAGCGCAGAGAAGAGCAACAAAGATGATCGGGGGACTGGAAGCTAAAACATATAGGGAACGGTTGCTGGGATTGGGTATGTCTACTGTAGTTTAATGAAGAGAAGAATGAGGGGGGACATGATAGCAGTGTTCCAGCATCTCAGGGGCTGCCCCAAAGAAGAGGGAGTCAAGCTATTCTCCAAAGCGCCTGAGGGCAGGACAAGAAGCGACTAACCAAGGAGAGAAGCAACCTGGAACTAAGGAGAAACTTCCTGACAGTGAGGACAATTCACCAGCGGAACTACCTGACTCCAGAAGCTGTGAATGCTCCAACACTGGAAGTTTTTAAGAAGAGACTGGACAGCCATTTGTCTGAAATGCTATAGGGTTTCCTGCCTGAGCAGGGGGTTGGACTAGATGACCTCCAAGGTCCCTCCCAACTACTTCTTCTTCTTCTTCTTCTTCTTCTTCTTCTTCTTCTTCTTCTTCTTCTTCTTCTTCTTCTTCTTCTTATTATTATTATTATTATTATTATTATTATTATTATTATTATTATTATTATTATTATTATTATTATTATTATTATTATTATTATTACCACCTGTCAGCTGCCGTCCACTGGCGTGCTCTCAGCTTGTGGCCCGAGACGGTGCCTGAGCATGGAGGCTCAACACGGGGGCCCGTCGCCCAAAGCGGGAAAGCACAACGTGTTTTAGACCCCGGGGGGATGGGGGGGGTGTCTCACTTATTTGCATCTGAAGTTTCTAGTCCCTGTTTTTTTCCCCTCTCCAAATATTTCCTCCCTTTTGCTTCTTTCTTCTCGTTTATTTTTTTTTCTTCTTCTCTCGTCTGATTTTCCTCCGTCCTGCTTAAGTTTCCCACCACCGCCCCAAGAAAAACCACCCAGTTTCATCGTTTTGGGGGAACAAGATGACCCTCCACCTGGCTGTAATTGGAGGTCTGTGTTCGCCTCCTCCCAATTTCCCTTCCTCCCTGCCTCCTTTCTTTCTTCTTTCTTTCTTTCTTTCTTTCTTTCTTTCTTTCTTTCTTTCTTTCTTTCTTTCTTTCTTTCTTTCTTTCTTTCTTTCTTTCTTTCTTTCTGTCGTGGTTCCGACAGATGAAACTCTCTAAAAGAACTTGGGATGTTCTTGCTTTGACACTTTCTTTCCTTTCCTTTCCTTTCCTTTCCTTTCCTTTCCTTTCCTTTCCTTTCCTTTCCTTTCCTTCCTTCCTTCCTTCCTTCCTTCCTTCCTTCCTTCCTTCCCTCTTTCCTTTCTCTTTCTTTCTTTTTCTTTCTTTCTTTCTTTCTTTCTTTCTTTCTTTCTTTCTCTCTCTCTCTCTCTCTCTCTCTTCCTTCCTTCCTTCCTTCCTTCCTTCCTTCCTTCCTTGCTTCCTTCCCTCCTTCCTTCCTTTCTCTTTCTTTCTTTCTCTCTCTCACTCTTTCTTTCTTTCTTTCTTTCTTTCTTTCTTTCTTTCTTTCTTTCTTTCTTTCTTTCTCTCTCTCCCTCCCTCCCTCCCTCCCTCCCTCCCTCCCTCCCTCTCTTTCTTTCTTTCTTTCTTTCTTTCTTTCTTTCTTTCTTTCTTTCTTTCTTTCTTTCTCATCCTCCTTGGAGATTCATTTTGAATTGCTGTTCCACATTGGGCCTTTGCAAGCATGATGGAATCGCTTTGATTTTCTTTTCTTTTTTTTTCCATATCCAACTCACTCCCCCTTCTTCTTTTAGACCTGAATTTTTTTAAAAAATAAAATAAAAGTTTGCAGTTGTGTCAGTAGATGAATTTCACAGCCCAGTCAAAAAATGTCAAGGGCCAGAGCAGAGCTGAAGAGAGATGCTTCCAACACTTAATTTAATCCAGCGAGCACAAAGATTTTTTATTATTATTATTACCCTCAGCTATTTGGCCCGTATTCACCCTCTTTCCCCTTCCGTTCAGAAAACCACGCTACTTCAGGATTTGCACAATGATCAATATTATTTCTTCACATTTTCTGGAAGCAGAAATTGCATTTCCAATTTCATCTCAAACAATACAGCGCAGTCTCTCCTTTTCGACATGGGAGTTGGGGGAAAAAAATATCGCATGCTTTTCTCTGCCTGTTCGAAGGCTCAGAATGAAAGTAATCAATAAAAATAATACCTGGCTAGGAAAGATGTTAAGAAAACATGTAGATTTTAAACCGAAACTATGTCTATTATCAGGAAGATAGGATAAACAAAGTGTATATTTAACGTTGCATGCATTAACAGCAGCATAAGTTGTATTTGCTCAGCATTGGAAAAATGAAGAAACACCATATCAAGAAGAGATAATCATGAAAATACTGGACTGTGCAGGAATGGATAGGCTTACACTGAAGATTAAAGAAAAAGAAGAATATTTTCAAATATGGGGTGCATTTTATCAATGGCTGGAAAAATGGGATAGAGATTAGGACTTTAATGTGTATTGTTAAGTAAAACAAAGGGAGCCAGACATCACATTGTTTACTAAGCACTCAGGAATTGTAAATGTGGAAAAATAATAAAATATTATAAAAAGAAAATAATCCGATAACCTCCTTAGGGTAAATTGAACCGTCTGGGATTAAGACCAAGAATCACTTTGGGGAGGGACAATGAAGTTCAATTTGGATTTGTGCAGAAACGGTTCGGTCCGTTTTCGATTCTTGTCTTACGCATACAGCTGGGACCAGAACTTCCTTTGCTAAGCAAGTCACGCTCTATTTTATGTCCTTTTTTTCCATGGTTGTTAAACAAATCGCTGCAGTTATTAACCGAAACGTGTGGTTGTTAAGTGAATCTGGCTTCCCCCGTGGACCTTGTTTGTCAGAGGCCAGCTGGGAAGGTCACAAATGGTGTGTGTGTGTGTCACGTGACCCTGGGCTGCTGCAACCGTCTGTCAACAGCCAGCTCGAGAATCCAAATTGAAAACTCCGGGTTTGTTCCGTTTCCGAAAATCTTAGTTTATTGAATACACGGCATGGTAACGGCGAAGCAAAAGTAACTCTGAAGTTCCCAGACAACCAGTTCATAGAATGAAACAATAATTTCCCCCAGCCAAACCCGCAACCTCTCACATTGTCCATCCAAACAATTGCACCTTGTGATGGGAACCGTCTGCTCCCTCTCCACACTTGCTGCGGTGTCCTTGAAAAGGTTTCAGGCTCTCACTGTCTTCAGTGGAATTGTAGAGGTTTCGTTTCTCTTATCTATCTATTTCTAAAGCAACAACGTCACACCCCAAAGCTGCCAAAGTTTCATTCTTGACACCATCGTATATACGAGTCAATGACCAATCGCCCGTAGGGATGCTGCTACAGTCATAAGTGTGAGGACCGGTCATAAGTCCCTTTTTTCAGTGCCGGGGTAACTTCAAGCGATCACTGAATGAACGGTCAGGAGTCAACCGACTATAATGTATTAGGAAACTCATGGCCATTTTCTACAGGCATCACGGCGTCCTTCATTCTCTGTTTCTCTCTTGTCATTTCAGACTCCCCGAAGTCCGAATTTCGGACAATGGACCGTATGAATGTCACGTGGGAATTTACGACAGGGCGACGCGTGAGAAGGTGGTCCTGGCCTCAGGCAACATTTTTCTCAACGTGATGTGTAAGTAATAATGATCATCCTCTTTAATTGACTGCTGTTGATTAGGTGGGAATTCATTATATAATCCTCTCTCTCTCTCTGTGTGTGTGTGTGTGTGTGTGTGTGTGTGTGTGTGTGTGTGTGTGTGTGTGTGTGTTTTAACCCCAGCAACTTTTCACACTTTACAGATAGTCCTTGAGTTACGACCATAATTTAAGTCCAAAAGTTATGTTGCTAAGCGAAACATTTCTTAAGTGAGTTTTACCCCATTTTATGACATTTTTCTCACCACAATTGTTCAATTAGTAACACGGTTGTTTAAGAGAATCTGGCTCCCCCATTGACTTTGCTTCTTAGAAGATCGCCAGAGGGGATCACGTGACCCCGGCACACCGCGACCCTCATAAATATGAGTCAGTTGCCAAGCATCCAGATTGTGATCCACGTGACTGTGGGGGATATTGCAACGGTCATAAGTCTGAAAAGCAGTCCTAAGCCCCCTTTTTGCAGCGCCATTGTGACTTCGGGCAGTCACTAAATACTCTGCCGTAACTCGAGGACTACCTGTACCCTTTTATTTTTATTTTATTTTTTTGTAGCTGGGGGGGGGAATACAAAAGAACACATGCTAGAAAATCTGCACGCAGCGTTGCCCAGGAGACAAATTTTAGCCTGATGCTTTGCTTAGAAAAACAAAAGCCAATTGCAACATGTCATTTCTTAAAACCCTTAAATATTCCTTACATGATGCATCTAAGGTACATTTGCAGTGAACGGTGGAATTGTACCTTTATCACACGTTTGCTTATTATTTATTTATTATGAGCCGTGGTGGCGCCGTGCTTAGAAATGCAGGATCGCAAGGCCGACTCTGCCCACGGCCAGCAGTTCGATCCTGACCTTGGCTCAAGGTTGACCCAGCCTTTCATCCTCCCGAGGTCGGTCAATGAGGACCCAGATTGTTGGGAGGGGGGGCAACAGACTGACTCCGTAAACCACTTAGAGAGGGCTGTTAAAGCAACTGTGAAGCGGTATGTAAGTGTAAGTGCTATTGCTATGGTTATAGCTGATCGAATGTTGCATTAAGAGCCATGGTGGCGCAATGCTTAGAATGCAGCATTGCAGGCACACTCTGCCGACTGCCAGCAGTTCGATCCCGACCGGCTCAAGGTCGACTCGGCCTTCCATTCTTCTTTAGTCGGTAAAATGAGGACCCAGATTGTTGGGGGGGCAACACGGCTGACTCCGAAAACCGCTTGTGGGGGGCTGTAAAGCCAAGCACTGTGGAGTGGTATATTAATCTAAGTGCTGTTGCTATTGGATTCATTTGCCCTCCGTCTTGTTCCAAGATGACTCCTGGTGGCTTCCAGCTTTAAAAGCCTTCAAACACACAGACTTCTTGGTGCTGATAGGATATTTATAGCTCGGGGTTGAAATTGGGGGGGGTGTCCTTGGTGCTCTCTGCGATTTTCTTGCAGATGTTTCATCGCCCATCGGGGTAACTTCATCAGTGCCGACAGCGTTACTTACTTTGGTTATGCGACGTCTGCAAGAAAACCACTTTACGGAGAGTTGTTTTTTTTTTTTTATCCAAACCTGCCGGTAAATCCCGCTGATTCTTCTTCCTTGATTTCACCCAGATTATGTTGTCTCACACGAAGCCGGCATCTGTAATGCATGGCAACACCTTTTCAAGTGTAACCATTTATCTGGAAGAGCTTGCCTGGATTGTTATGCCAAGAGGTGACCAAGATATGCTGTACTCTTTCACTTCTTCCCTCCCAAGAATTTTAGAACAGGAGTGAAAAAGGGGGGGGGAGGGAGTATTTTCCCCGCAGTCTGCTCAAAAATAAAACGAAATAAAAACCCTGCATTTCTTGGGCTGAATCACTCAATAACTCACCGCTGGCCTCCAGACCCTCCGTTATGAACGTTCACACCGCAGTAGCCTTTTTCTTTTTTTAAAAAAAAAATAATAATAATTTATACCCCAGCGGGCAACCGGCAGGCTGGCTGCCGTGGATGCATACATATGGAGTTTTTTTGTTGTTGTTGTATCGTTGATACTGTTTTTCATCATTGTGGGGTTTGGGGTTTTTTTTTCCCTCCCCCCCTTCTGGAAAGGAAAATCCTCGATGCTCATTTTGCGATTTCTGTTTGTTTTTTTTTTAAATAGATCTTAACTCTTTTATGCAGCAGAACGGCGGGGGGGGAAGGGGGGGCGTTGACCAAGACTAGGGCTCGCTGCTCCCTCCAAACCGGGTCATCGCGGTAGGGGTGCCCCGCTTCCCAAATAACAGTCATAATTAAAAAATGAGCAGGGTGTCTGCGGCCATGCCAGCGAGACTTCTTTTCTCGCTCTCCATCTGGACTTTGGTGCTCCGGGGATGTGGTTGGAGGGTGGGGGCCCGAAGCTGAGCCCCCCCCACCTCCCTGTCCTTGCGTTTTACAGCAAGATTGTCGCAGTGGGGTGAGCTGTTGCAAACATCAAAGTCGAGCAGCTGTTGGAACTTTGCTTACCAGTGGCAATCCAGGTACCTGAAGTTGACAGATGAGTTCAGGTGTAAACTCAGGTTGGTTCGTCACCAGCTGTTCTGCACTGCGGTTACTTCTTGGGACGGCGAGGCCACCTTCCTGCTTTGCCCCCCCCCCAATCTCAATCTGAATCTGGTTGCATCTCTTCCAAGGGACCCCCAAGTTTCCGGTCTGAGGTTGGCTCTACCCATCTGATTCTTCTTGATCTGCAAGGACCGTGTCCTTCACCTCTCCATGTCCATATCACAAAAAAAAGATGTTCAGAGTCTGGGGGAAAAAATTCGGAGAAGAGCAACTAGGATGATCAAAGGCTTGGAGACCAAAACATACGAAGAACGGCTGCGGGATTTGGGCTTCGCTAGTCTGAAGAAAAGAAGAAATAGGGGTGACGTGGTAGCAGCGTTCCAGTATTTGAGGGGATGCCCCAAAGAAGAGGGGGTCAAATTATTCACCAAAGCATCAGAGGGAAGGACGAGCAACAATGGCTGGAAACTCATCAAGGAGAGAAGCAGCCTGGAATTAAGGAGAAACTTCCTGATAGGGAGGACAGTTAACCAGTGGAACAGCTTGCCACCAGAAATCGTGGGCGCTCCATCACTGAAATCTTTAAAAAGAGACTAGACAACAATCACCTGTCTGAAACGGTGTACGTTCTCCTGCTTAAGCGGGGGGCTGGACTAGAAGACCTCCAGGTCCCTTCCAGCTCTATTCTATTCTATTCTATTCTATTCTATTCTATTCTATTCTATTCTATTCTGTTCTGTTCTGTTCTGTTCTGTTCTGTTCTGTTCTGTTCTATTCTATTCTATTCTATTCTATTCTATTCTATTCTATTCTATTCTATTCTATTCTTTATTCCTTCAATTCTATTCTATTCCATCTCTCTCTGTTCTATTCTATTCTATTCTATTCTATTCTATTCTATTCTATTCTATTCTATTCTATTCTATTCTATTCTATTCTATTCTATTCTATTCTATTCTATTCTATTCTATTCTATTCTATTCTAAAAAATATATGAGCCAGCAGTGTGCAGCAGCAGCCAATAAAGCTAATACAGTCCTGGGTTGCATAAACAGAGGCATAGAATCAAAATGACATAAAGTATTAGCACTGCTTTATAAAGCCTTAGTAAGGCCATACTTAGAATACGGCATCCAGTTTTGGTCACCATATTATAAAAACGATGTAGAGACTCTGAAAAGAGTGCAGAGAAGGAGCAACAAAGATGATCAGGGGACTGGAGGGTAAAACGTACAAAGAATGGTTGCAGGAATTGGGAGTGTCTAGTCTAAGGGACGCGGTGGCTCAGTGGGTTAGGACGCTGAGCTTGTCGATCAGAAGGTCGGCAGTTTGGCGGGTTGAATCCCGAGTGCCGCATAACAAAGTGAGCGCCTGTTACTTGTCCCAGCTTCTGCCAACCTAGCAGTTCGAAAGCACGTAAAAATGCAAGTAGAAAAATAGGGACCGCTCCAGTGGGAAGGTAACAGCGCTCCATGCGCCTTTGGCGTCTAGTCATGCCGGCCACATGACCACGGAGACGTCCTCGGACAAGCGCTGGCTCTTCGGCTTTGAAACGGAGATGAGCACCGGCCCCTAGAGTCGGAAATGACTAGCACGCGTGTGCGGGGGAACCTTTACCTTTACCTTAGTCTAATGATGAGAAGGACAAGGGGTGAAATGATAGCAGTGTTCCAGTATCTCAGGGGCTGCCCCAAAGAAGAGGGGGGGGTCAAGCTATTCTCCAAAGTGCCTGAAGGCAGGACCAGAAGCAACGAATGGAAACTCATCAAGGAGAGAACCAACCCAGAAGTAAGGAGAAATTTTTAATTAACCAGTGGAACTTCAAAAGTTATGGGTGCTCCAATCCTGGAGGTTTTCAAGAAGAGATTGGACATCCCTTTTTCCAGAACGACATAGGATCTCCTGCTTGGGCAGGGGGTTGGACTAGTAGACCTCCGGAGGTCCCTTCCAACTCTTTTTTTTCTGTCAAGACCCAACTAACCCTCCTCAGTTCAGAGGAACAGAGAGACTTACAGAAAATCCCCAAATTAAAAACTGGAGACGTTAAGAACTACTTGTAGGAAAACAGATTTGCTGCAGATGAACCGGGCTGATGGAATTGTATCTTTAAAACAAAATTTAAAAAAGCAGGGGGTGGGGGGCAGTTGGCATCCTTAAAACTTAACGAATTGCCCCGCAGCTCCGGCTTGTCACAGGCCACAGCCTTCTCTACCAGAGGCTGATTTAAAAATAATAATTAAGCGCGGGGCCAAAGGGCCGTAAAATTCAAGAACTACAGTCCTGTAATATTTCCGTGCTAGGCGCTAATGTTTGCAGCAGCAAGAGTTTTACAAGATTGCTAATTGCTGCCGGGTTGAAAGGGACCACGGATTTATCTTTTGCGGCTTTCAGCTTTGTGTAAAGCTGCCACGGGCTCTGCTTTCCGGAGCATTTCAGGGCTATTCAGACTCAGCAGACCGTTACAGTACCCCCTTTTTGCATAGGTATGATTTGTGGGTATGCATGAGAGAGAAAGAAGAATAGGCAGAAATTCATCTCCTGTTCATGCTTTTACATTTTCCGGCCGATATTTCAAAAGCCACCTTGCGTGGGCTTTGCAGCGTGGCTCTATCCCTCCGGAAAAAAAAAATTCCCTTGAAAACGGGTGGGATGCAAAATGCAAGCCTCGGAGAAAAATGATTGCCCAGAAAAAGAATACATTAAGAGGAAATAACGTCTCGCAAAAGCAAAGGAACTAGACATTTTTTTAAAAAGAAACAGGATAAGGAGAAATACATACATACATATATATAAAGAAAGAGAGAGAGAGAGAGAAAGAGAGAGAGAGAGAGAGAAAGAGAGAGAGAGAGAGAGAGAGAGAGAGAGAGAGAGAGAGAGAGAGAGAGAGAGAGAGAGAGAGAGAGAGAGAGAGAGAGAGAGAGAGAGAGAGAGAGAGAGAGAGAGAGAAGGAAAAATACATATAATGATAGATAACAATTTAGATAATATATAGTATATAGGAAAATGCCAGGAACTTTACTCTTTGAATCTTTACTCCTGAGCTAGCTTTGAGTTGTGGCCAATGCTTTTTTTGTAAAAGAAAAAGGTGCCAGAACTCACATATGTCATACAACCTGACTTGCTTACCCTACAAGGTTCCATCCAAAAAAGGTGCCGGAACTCCGTTCTGAGCGTTCTATGAGAAAAAAAAGCCCTGGTTGTGGCACATTTTGCCTGGCCAGATTTTGTGGGTGCCCAGTTTGGTGCCAATTAGCTTGTCCGTTTCCACCCACCCACCCCCACACACACACTTTCTTAGCTCCACTCTGCCCTGTTCAGTCTTCAGAGAGTCTCCCAGCTTGAGCCCAACAAGGAGGCAGACCCAAAGAACAAGACTTTGGGGTGGGTGGGTGGTGCAGGGTGGGGGTGAGATCTTCATGGACGCCACGCCAAAGTGTCCATGGAGGTTCTCAGTCATCCAGGCCGCGGTTGTCCCAAAGATCCTGTTTCAAAAGGCAACTGGACTTTCTTTGCTCTTCCTTGAAGACATTTCATTTCTCCTCCAAGAAGCTTCCTCAGTTCTGACCGAACGGTGGAGGACGGAAGGAATTATATTCCTGGCGGTCATCTAACTCCTTAGCACTCTTTCTGAGGGTTCTTGAGGGCACTTGGAGGTGTACCTGCGTCCTTAAGGTCACCTGAATAGTGCTAATGGGTGAGGAGCTTTCTTGGAACTGCTGAAAGGGCTGTGTTGTAGACACAAGATTGTTGTTGTTGTTAATTGCGAAGTCGTGTCCGACCCATCGCGACCCCATGGACAACGTTCCTCCAGGCCTTCCTGTCCTCCACTATCTTCTGGAGTCCGTTTTGGCTCATGCCTACTGCTTCAGTGACTCCATCCAGCCACCTCCTTCTCTGTCGTCCCCTTCTTCTCTTGCCCTCAATCTTTCCCAGCATTAGGCTCTTCTCCAGTGAGTCTTTCCTTCTCATTAGGTGGCCAAAGTATTTGAGTTTTAGCGTCAGGATCTGGCCTTCTAAAGAGCAGTTGGGGTTGATCTCTAGGACTGACCGGTTTGATCGCCTTGCAGTCCAAGGGACTCACAGGAATCTTCTCCAGCACCATAGTTCAAAGGCCTCAATTCTTTGGCGCTCAGCCTTTCTTATGGTCCAACTTTCACAGCCCTACATTGCAACTGGGAAGACACGAGATAGGTGGTGTCATATCCCTCCCCCTCTGTTGAGAGAGGGCTGTTCGGTCATAATGCCGGTGGCCTCTTTCACCCCTCTTTCAAACCAGCACTTCTCTTTTCTAGAACGTGGACTTTGCTGTCTTCAATAGAGTTATCTATAATATCTTTCAAATGCAGATGGACTGCCAAATCTTGTCCTGATGGGTTTGTGTTCCTGAAGTGCACTATATTCCCAGTGCAAAGGCCTCCAGGGCAGAAAGAGTAGGACCACCTGATTCTCCTAGAGTTGTAGAGGACTCCCTCAACTCAGATATATATTTGGTCTGGTGGTCCATCAACCTCTCCTTGACTCCTGGTGGCTACAGGTAGAGGTTCTTGATAACTTTTTCAGAAAGCTAGTTACTCCCAGTAGCATCTTCCTAGGACTGAGGGTGACCGGTCCAAAGTCTCCCCTCCCGTTAGCAAGTCTGAAGTCATTGGTCTCCTACGTTGGATTCGGCATCTTTAACCGCTATCTCAAACTGGCTCCAGCATCTGGGAGGTAGGAATGACAAATGGAAAAAGAAAAAGCCGTTTGCACTTGGATACGTTTTCCCTGTCACCCAAGCTGAGACGGGTGGAGAATTCCCCGTAGTTTTCTTGAAAGTTTTTCAGAAGGGATTGGCCATTGCCTCCTCCCTAGGGCTGAGAGAAAGTGACTGGCCCGTGGACCCCCAGCTGGACTAACACTCACCATCTCTTGGTTTCTACTCAGGTGTCTTAACCACCACACCAAACTGGCTATCGTAAAAAGGTGAGAAGTGTGTTTGATAGAAGAAGACCTTTAAAGGGGGGGGGCGTTTCCCTCAAATCGGAATAATTCTTCTTTTGTTACTATTTAGGTCTTGGTTCTGAAAGTCTTTTTTTTTGAGTTTCTTCTCTCCCCCCCCCCCCAGTTCTCCCAGCGGTCCTTCGTTTTGGTTTCACACATCCCCTTTCCCCCAGATGGCTCCTGTCAGCCGCTGCAGCGAGAAAAGAATAATTCATTTCCTAACAGGAAAGCAAGTCCAAAAGATGTAATTAACTGAGGGGGGGGTGGTGGTCCTAGGAGACCCCCCCTTTCCATCTCAAAACATTCTCATAAATAGAGCTGGCCCTTTTGACAAGGCCAGCCAAGTCCCAGGGTTGAGACCCAATTGTGTCCTTCCTAAGTTACTTCTCTTAATTCAGCTTGGGGGTGGGTGGGGAGAAAAAAGGGCACGAATGGACATTTTCACATCTATTGCTGCAAACGTTTCCTGGTTTCGTGCCAAATTAGAACACAAAGGAGGGCGGGGGGACATTTTTCCACCATTACTTTATTTCCCTTGAACTTTCCGTGTGAAAGGGAGAAGGCTGTGTGGAAGGATTTACTACGCCATTTCCCACCTGTCGGTTGCAACGTGATTGACTGATTATGCATCCTCTGATTGGTAGTTGTGGTCTTCGTGACCATTTTAGGTAAATCTTCCCCAGGATGACCTAACCCCCCCCCCCCACACACACACACACAGACCTGTCAACCGGTAAAAGAAACTCCTGGGACATTTTTCATTTTACCAAGAGTCAAACTTGACTGACAGATCCATATAAGGTCCAGAAGAAGCAAAGCCAGTTTTGAGGCTTTGGCGCAAAGCGCAGCGTAGTAAAAAAAAAAACCCTTTCCCTTCCCCCGGGCCACCCGGTGTCCATTGTCCACCAATCCAGGTTGAGCTTTTATTTTGGAAAAACAGTCTGCCTCTTTGGAAAATCTTCACCGTCTGACCTTGCGGGTTGCGAGACCTCCCAGGCTGAAAACGGCTCGCGTACATTCCTTTTCTCCCTCCCAGCTCCCTCCCACACACTCCAGTCATACCCATGCCCCCCTCCCTTAGCTCCTTTGTCAAGTTGCGAGCGGAAAGAAGCGCCTTGACAAGACCCTTCACCTCTTCTTCCGCACCTGTATTGCCTCTGGAATCCAGTCTGCTGCTGTTCATCTCCTTCCTTTTCCTGCTTTCCTTAGTTCGTGTTATTTGATTTGATTTTTTGAATCAAAGGTCAGGGGCAGTCCACGGGCAGCTGGTTCCAAAGGGCAGGTGCACCCACAGAGAAGGCCCTCCCCCTGGGTGTTATCCACCGGCAGTCTTTTACCGGTGGCACCCTGAAAAGGCCCTCCCTGTGGGAGCGCACAGGACGAAGGGAACTTGATGCCGGCAGCAGGTGTTCCCTCAAATATCCCGGACCCAAGCCATTTAGGGCTTTATAGGTCATCGCCAGCACCTTGAATCTCACCCGGAGGGCAACCGGAAGCCAATGCAGCTCGCGGAGTAGAGGTGTTACATGGGAGTATCAGGAAACCCCCATCACAACTCATGCGGCTACATTCTGCACCAGCTGAAGCCTCCGAGTGGTCCTCAAGGGCAGCCCCATGTAGTCGTTTCCAACTCTAGAGGCCGGTGCTCATCTCCGTTTCAAAGCCGAAGAGCCAGTGCTTGTCCGAGGACGTCTCCGTGGTCATGTGGCCGGCATGACTAGACACCAAAGGCACACGGAACGCTGTTACCTTCCCACCGTACAGTAGTGGTCCCTATTTTTCTACTTGCATTTTAACGTGCTTTCGAACTGCTAGGTTGGCAGAAGCTGGGACGAGTAACAGGCACTCACTCTGCTACGTGGCACTCGAGATTCAACCCGCCAAACTGCCAACCTTCTGATCGACAAGCTCAGTGTCCTAACCCACTGAGCCACCGCGTCCCTTAGCACATACAAGGCGCCAAACTGGGCATGTTGCTCCAACAAAACTCAAGGCCTCAGGGCAGGGTTAAGTAGGCGATGCCGGTGCCAGTTCGTGACAGGCGAAGTTGCCTCCTCATGAATAGTCTAGCTGACCCACATTGTGCCTGCCTCCTCTCTGCTCTACATGTCCTCGGATCAGGAGGAGGTGTGGACTCCACTTTCTCCTTGTTGCTAACGGAGGGCAGCTGTTCCCGGTCCTCGGCTGGAGCCTTCTGGCCAACTTGCTGCAGTTCGCCTCCTTCAGCTTCAGCCTGTCGCTCCTCCGATCAACCCAGCTGATTGGGTTGGCCCTCTCCAAGCCCCGATCCTGACCAACATTTGGCTCCGTGCTTTCCTCATGGAACCAGTCCCTGGTGCCCAAAACGTTGGGGGCCGCTGATGTAGGGTCCATTTGATACAACCCCTCCCAACGCCAAAGTTTGAGAGGGCTGAGATTGGAGGGAATTGGCAGCTCATTAAGATGTCGAGCTTGATCGTGCCAACGGTGTCGGTACTTCGTGGGATCTAACACTTTGGGAGGGTAAGTGCTTCGTCTTGGACCTTCAACACGTCAGGAAATGCACACCGTTCATCCTTTTTCCCCCTCCTCCGGATAAGGACGAAAAATAAATTTGAGCGGACGCCAAGCTCACCTAGGTTGACCTTTCAGCTCAACCTTCCAGGAGTAAAATTGGGCCGGGAAAAACTCCGAATAACAAGCCTAGGTTGATTCAGTCCTGAAAGACTTGCAAGAAGTTCTCTGTTGGATCTTTTTCTTCTGGATATTTGCTTTCCCAACGGAGTTCTTGCCTCATTACGAAGAGCCTTGTACGTTTAAAGCTGCGGAGACTGAACAAACGACATGCCTGAAGGCTGTTCCAGTTTTAATGGGAACCCTTGGGCGAATAATCCAAATGTCTTCTCTCTTCACCAGCCCGGCCAGAGACTTAATGTGATATTCCAGAGCTGTACAAAAATGAACTCCTAAGTATGGAACAGGAAGCTAAAAGGGCAGAAGGGAAGACAGACAAAGCTTCTGAAACGAACCTGCGGATGAGTGACCTCAAAGGAAAGATTGCAAAGAGGAGACAAAGCTGGGCAAAAGGTAGCATGGAGGAATTTGGACCTCCTAGGCCAGAGGTCCCCAACCTTTGGGGCACCGGGAACCGGTTCCGTGGAGAGAGGTTTTTTTCCATGGACCGGAGGGTGCGTGGTTTTGTGTGCTGCCTGCATCCCGTGGATAGGGCTTTGCTTGTTTGTGCGGACCGGTTGCTGGTGTGCCGCGGCCCGGTGACGGTCCGCAGACCGGTGGTTGGGGACTCCTGTCTTAGACGAGAGAAAAAACGGGTCACAAAGAGACAAGGTTCAACCGGAATGTCTCACTGGACATCTGAGCCAACATGGCACCAACTAGACATTGATAGAGATACACCAAGCCAGGGAGAGATTCTTTGCTCCGTCGCCTGCTTCAGACTCGGCTCCAAACTAGGTTAGGCTTAAATTTTGCACAGTAAGCACACCGTTCTGGCTCGTTGAATTCTCTTAAGCCAGCTGCGAAACAAACATGGATTATTATCCTCGTTGCTTGAGGACAGGTGGGAGTTAAGAGGAGAGCTGGAAGCTGAAAGAACTTCCAAAGAAATCATGGTTAAAAGAGGCACTTTGGGTACCTGGTGGCATTGCAGACAGGTAACGAAAGGTGTGTAGATCCCAAGGTGGATGGGACACTTAACTAGGTGTGGAGATTAGGCTAGGTTGTGTACATCAGAGGGTCCCCAGCCTATGCGCCGTGGCCACTGGGCCGCAGGACAGGCTGGCCAGTGCGTGCCACTCACGCTAGCGCCCGGGGATCCGGTTGCGCATGCGTGCGGGGCTGGCGGTGTCAGTTGGCGTCTGCACAAAAAAGGGGCGCTAGCGGTGCGCGGGCCGCGCGGCCTGTTTGCACCTGGGGAGGGGAGGCTAGTGGCAGCAGCTGGCGCCTTCACGCCTAGACAAATGGGACCGCTGGCGCCGTGCAGATACGCACGGCATTGTTCCTGCGCGCATGCGCCAGCGCGCAAATTTCCCAGCTGTTTCTCTGCGCCAGCAGCACAAAAAGATGGGTGAGCTCAGGTGTACGTTAGACAGAAAACTGAAGCTGTAAGAAAATGCAAACAATTCTTGCTTGGCAACCATTCGTTTAGTGACGACCGTTCAGAGTTACAGCAGCCTTGAAAATGGTGACCTGTGACCGTTTTTCACCCTTAGGACCCTTGTAGCATCCCCGTGGTCACATGATCAAAATGCAGACCCCGGGCAACTGGTTCATATTTATGACGGTCGCTGTGTCCCGGGATCAAGTGGATCCCCTTTTCGGACCTTCTGACAAACAAAGCCGATGGGGGAAGCCGGATTCGTTTAACAGCCGTGTTGCCAACTTCGTAACTGCAATGATTCACTGAACGGCTGTGGCAAGGAACGGGGCAAAATGTCTCACTTAGCAACATAAATTTGGGGCTCAGTTGTGATCGTATGTCGAGGACTACCTATAAATTCATTCCCATTTCCTTCCTTCCCTCCCTCCCTCCTTCCTTCCTCCCTCTCTCCTTCCTTCCTTCCTTCCTTCTCATTCCCATTTCTTTCTTTCCTTCCTTCCCTCCTTCCTTCTCTCCGTCCCTCCTTCTCATTCCCATCTCCTTCCTTCCCCTTCCTTCCTTCCTTCCCTCCTCCCTCCCTCCTTCCCTCCCTCCTTCTCATTCCGATCTCCTTCCTTCCTTCCTTCCTTCCTTCCTTCCTTCCTTCCTTCCTTCCTTCCTTCCTTCTCATTCCCATTTCTTTCTTTCCTTCCTTCCCTCCTTCCCTCCCTCCCTCCCTCCTTCTCATTCCCATCTCCTTCCTTCCTTCCTTCCTTCCTTCCCTCCTTCCCTCCCTCCTTCTCATTCCCATCTCCTTCCTTCCTTCCTTCCTTCCTTCCTTCCTTCCTTCCTTCCTTCCTTCCTTCCTTCCATCCCTCCTTCCTTCCTTCCTTCCTTCCCTCCTTCCTTCCTTCCCTCCTTCCTTCCTTCCTCCCTTCCTTCCTTCCTTCCCTTCCTTCCTTGTGTTCTATTTCGAAGCCACCAAGGGCGCCTGACGTTTGTATATTGAAACGCTGGCAGGTGAGCTGGGCCACTGAGAAGACCGTCTCAACCGACGCTGTGCCCAATTTTCCCGAATGGGTCTTAAGTGATTTTATGCCAGCTCCTCACAGTTATACCTACGCAGACTTGGACATTAAAGGCAATCAAATTACATGCTCAGGGAATAAAGTTAGCCCCCACGGGGAACTTTCCAGGGGCCCTACTTTTCAGTGTGCAGTGTTGCACCGCAGCCGCCCGTGTCTGCTGGGGTTCCCATTCCTCTTTTTGTACCCCATTGAGTGTTTTCTCTTGCGTGCTGCAAGACAGAGACCTGGTTGCATTTTAATTAAGCTAAGCTGCTTGCTTTATTGAACCAGCTTCCAGGGAAGACGGTTGCTGACAGCCAACACATTTGCAGAGCAGTTACCAAACCAGAGGAAACCAGATTAGAATTCCTACATCAGAAATAACAGAGTAACAGAGCTGGAAGGGACCTGGGAGGTCTTCTAGTCCAACCCGCTGCTCAAGTAGGAGACCCTATACCAGGGGTAGGCAACCTTGGCCCCTTCGTGACTCGTGGACTTCAACTCCCAGAATTCCTGAGCCAGCATTAGATTGCAGACAGGATTGTTGGCTAAGGAGGCCGTGTGTGTTGCTTGTGAAATGTGATGGGTCCCTCGGTAGGTTGACCTTCCCTTCCCTTCCCTTTCCTGCCCACCTCACTTCTTCCTGCCTGACCGTCCCTGCCCTTCCCCTTCCCTCCCCTTCTCCTTCCTTCCCCTTCTTCCTTCCTTCCTTCCTTCCTTCCTCCCTCCCTCCCCTCCATTGGTCCCTCCATCCTCCATCTCCTTCCTTCCTTCCTTCCTTCCATCCATCCTTCCTTCCTTCCTTCCTTCCTTCCTTCCTTCCTTCTTAGGACCCAGGCTTAATGGGAAGAGTCATTTTGCCCTTCCTTCCTTCCTTCCTTCCTTCCTTCCTTCCTTCCTTCCTTCCTTCCTTCCTTCCTTCCTTCCTTCCTTCCTTCCTTCCTTCCTTCTGCCATGCCCTTCCTTCCCTTTTCCCTTCCTCCCCTTCTCCTTCCTTCCTCTTCTTCCTTCTGCTTCCCCTTCCCCATCCCTCCCCTTCTCCTTCCTTCCTTCCTTCCTTTCTTCTGCTGTGCCCTTCCTTCCCTTTCCCCTTACTCCCCTCCTCCTTTCCTCCCTCCTCTTCCTGCTTGCCCTTCCCTGCCCTTCCTCCCCCTCCTCTTTCCTTCCTACCTTCCTTCTTCCTGCCTGCCCTTCCCTCCCCTTCCCCTTCCTCCCTCTCTTCCTTCCTTCCTTCCTTCCTTCCTTCCTTCCTTCCTTCCTTCTTCTTCCTGCCTGCCCTTCCCTTCTCCTTCCTCCCCCTCTTCCTACCTTCCTTCCTGCCTGCCTTCCTTCCTTCCTTCCTTTCTTCTTCTTCCTGCCAGCCCTTCCCCCACTTCCCCTTCCTCCCTCCCTTCCTTCCTTCCTTCCTTCCTTCCTTCCTTCCTTCCTTCTTCTTCCTGCCTGCCCTTCCCTTCCCTCCCCTTCTCCTTCCTCCCCCTCTTCCTACCTTCCTTCCTGCCTGCCTTCTTTCCTTCCTTCCTGTCTTCCTTCTTCTTCCTGCCTGCTCTTCCCTCCCCTTCTCCTTCCTCCCCTCCCCTCCCCCCCTTCCGGAGAAAAGACGCTGCTGCTAGCCTTTGTCCCTTGCATGAAGTCACCCACGTGCCAGTTCTACTACTAGACGCCAGTTGCCTCCTGCAACTCCAGGCCATGTTTTAGACTGGGGTGAGCCCCACGGGACCCTCGGAGGCCCCCGTCCCCTGCTGGTGGCCGGGCCCGGCAAGAATTGGCACAGGCAAAGACATCTGGCGGGCACCAGCCTGCGCCTCCCCCCCCCAGGTGACCAGAATACCAACGAGCGTTCTTCGCAGCTGAATGACGGAAGATTGAGAATCCTAATGCAATGTGCTAAAACCAGCCGGCAGAGTTAGCAATCAAAGATTCCTTCTTAATGCATAATGCATTAAAAGATGCAGGATGCTGAGGATGAGCCCAAGAGAAAAAACAATTTGCACAAGGACAGCTATGGCAAATACTTACTTTAAAACAACAACAACAACAACAAAAACTTGGCATATTTCTTCTTATTAACCGTTAGGCATCCAAAACCAAGACTGCTCTTGAGAAGATTCCCAGAGGATCGCAGACTACTCGCAGAGTACATTGATAGGAAGGGCTTTGCTTCTTTACTCAGCCTTCAGGTGCTTTGGAGAAGAGATTGAACCATCTCCTTTGTGGCAGCCTCTCGGATATTGGAACACTGTTATCAGGTCACCCTAGTCCAGGGGTAGGCAACCTTGGCTCTTTTATGACTCATGGACTTCAACTCCCAGAATTCCTGAGCCAGCATGGGGGAACTATGGCTCCTTCATGACTCATGGACTTCAACTCCCAGAATTCCTGAGCCAGCATGGGGGAACTATGGCCCCTTCATGACTCGTGGACTTCAACTCCCAGAATTCCTGAGCCAGCATGGGGGAACTATGGCCCCTTCATGACTCGTGGACTTCAACTCCCAGAATTCCTGAGCCAGCATGGGGGAACTATGGCTCCTTCATGACTCATGGACTTCAACTCCCAGAATTCCTGAGCCAGCATGGGGGAACTATGGCCCCTTCATGACTCGTGGACTTCAACTCCCAGAATTCCTGAGCCAGCATGGGGGAACTATGGCCCCTTCATGACTCGTGGACTTCAACTCCCAGAATTCCTGAGCCAGCATGGGGGAACTATGGCTCCTTCATGACTCATGGACTTCAACTCCCAGAATTCCTGAGCCAGCATGGGGGAACTATGGCCCCTTCATGACTCGTGGACTTCAACTCCCAGAATTCCTGAGCCAGCATGGGGGAACTATGGCCCCTTCATGACTCGTGGACTTCAACTCCCAGAATTCCTGAGCCAGCATGGGGGAACTATGGCCCCTTCATGACTCGTGGTCTTCAACTCCCAGAATTCCTGAGCCAGCATGGGGGAACTATGGCCCCTTCATGACTGGTGGACTTCAACTCCCAGAATTCCTGAGCCAGCATGGGGGAACTATGGCCCCTTCATGACTCGTGGTCTTCAACTCCCAGAATTCCTGAGCCAGCATGGGGGAACTATGGCTCCTTCATGACTCATGGACTTCAACTCCCAGAAACTATGGCCCCTTCATGACTGGTGGACCTCAACTCCCAGAATTCCTGAGCCAGCATGACGGAACTATGGCCCCTTCATGACTCATGGACTTCAACTCCCAGAATTCCTCAGCCAGCATGGGGGAGCTATGGCCCCTTCATGACTGGTGGACTTCAACTCCCAGAATTCCTCAGCCAGCATGGCTCAGCTTGGAAACCTCTCCCTTTCCCCTCAGCATGGCTGGCTCAGGAATTCTGGGATTTGAAGTCCACCAGTTATAAAAGAGCCAAGGTTGCCTACCCCTGCCCTAGTCCCTCTTTTCATTAAATTAATCCCCAATTCCTGCAACCGTTCTTGATATGTTTTAGCCTCCAGCCCCCTAATCATCTTTCTCGCTCTTCTCTGCATTCTTTCCAGAGTCTCAACATCGTTTTTATATCGTGGCGACCAAAACTGGATGCAATATTCCAGGTGTGGCCTTACCAAGGCATTATACATACTAAGACTTCACGTGATCTTGATTCTCTCTCCCTCTGTAAATGCAGCCTAGGGCTGTGTTGGCCTTTTTTGGCAGCTGCGGCACACGGCTGGCTCATATTGTCCCCTAGGCCTCCAGGATCCATCAACCCAAAAAAAACCCACGGTTGAATACATGACGGGCGTGGAAACGCTGTGAGCCAAAAAAGCTCACGCAATCCTTGGTTTTAGAAACACAGGGGCAGAATCCAAATCACGTGAAATGTTAGTCCCGCTTGATAAAGCCTTAGTAAGGCCACCCCTGGATACCTGCATCCGGTTTTGGCCAACACACTACAAAAAAAAAGAGGTTGAGAGTTTGGGAAAAGTGCCAAGAAGAACAACTAAGATGACCAAAGGCCAGGAGACTAAAACATATGAAGAACGGCTGCAAGATTTGGGAATGTCCAGTCTAGAGAAAAGAAGGACTGGGGTGACATGATAGCAGTATTCCAGTATTTGAGGGGCTGCCACAAGGTGGAGAGGATTAATTTATTTTCCAAAGCCCCAGAAGGAGGCAAGACAAGAAACAATGGATGGAAACGAACGACGGAGAGAAGCAACCTGGAATCAAGGAGAAGCTTCCTAACATTGAGGACAGTTAACCAGTGGAACAGCTTGCCACAAGAAGTTGTGGGTGTTCCATCCCTGGGTTGTTGTTGTTTTTTAAGAAGAGACTGGACGTCCATTTGTCTGAAATGGTGCAGAGTCTCCTGCTTAAGCAGAGGATCCCTTCCAGCTGCATTCTGATTTTGAGTTTTGAAGACTCCGTGTTAAAAGACAGACTGGCCCATAGGAACTGCGGCTTCTCATAATTCCCCTGTGCGAAAGTTGCGGGGTGGTGGTGGTGGTGTTCCTTGTCCCGCATCTTCTCACGGTGAAAAAGTAAAAAGGTAAAGGTTCCCCCGCACACGTGTGCTAGTCGTTTCCGACTCTAGGGGCCGGTGCTCATCTCCATTTCCAAGCCAAAGAGCCAGCGCTTGTCCGAGGACGTCTCCGTGGTCACGTGGCCGGCATGACTAGATGCCAAAGGCGCACGGAACGCTGTTACCTTCCCACCGGAGCGGTCCCTATTTTTCTACTTGCATTTTTTACGTGCTTTCGAACTGCTAGGCTGGCAGAAGCTGGGACGAGTAACAGGCGCTCCACTCTGTTACGCGGCACTCGGGATTCGACCCGCCAAACTGCCGACCGTCTGATCGACAAGCTCAGCATCCTAACCCACTGAGCCACCGCGTCCCTTCTCACGGTGAAGGCATCCCCCTAAAATTGGGACTGGACTTTAATCCGCTGCTTGACAGACAGCGCTGACTTTTCTAGTCTGCTGACTCCCCTCCTTCGCCTTCCCGACTCTGTGCTTGGGGGTGGGGTGGGGTGGCGATGTGTGGGAGAGCCTTGCAGCTGTGTAATTAGATTCTGACATCTCCTGGGTCGGCCCGGGCTATTTGCACCTCTTCTGTCGGCTGCTTCTAAATTTAGCCATCTCGGCATTAGGTAAAGATCTTGTCCTCCAGACAGCACCCTTAATTGGTTGTGATGGGTGACTTCATGGCTCGATGTTCTGGAGGCATGATTAAGGAGGGTGCCGAAGGCTGCTGGCACGCGCGGGGAAGATGCTCCAGGCGAAGGGAGGGGGTGTAAAGGTGGAGGAGGCCGACGCCAGACAGAGAGACTCCTGTAATAAGTCTTCTCGCTAACATGACACATTGTCAGTCCCTCATGAAGGGTGCAGCGGCAGCTGATGAGGACCTATAAATGTTGCTGGTTAGAGTCTGCCTGAAACGGATGATGATCTTGAAGACTAGGGACCCTCTTAAGGACAGCCAGATCCTCTTTGTAATAGAGACACACACCCCCACATGGTGACTCTTGGATGCTGGTCTTGAGTGCCACCACCCCTCCTATGCCTGGTTGATTGATCAGCCCTTCACAGTAGGCCAGATCCAGAAGACAGACCTGGCAGGAGAATCAGTGGTGTTGATTTAGTGAGGTAAAGTAGAATGACGTCTGATACAGAAGAACATCTAGAAGGGGTGGGTTTGAGTTTCTTTGTCACACTTGATCCCAACTCAGTGGACTCTTCTCCAAGTTGCTCCTTAATGTCTTTTGGAGGTCAAAGGAAGAAGTGAGGAGGAGGAGGAGGAGGAAGAGAAGAGGAGGAGGAGGAGAATGGAGAATGGAGGAAGAGAAGAAGAAGAAGAAGAAGAAGAAGAAGAAGAAGAAGGAGAAGAAGGAGAAGAAGGAGAAGAAGGAGAAGAAGGAGGAAGAGGAGGAAGGGGAGGAGGCGGAGAAGCTTCAAGGGCAGTCTATCTGACCCACAGTTGTTTGGTGGAAGCATTTGGAGAGAAGCTTCCCTTGGAAATAACGTGTGGGTGAAATTGGGGGTAAAAATTGTGTTTGGCAGCCATTTGTGAAAAGGATGGAGAGTTTTTGAACAGAGCAACGTTACTTCGTCCATCTGCCTTCTCCTCTTGGCCAAGATCCATGAACTTTCAACCCAACGTGACCTCAACCAGCCACCAAGCACTGCTGGAATCGCTTTGGCTGTTTCAGGAGAGGTAGAA
Organism: Vipera berus; assembly: GCF_964194415.1. Taxonomy (NCBI): domain Eukaryota; kingdom Metazoa; phylum Chordata; class Lepidosauria; order Squamata; family Viperidae; genus Vipera; species Vipera berus. The sequence continues at coordinate 5,912,196 of NC_138220.1, forward strand.
TCCATGGGAACTTTAGGAGGAAGAGTGGATGATGAAAACCCAACTTCCTAAACAGGCGGAGCCCCTTCAAGAAGAGGCTCTGAGTTTCCTTTCAGGGGGTCAGACTTCATGACCTCCTGGACCTTCCCTTCTCCCCAATTCCCTTGAGTTTTTGCCCAGCTGTGGCAAGCTCCTCCTTCCTCTCTGCTCCTTTGGAGGCAGACCTGCCCCAAATTTGGCAAAACCCGCAGGGCAGGGCCGCAAATCACTTGCCGGCTATCGCTGTTACATTCCGCCGCCTAAGCTTGCTTTGCGTCGTTGTTTCAACTTGCAGCTAGACTCCAGAGCTCGTGCATCTACGTTTTTCCTTTCCCCTCTTGAACTTCCTCCTTCTCCATTTATCTCTTCCCCGTGACGCCTCTTTCTTTGGGACTGTTTCTCTTCCCAGTTACTTTTTTCTCGCCTCGGGATACGAATCTGCACAAACGCAAGAAAGACGGAGAGGATCCCGCATCCGTTGAATGAGTGGCGATGTGACGAAGCCGGGAGTTCTTCAAATCGTTTTGAGGGAGGCCTAAGGGGTGGAAGGGACGCGGTGGCTCAGCGGGTTAGGACGCTGAGCTTGTCGATCAGATGGTCGGCAGTTTGGCAGGTCGAATCCCGAGTGCCGCGTAGCAGAGTGAGCGCCTGTTACTCGTCCCAGCTTCTGCCAACCTAGCAGTTCGAAAGCACGTAAAAAGGCAAGTAGAAAAATAGGGAAGGTAACAGCATTCCGTGCGCCTTTGGCGTCTAGTCATGCCGGCCACATGACCACGGAGACGTCCTCGGACAAGCACTGGCTCTTCGGCTTTGAAACGGAGATGAGCACCAGCCCCTAGAGTCAGAAACGACTAGCGCGCATGTGCGGGGGAACCTTTACCTTTACTATACATGTATTTGTGAAACAATATGGTGGTTGGGTAGTTAAAATAAGAAATAACCAGTTGTAAATAGTTCAGGTTACATCAACGGAGATGCCCTCTCTACTTCCCTTAGTTATTACATAGTCAAAATAGGCAATTTAGTACACTTCTAGCTGTAGCCTAGTCAATCGACAAAATTTAAAATATATTTTCAGTAATACATATCAATATCCTGTTTTTAAATTTTATCTAATTGCAATAGGATATTCTAGAATGGGCTATAGCATATAGGAAAAAGCTTAGTTTTTGGGTAGCCCACAATTCACTTTTTCAATAAAGAATAATTCTTTTGTCTACAAAACCTATATTGTTCATTACAAAGCATTCTTCTGTTTTACCATTAAAATGCAAATGTTTTTAAGGTAAACAATGCCTCGAAGTTCTTTGAAGAGTTTCATCTGTTGGAACCATGACAAATATATTGACATTATTATTATTATTATTTTTAAAAATCCATTTCTACATTGAACAGTGTGCTGTCTAGGCATACAAGTATTAAAACATAATCGTCGTCACCTTCATAATAAATCTCATCAAAGTTCAATGGTACACTAGGAAATAGCGATCAGAATATTAAAAACAGCATTGCCCACATTAACATTCGTTATATAAGGATCAAAGTATTTACTAATCCATTGTAAATCTTGCTCACCTAATCCACATAGTCTCACTCACATTTCCAACTTTCTAACCTCTGTTTTTATCAGCTAACCACTGGTAAAATAAGTCCCAGGTCTTACGTAATATTCCGTTTCTTCTTTTTCTTTCATTTTTTAACGTTAACCTATCCATCTCTGCGCAGTCCGTGACGGTTTTACTTGCATTAAGACATTTGTCTGTCCCACAGATCCATACAGCTTGAGAAGGAGCTTTGCACAGGCTTGAAAAAATACGGTGAACATCATAATAATGACGGCTTATTGCGGTAGCTCTGCCCAGAGTCGCTTTATAGAGGAGATAGGCGTCGTAAAAATTTAATAAAATAATAGTAGTTTTTCTTTGGTCGGTTGATTGATTTCTCTAGCGTTTGCTGAGATGGGCATCTAACGGAAGTCAAGTAAATAAATAATGCTATTATTAACTAAACTTTTATGACCTCCATTTCCCCCACCCACCCACCCACCCACTACTGTGGGTGGCTATCATAATAAGCCATCATTTGAGTTTAGGTTTCATCACAAACCATTTCATCTAGTCTTATTTCATCGGTGTGGTGTTTGTTTTTTTCTTCCTTGGCCGAGTTCTTCATGTGAGCTTGGAAGAAAAAGCTTTCTATTTTATTTATTTTATTTATTTTTATTTAATCCCATTGATATCCCGCCCTTCTCCGAAGACTCAGGGCGGCTTACAATTTAAGCACAAACCAATGTGCTTAGCAATAGCCTTCATTCTATGTATATGCCTGCTTATTAGGGCTTTTGGGCCCCCCAAGCGGCATTATTACAAAGTCAGCTTATTGCCCCCAACAATCTGGGTCCTCATTTGACCTACCTCGGAAGGATGGAAGGCTGAGTCAACCTTGAGCCTGGTGGGACTCGAACCTGCACTAATTATGTATTGCCCTGTTCACCGCCCTGAGTCCTTCGGGAGAAGGGCGGTATACAAATTAAATTAATAATAAATAAATAAATAAATAAATAATTGCGGGCAGCTGGTGTTACTTAAGGAGGCATTAGCCCACTGCTCCACCAAACCACCTACAAAATAAATAAATAAATAAAAGGTTTTGTGATTATAACCACAGGGGGGACAAGAGGCATTGCTGCAGGGCAGGGTTGGGGAAAAAAACACACACACCACAATAGGTATTGACTTATTCTTTTCTGGATCTGCATTTCTTAGCTCATAAAAAGCACCAGCAAAAAAAAAATAATCTAAAAGAAAACTTTCCGGGGGGGGGGGGGGGCGAAACGTCCTACTTAAGAACCCTGAAAACTTGTAACTACTCCACGTGTAATTGCTACCAGGGCGAGCATGTATTTTTAAGAGAGAATTTAAAACATTTGTGTCTTTATCACTTCAGTAATAGAGTCGGGGAGTTGGGGAATAACTTGGCAAAATAAATCTCTGTAAATAATGGAAGAGACGGTTCGTTCCCCGAAAGCTCCGTTTTTGTAGCGGAAAGGTTTTTTTTCTTTCTTTTTTTGGGGGGGGGAATCTTGCTTTGGTTTTTCTTATCTTTAGAGAGAATTCCGCATTCTGCATTTCCGGGCCTAACCTTGAAGGTGAGCCTCACCTGTTCTAAACCTCCTTTTTTTTTTCCCAGTCCATTCTCCTTTCCTTCCTATTCCAGATGTTCTCCAGGTTGCCGGTGCGGTGATGTGGAAGGGGCAGTTTTCTTTTTTCCCCCTCCCATTTTAGAGGGGAGACCCGACAGAGAGGCAAACTAGAACTGCCGTGGGTTCCCGCTGCATCTCACCCCCTTTCGCTTGGACCTTCAAGCTTGAGGAAGTCTTGGAGAAACATCTCCAGTTGACCTCACTCCTGGAACGATGCTGGCGGTCCATCAAACGAGTAACAAACCTTCTCCTTTCTTCCTCTCCCCCCCCCAGCGCCTCCCACATCCATCTCGGTCATTGCTGCGGATACCCCGTCTCCCTTCAGCCGTTACCAAGCCCAGAATTTTACCTTGGTTTGCCTTGTCTCCGGCGGAAAACCGGCCCCCACGGTAAGTTTCCAGACGCGCGGCATAAAAGAGGAGGCTTCTCCACCTCTGCGCCCTGTTTTTAAGGCAGCCTCTCGGTCACCTTTTCAACTTTAATTGCCCCCGTTGTGCCACACCAGGCTTTGAAGGAAAGGGCCGTTGCCGTGTTCTTCTGGAGACGGGTCTCCAGTTTTCCCTTCGATCCCAATTCACAAACGGGGGAGGGGGGAGCCGAAGCAGGTTGTGAGAGAGCACACAAAATTCAGGTGTTGTTTTATTTTTATTTTTTTTTTAAAAAAATAACAACAAAAAAATCTGAACTCAAGCTAATTGGCTGAGAGGGGGCCTCCAAATGTTTTGGAGGGTTCGATCAATTAGAATGGAGCTGGGAGGGACCTTGGAGGTCTTCTAGTCCAGCCCCCTGCTTCAGCAGGAGACCCTAGACCGGGGAGGGGGTCTTCAAACGTGGCCCAATTATGACTTGTGGACTTCAACTCCCAGCATGCCTGGCTGAGGAATTCTGGGAGTTGAAGTCCACAAAGTCATCAAAGGGCCGAGTTGGAAGACCCCACGTGCCTGGCTGAGGAATTCTGGGAGTTGAAGTCCACAAAGTCATCAAAGGGCCGAGTTGGAAGACCCCACGTGCCTGGCTGAGGAATTCTGGGAGTTGAAGTCCACAAAGTCATCAAAGGGCCGAGTTGGAAGACCCCTGCCCTAGACCACTCCAGACAAATGGCTGGCCAATCTCTTCTTAAAATCCTCCACTGATGGAGCACCTATAACTTCTGGTGGCCAGCTGTTCCACTGGTTAATTGATCCAACTGTCTGGAAGTTTCTCCTTAATTCCAGGTCGCTTCTCTCCTCAATGAGTTTCCATCCGTTGTTTCTTGTCCTGCCTTCAGGGGCTTTGGAAAATAGCTTGACCCCCTCTTCTTTGGGGCAGCCCCCCAAATAATGGAAGATTGCTTTCCTGTCCCCCCACACCCCACCCCAATCCTTATTTTCTCTAGACTAGCCAAACACAAATCCTGCAACCCTTGTTCATATGTTTCTGTCTCCCCTTTTTTAAAGCCCCCCCCCAAAAAAATTGCACAGAGCATCCATAGAGAATGGGCACCCTTGTCTTCCCATCTGGAGATTTTTTTTAAAAAAAATACTCCCAATTCAGTTGTCATCCACCTGGACACAGTTGGTCCTCACTTACCAACCACAGCGAGGACCGTTTCGCTGAACAACTTGTGTAATGTATGCCGGTTGCCAGGCGCCCAAATTTGGATCCTGGGTCGTCAGGTGGAGGAGCGGTTGTAAGTCGCTTTTTTTTTTCCAGTGCCCTTGTCATTTCCGATTGGTCACTAAGCAGATAGTCGTAAGTCGAGGACTACCTGGTTAAAAAGGTCTTCTGCAACATCCTTTTCTGCACAGCCTCGGAGCAGATATTTTATCTTTTCTGGAGCTTTTTTTTTCTCCCTTCTCGTGGTTTGGTTTCCACCCACCCTCCCTTTTAAATCATGTTTGTGGTAGTGGGATATCTTCATACCAACGGACCGGATGCTGTGAAACAGTAGGCAGCGATGGGGAAGCCTCGAGTTCTAAACATCCCGATAATAATTTCTGCTTATTAATTCAGAAGTCGGAAAGATCTACGTTTGGAGAGAAAAAAAACGCCAAGTGAGGGAGGAGCGAGGAACAAAGCTTTTTTGGCGGCTGCTTCTGTCTTCCCCACCTGGAAGAGAGGGAAAAATATATATATGTATATATCCACTTATCCGCAAACATTCCCGAGGCTGTTTCATTACAGCGTGACATCAGAAGCTTGAAAATAGGTTTTGGGAAACGCGGCGCAATCTTCTCTTCAGAGAAAACAGTCAGAAAGACTTGAGCAGGCGTTGCGTTCCTCGCTTGCTCCAGCTACACAAACACGACCCCCTGTTGCGTCGCGCAATCTTATTTGCAGTAGACATCTCCGCTGACACAATGGGTTCCCTGGCAGAGTTGGGTGGGTGGGTGGGTGGTTTCTTAGCCAAACATTTAAAAACCGATCCTAAATTTTCCTCCTGCTGATCCAGACTCCACCCGATGTGGCCTTAAGCCTTTTTCACATACAGGCAGACCTTGACTTTGAAACAATTCATTTGGTATAACCAGAGCGGGAAGGGGCCTTAGAGGTCTTCCAGTCCAACCCTGTTGATTCTTCTCCACCGCCAGTTTGCTTGGACCGTCAGCCATTCGGGTTCTTCTAGAAAGTGTTTGTTGTTGTTAGTTGCGAAGTCATGCCCGACCCATCGCGACCCCCTGGACAACGTTCCTCCAGGCCTTCCTGCCCTCCACCATCATCTGGAGTCCATTTAAGCTCACGCCTACTGCTTCGGTGACTCCATCCAGCCACCTCATTCTCCGTCGTCCCCTTCTTCTCTTGCCCTCAACCTTTCTCCAGTGAGTCCTTCCTTCTCATTAGGTGGCCAAAGGGTTTGAGTTTCAGCTTCAGGATCTGGCCTTCTAAAGAGCAGTCAGGGTTGATCTCCTCTAGGACTGACCGGTTTGATCGCCTTGCAGTCCAAGGGACTCGCAGGAGTCTTCTCCAGCACCGTAGTTCAAAGGCCTCCATTCTTTGGCGCTTGGCGTTTCTTACGGTCCAACTTTCACAGCCACACATTGCAACTGGGAAGACCATAGCCTTGACTATATGCACTTTTGTTGGCAGGGTGATGTCTCTGGTTTTTAGTGTGCTGTCTGGATTTGCCATGGCTTTCCTCCCCAGGAGCAAGCCTCTTTTAATTTCTTGGCTGCAGTCCCCGTCTGCTGTGATCTTGGAGCCCAGGAAAATAAAATCTGTCACTACCTCCATTTCTTCCCCATCTATTTGCCAGGAATTGAGAGGGCCGGATGCCACGATCTTGGTTTTCTTAATGTTGAGTTTCAAGCCAACTTTTGCACTCTCCTTCTTCACCCGCAACAAGAGGCTCTTTAGTTCCTCTTCACTTTCTGCCATTAGAGTGGTATCGTCTTTGGTTGTTGATATTTCTCCCGGCAATCTTCATTCCAACTTTTGATTCCTCTAGAAAGTGTTGGCATGCAATAAATCTGTGGTCATTGGAAAAGCCTTGGGGTGTGCAGGACGGCATGCTCGACACTTTCCTCGGGCTGGGCCCGCTCATCTCCCGACCCTTTTCTAGACTGTGTGTAAAACCAGCGAGTAGGGAGGAAGGGCCTTTAATCTCTCGATACCTTTCCTCCTCCAGGTTTACTTCAAAAGGGACGGAGAGTTGATACAGGGTATCCCTCTGACGGAGCCCCCGGTCAACGCCGCCGGCTTGCGGGACAGCCGAGCTGCTCGGAATCTCTTCCATCGGGATCTGGATGACACCAAGATGCAGGAGTCTCTCTCCTTGTTGAACGTGGAGGACCGGGGCAGGAAGCTTTACACCGAGAACCCCTTCCACGGCCTCACCCCCGACCGGGGACTCTTGCTCAGCCCCACCATCGAAAGTATCCCCGAGACCGTGGTGAGCCGGGAGTTCCCGCGGTGGATCCAGAACGCCGACCCAACGTATTTCTTCCACCACACCCACATCCCCATCAGTGACGGCACCGTGGAGGTGCGGGCCATGCTTATGTGGACGCTTAACCCTCAGATAGACAATGACGCACTCTTTAGTTGTGAGGTCAAGCACGATGCCCTCTCTATGCCCATGCAGTCCGAGGTGACCCTAGGTAAGAGTCCAACAGCCACTTGCTGGGAGAGGGGAGACGGGGAAGGGACCTGCAGCCATGATCAGGCCCAACCCCAAATCTTCTGGATTATCTGGGTGGGTCGGTTCTCTGCATCTTTGCATGGCTGTTTCTTAGGTGGCTTTAGAAAGAATTCCAAGAAGATCCAGCTGGTAATTTTGTTGGAGAGAAGGATATTTTTCTCAAGGGGCATCAGGGGTCACCTGCCTCCTCCTAAACCAGGGGTGTCCAACCTTGGGAACGTCAAGGCACTCCTGACCTAGACTTTTGGACTTAAAAGCTGCCAAGGTTGGACACTCCTGACCTAGCTCTTGGAGGACCTCTGGGAGTCGAAGTCCACAAGTCTTAAAATTGCCAAGTTGTACGTTCTTGACCTAGACCTTTGTGGGCCTCTGGCAGTTGAAGTCCATAAGTCTTATGGTTGGACACTCCTAACCTAGACCTTTGTGGGCCTCTGGGAGTTGAAGTCCATAAGTCTTAAGGTTGGACACTCGTAACCTAGACCTTTGTGGGCCTCTGGGAGTTGAAGTCCATAAGTCTTAAGGTTGGACACTCGTAACCTAGACCTTTGTGGGCCTCTGGGAGTTGGAGTCCACAAGTCTTGAAATTGCCAAGTTGTACATTTTTGACCTAGACCTTTGTGGGCCTCTGGGAGCTGAAGTCCACAAGTCTTAAGGTTGGACACTCCTAACCTAGACGTTTGTGGGCCTCTGGGAGTTGAGGTCCACAAGTCTTAAGGTTGGACACTCCTAATCTAGACATTTGTGGGCCTCTGGGAGTTGAAGTCTACAAGTCTTAAGGTTGGACACTCCTAATCTAGACCTTTGTGGGCCTCTTGGAGTTGAAGTCTACAAGTCTTAAGGTTGGACACTCCTGACCTAGTTCTTTGGGGATCTCTGGGAGTTGAAGTCCACAAGTCTTGAAATTGCCAAGTTGTACATTCTTGACCTAGACCTTTGTGGGCCTCTTGGAGTTGAAGTCCACAAGTCTTAAGTTTGGACACTCCTAACCTAGACCTTTGTGGGCCTCTGGGAGTTGGAGTCCACAAGTCTTGAAATTGCCAAGTTGTACATTTTTGACCTAGACCTTTGTGGGCCTCTGGGAGCTGAAGTCCACAAGTCTTAAGGTTGGACACTCCTAATCTAGATCTTTTCTGGGATTTGAGGTCCACAAGTCTTAAGGTTGGACACTCCTGACCTGATCCAACTGCTATCTTGGGCCTCTTTTTCTTAGCACGAACTAGGAGAAGATTGCCTGTTGTTCTGTCCAAAACTGGTCCTGAGATGGGCGCCCTGATCAGACCAATAGGCTGGCCTTTCCAAGGAAAGGAACAAATGCCTCCCACCAGGAATGGAAACCCCCAACCCTTCATCCCTCCTGCCTTCTCTCTCCCTTTGCCTCTCTTCCTGCTCCAGAGATGATTACAACTTCCAGTTTTTTGTCCCTGCCTGCTCGCCCTTTCATTAAATTTAATGGGCTCCTGGTGCCATTCACGGGAACAAGAAGATATTCTGATATCTCTTCCCAGCCAAGATCTTTTTTTAAACACACACACACACACACACACACACACACACACACATACACACACACACACACTCTTCATTCCTACATGTTTATTCTCCTCTTCATTTTGTTCTACCTTCCTGGCTGGCTCATTAATTGAGGACCCCTTTTTAAAGGCGGCGGTGAAAGCAGCCGAATTTCTCTCGCCTTTTCTTCTTCTTCTCGCTCGTGGTGAGAACCCTCCAAGCTAATGAACCCTGGCAGGCACGAAGAAAAATCCGAGCAATAAAAAGAAACGGAGGCAGCATCCTTCCTCCCTCCCGTCCATCCACCAACCAACCAACGAGGAATGAATCTGGACATGGTCTCCCTAAATTTGCTACCTCCCCCGGCAGCCTCGGGAGTTGAAAGAAGCAGCTGGTTGGCTTTAGCACCCTTCCTTCCACATCCTTTTATTTATTTATTTATCTTCCACACACACACACACACACACACACACACACACACACACACTTTCCCCCCACTGGAAAGCAGCAGCGTTTGAACGCGTCACCTTCCAAGGGATTTGAGTGTCAGTTCAAGACATGGAGATTTGACTGGGTTTATTCAGAACTCTCTATCTCTGGCTGCCAAGCTTGGCGGCGGCTATGCCCGGCAAGTTGGGCAGGGGAGGGTGAGATGGGATGGATGGATGGCACCACTTGCCCTCTTTTGCAATCCGTTTCGAGTAGCATTTACACCAGGAGTGGCTAAGCTCCACCAGTGATCAGCCTTGCTGTCTTTTTCAGAGTCGTCCTCGCTCTGGTGCGCGCTGGGAGAGGGGGCGAAATCTCCATCAAAAGAGTCCTTAATCACTTTAGAGAAGTGATTAAACATTCTTTTTTCTCCTCTCTTGGCCCTCCTTTCTCTTAGCCCCGGCGGAAGATTACCTGATGTTCTTTAAGGCGCTAATCCCGGGGAAGGGTGTCCTGATCAAACGCTTCATTCAGTTGCGTCTTTCTAAGGGCTTCCCTTGTCTCCGTCAAGCCCGGCATTTACATATTAAAGACAAAATACCTTTTATGTTAATCTCCCAGTGGGAGAAAAAAACTGCCTTTGGCTGAGAGAGACACACAAATCTTAACGCATCCAGAATAATAGGGCTTGGTCAAAACGATGGGTTGGCTTGGAAGGAAGAAACCCAAGGCTCTTTTTCACTAGCTGTTTTGGAATCGGCTGCTTCTCTGCCAGCCTCAAACCGGAATCCATCTTGACTCCGTTCAGTTGCCTCGATTCTGCTGGAGGATTCAGATCGTCAAGCAGGATTTGGGTGTGGTTGGTTTTTTTTAAAAGCCCACCCGCGTTGAAACCAGACAGGGGCTGATCCAGAATTGATCTGAATTCATCTCAACACATTTTAGACCCTTCTAGTCAACAAGGGACGCGGTGTGGCTCAGTGGCTTAGGACGCTGAGCTTGTCGATCGGAAGGTCGGCAGTTTGGCGGGTCGAATCCCGAGTGCCGCGTAACAGAGTGAGCGCCTGTTACTCGTCCCAGCTTCTGCCAACCTAGCAGTTCGAAAGCATGTAAAAAATGCAAGTAGAAAAATAGGGACCGCTCCGGTGGGAAGGGAACAGCGTTCCGTGCGCCTTTTGGCGTCTAGTCATGCCAGCCACGTGACCACGGAGACGTCCTCGGACAAGCGCCGGCTCTTCGGCTTGGAAACGGAGATGAGCACCGGCCCCTAGAGTCGGAAGCGACTAGCACGCATGTATGGGGGGAACCGTTACCTTTACCTTTTTAGTCAACAAAGGGGCTTGACTCAGTTCGATAATCTTGGAGCAAAACTGCAAACAAATTGCCACACTCCTAGTGTTTATTTTTTTTAAGCTTTCCACCAAACACAGATGGGTTGTTGTTTTTTCCCCCTAGAGTTGGAGGGTGTTGTGCCTTGTGCTAAGAAAACTCCTTTCCCTCTCTGCAAGTTTCAGATTTTTCTTAGTCCTCTGTTTCGCTTTGTAAAAATTCCAGCTCTCCTCAATCGCTTTGTTTCAGCTCAGAGGCATCTCCTTCAGCAATTGATCTCTTCCTTTGCAAATAAATTCCTCGGGGGAATGGAAAAGAAATGTAGACGTGGCAAGATACTCCTAAGCAGACATTTTATTCTCTGCTGCTGATAAAGAGAAAAGCCTCAAAGGAAATGCTGCGCTCTTGGTTTCAAAGGCTCTTCCCCCTTCGTTGGTCTCCAGAAGATAAGGACTCGTTTTTTTGGTAGAGGGATAGTAGGTTAAAGGCGGGTTGGTAAAAATGAAGTGGGGCTCTGGCATTTTCTGAGTAAGCATTCCGGAACTTACAGACCCATTTTCCGGTAGAAAAAGAATGGTAGTTAAGGGATCCAATTCCCTGCTTTTCCGGGAGGAAGACGTGGGAATCTTGGTTGAGGGAAACGGGCTGAATCCGCCAAGCAGGCTGGAAGGAAAGCTGCATTCACCTTAATCCTGATCCAAAGGCTTCGATCGGAGATGTTTGCTTCTGCAAACAGAATTAATGAACTGTGGGCAATCTCTCCAAGTTCTACCTCGGTGTGATGGGCGCTCAAGGGACCTGGTGTTTCAGCACCATGGAGAGCTCCAATGAAGCCTGGCGTTGACTCAGTGACAGTCCTGCAAATTCTTCCTGCTGGAAAAATCCATCTCCCAACCAACTGCCCTTCTGCCAACTCCTCAGATTCAGTGTTTGGTTTTGGTTTTGTGCCAAGATCTGAGACCCATCCCCACACCGTCCTTCAAACTAAGGACCTTCTCGGATAGAGCTCTGTTCCCAGAAATACAAGTCGGGAGGCACCAACTTCATTCTATGGAGATTCTCCATCATCCAGGCCATGGTTGTCCCAAAGATGCTTTTTTTCCCCACAAGGCCACTGGACTTCCTTGTTTTCCCTTTGAAGGCATTTCTCTTCTCACCCAAGAAGCTTCTTCAGCTCTTGACTGGATGGTGGGGGGGGAATGGAAGGATTTATACTCCTTGCAGAGAGCTGGTCATTTGCATCCTTTTATAGAGTCCTTGAGTCTACTGTTCTCACTGTCAGGAAATTTCTCCTTAGTTGCTTCTCTGCTTGATGAGTTTCCATCCGCTGCTTCTTGTTCTGGCTTCAGGCGCTTTGGAGAGGAGGCTGATCCCCTCTTAAAGGAAGCCATGTCAAAAAGAAGGGTTCCTACAACTCCCAGATCCAGAGAGCACCCCAATCCATTTAACATAGCTTAACGGGTTGTGTGAATGGTGGTGGCGCAGTGGTCGGAAGGCAGTACTGCAGGCTAACTCGCTGCCCACTGCAGGAGTTCGATTCTCAACGGCTCAAGGTTGAACCAGCCTCCCGTCCTGGAAGGAAGAAAGCCTCAATTTGACCAAACAAACTGGCATTTTTGTCTTTCAGCCCTTGCCTTCCCGAAAGCAATCCCACGGGGCCGAGGGCTGCGTTCACCCCACTTACCAACCAGCAGATGCCCTCACCCCAAAAGGCTAAGATTAGACCGTGGTTAAATAATAATAATAGCTCATCCTTGATAGGTTGCAGGAATTTACCTTTGTTGGTTTGTATATTACAGGTAAACACTGCTCACTTAGTGACCGAACTTACAACCTCTCCCCATTCCCCCCCCCAGTGTCATGTGGCTGTATTTTGGCACTCAATAACTCGCCTGGTCTTACACCCATTTGCAGCATCCCATGATTTATTTATTTATTTATTATTATTATTATTTTTGCATTTAAAGCTTCCAGCAAAAAATGCCCGTAATGAACAACTTAATGACCATGGCCCCTGCTTTATGACCGCTGTGTTTGTTTAACGACTGCCGCAAAATCAGGCACGATCATGTGATAACCTGCTTCACAACGGCCATGATCAAAACGCGGGCTCAATTACAGTCATCAGTCGAGAGAGATGGAATAGAATAGAAGCAGAGTGGAGTAGAGTAGCATAGCATAGCATAGAGATAGAATAGAATAGAATAGAGTAGAGTAGAGTAGAGTAGAGTAGAGTAGAGTAGAGTAGAGTAGAGTAGAGTAGAATAGAATAGAATAGAATAGAATAGAATAGAATAGAATAGAATAGAATAGAATAGAATAGAATAGAATAGAATAGAAAGAGAGATGGATTGGAATAGAATAGAATAAAGAGATTGGAATAGAATAGAATAAAGAGAGATGGAAAGGAATGGAATGGAATTAGAATAGAATAAAGGAATGAAGAATGGAATAGAATAGAATAATAGAATAACAGACTTGGAAGGGACCTTGGAGGTCATCTAGTCCAACCCGCTGCTCAGGCAGGAAACCCTAGACCATTTCGGACAAATGTTTGTCCAATCTCTCCTTAAAAACGTCCAGTGATGGAGCATCCAGAACTTCTTGTCCTCACTGTCAGGAAATTTCTCCTCAGTTCCCGGTTGCTTCTCTCCTTGATAAGTTTCCATCCATTGCTTCTTGTCCGGCCTTCAGGGGCTTTGGAGAACAGGTTGAAACACCCTCCGCCCCCTTCTTCTTTGGGGCAACAAAGTATATTGTCTAAACTCAACTGTAGGGTGGGAGGTTGTTGCTGGTCAAGTCTTCTTAGATCCTAAGAACGAAGGACCTTCAAGTCCCCACATTGAAAAGAAGACCACTTTCACATCATCATCATCATCATCATCATCATCATCATCAGAAGAAGAAGAAGAAGAAGAAGAAGAAGAAGAAGAAGTTGGAAGGGACCTTGGAGGTCATCTAGTCCAACCCCCCGGTCAGGCAGGAAACCCTATACCGTTCCAGACAAATGGCTGTCCAGTCTCTTCTTAAAAACTTCCAGTGTTGGAGCATTCACAGCTTCTGGAGGCAAGGAGTTCCACTGGTTAATTGTTCTGACTATCAGGAAGTTTCTCCTTAGTTCTAGGTTGCTTCTCTCCTTGGTGAGTTTCCATCCGTTGCTTCTCGTCCTGCCTTCAGGGGCTTTGGAGAATAGCTTGACTCCCTCTTCTTTGGGGCAGCCCCTGAGATACTGGAAGACTGCTATCATGTCCCCCCCTTGTCCTTCTCTTCGTTAAACTACACATACCCAATTCCAGCAGCCGTTCCCTATATGTGTTTAACCTTGTTACGGCTGGCTGGAACCGGCTCTGTCCAGTCCTAGCCCTGCTGTCTTGGGTCTTGCAGGCGCAGAAGGCCTACACGACCCCTTTCACACGCTCGTAGTCCTCAATTTTCAGCCATTCCTTTAGTCACCGTTCAAATTTACAACGGGATCGTGGGGGAAAAGGGGACTTACGGCCGTTTTTCAGACTTGCGGCATCCCCACGGTCACGTGATCAAAATTCGACCACTTGGCAACCGACTCATATGTATGACGGTTTGCAGGCAGTCCTCGACTTACGACTCTTCCTTTTAGCGACCTTTTGATCTTAGAACGGCACGGCAAAAAAAGCGACCTCCGATCGTTTTTCACAGGACCGCTGCAGCCTCCCCGGTGGGTGTGGGTGTGTCGCGTGATCCAAATTCAGTTACGCTTGGCAACTGACTTGGTCCTTCCGACCGTTCCTGTGTCCCAGGGTCACCTGATCCCCCTTTGGCGGCCTTCTGACACGCCAGGTCAGTGGGGAAGCCGCGCGTGACTGAACTGCAGCGGTTCCCTTAACACATCTGGCGAGAAAGGTGACAAAGTTGGGCCCAAAGTCAACAGCTGTCCCGCGGAGCAGCAGAAGATGTGGGTGCAATTGGGGTCGTAAGTCAAGGACTGCCCGCATTATTGCGCGCAAGGCTTGAGTGTCTCCGGCAAGTTCAGGTGTTGTCAACCTTTGCAGGGATGGGGGAGAAATGGGGAGGGGGAGATAGGGGGAGATAGCCCAGGAGAAGACGATGGTCTGACCCATTTCCTTTTCCTACAGTGGCTCCGAAGGGCCCCAAAATTATGGTGAGCCCCACAAGAGCCCGCGTTGGAGACACGGTCCGTATCCTGGTCCAAGGATTTCAGGTGGGTATGACATACATCCCCCCTCCCGCTTCCCCAAAACCCATCCTCCTGCCCCCCACCCCACCCCCGAAAGACCTCCTTTGCTTTTTAGGACCGTCTTGGTGTTCATCTAGGTCGCTTCTGGGAATAATTTAATAGGGGTTTTTTTTAAAAAAAATGACAGAGACAGACAATTGTGTACCGAAGACGACCAGCCAGCTGTGAAAGAAACATCCGCGTTAATTTGCTTGCTGTGACTAACTGGTCTTGCAGACACCGAGGGGTGTTTGTTTGTGTGTATAGCGTGGCAGCTAAAAGTCAGACAAATTGATAGTCCTAGAAGCATCTTTTTTCTTTTTTCCCCTGCCAGGTGTGTGAGAGACTTGAAAACTAACACACTGGGTGGCTGCTGGAAAGAGGGGAAGGAAGGTGTGTGTGTGTGTGTGTGTGTGTGTGTGTGTGTAGTTCTTCACACATGTTTTGCGAAGGGTGGGATGTGGCTCGTCCCCTGTGGGTTCGCTCTGCGACTCCAAGCATCTGGTGTAAAGTTGGTGGGCTTTGGATGGATGACTGGATGCTCTTGTTGATGGTCCTCAACCAGATGTTGTAGGAACATGTTCCAAGCCCAAGAGGCCAGTTCTCCATCAGTGTAGTGCACAACTCATGTTCAGGCACCAAGTGTGACCCCATGGGTCCTTCTAGTGAAGGGGGAAGCAATTTATTCTCACACCTGGCCCTGAGGTGGGTCTCCAGGGGGTGAAAAGAGAGGTGAAAACTCAGCAGAAGAGGAGAAGGACTATTGCTTAGGCACGCTTGGCTGAGGAATTCTGGGAGTTGAAGTCCACCAGTCGCCAAAGGGCCAAGTTTGAAGACCCCAGCTTGTGGACTTCAACTCCCAGAATTCCTTGGCTAGGTACGCTGGCTGAGGAATTCTGGGAGTTGAAGTCCACCAGTCACCAAAGGGCCAAGTTTGAAGACCCCAGCTTGTGGACTCCAACTCCCAGAATTCCTTGGCTAGGTACGCCGGCTGAGGAATTCTGGGAGTTGAAGTCCACCAGTCACCAAAGGGCCAAGTTTGAAGACCCCTGGCTTAGAAAGTGTCGCAGGACCAGGATTTGGGCAAAGATTGTTCCAGAGCTTGTATCTGACTGTCTTGGAAAATAGGGCCAGACGACTATATTCAATTCAAAGTTCTCCAGATTTCCTACACTGCAGCTCTTAACCCGGGCCATGCTGGCTGGGGCTTGACAAAGGATGCAGTCCACCACAAAAAGAGAGTTATTTCTTGAGCTAATTTCAGAGGGTTCTCATCCTACAGCAATTAACCCGTGGAGTGACTTGCCCCCATCTCTGGAGGTTTTCAAGAAGAAATTGGACAGTCATTTATCAGAAATGGCATGGGGTCTCCTGCTTGAGATAGGGGTTGGACTAGAAGACCTCCAAGGTCCCTTCCAACTCTGTTATTCTGTTATCCTTCATCTTCTTGGTCAGCTCCTCACTTAAGCAGTGAGCAAGCAATAGATAGATAGATAGATAGATAGATAGATAGATAGATAGATAGATAGATAGATAGATAGATAGATAGATAGATAGATAGATAGATAGACAGACTAGATAGATAGATAGATAGATAGATAGATAGATAGATGATAGATAGATAGATAGATAGATAGATAGATAGATAGATAGATAGATAGATAGATAGATAGATAGATAGATAGATAGATGATAGATAGATAGATAGATAGATAGATAGATAGACAGACTAGATAGATAGATAGATAGATAGATAGATAGATAGATAGATAGATAGATAGATAGATAGATGATAGATAGATAGATAGATAGATAGATAGATGATAGATAGATAGATAGATAGATAGATAGATAGATAGATAGATAGATAGATAGATAGATCAGAGAGAGGATAGATAGATAGATAGATAGATAGATAGATAGATAGATAGATAGATAGATAGATAGATAGATGATAGATAGATAGATAATCTTTATTTCATTTTTTTTTACTGTGGACAACCTGGCACACATTAAAAATGAAATTCTGTTGCTTGCTCTCAAAAGTGTACTCACACATAACACATCCCATATACATACATATGTATATACCTATGCTCTTACATATAAATACGTATAAATATTAATCGCTGTCCCTCTTGAATACGTAGCGGAAAGAGGAATCTTGAGAGTTCACAAGGTTGATCCTGTATGGAACAAAACTGTGACAGAGTCTGGGTGTTCTGCTTCGGATATCACGAAGCCCCATTCCCCGAGGAGGTAGCAAGGAAAACAGGTTGTGAAGAGGAGGTGTAGCGTGCCAGGTACACCAAGGGTGGACACAAAGGAGCTGATGGTTTCTATCAAAATCCATTTTTGCTCTTGACCGCTTAAGCTTCCTTCTCCCGTCCCTTATGGACCCTCAATTCGCTGCCTCCATTCTGGGCTGGATATAGACAACTCACATCTCTCTCGTCTTCTCCCAAGAACTTTTTAATCTAAGCCGAACCACCCAAACAGCAACCTTTGAGAAGTTTCTTCTCATCGAGGCCCTTTCCTTCTGCGGGGCGGTTAAGTTGCTTTGTGATGAGGTTGTCTCCTTTGACTCTTGAAGTCAACCCAGCTTCTTCGTAAGTGGCTTCTCCCGTCCAGACGATGGTTCCAGGTTCGAGAAGACCCCCCCCAGGTGGGCCTTCAAGGCAATAACCACACAACCTGTTTTCCTCCGAACTGACCGTTTGGGGTGGGGCGGGGCGGGGTGGGGGCAATCCTTGATTCCAGAACGAAGTCTTCCCCGAGCCCATGTTCACTTGGACCCGTGTCGGGAGCCGGCTCCTGGACGGCAGCGCCGAACATGATGGCAAGGAGCTGGTGTTGGAACGCGTGCCGGCCGAACTGAACGGCTCGATGTATCGCTGCACGGCGCAGAACCCGTTGGGCTCCACCGATACCCACACCAGGCTGATCGTGTTCGGTAGGGGGCCGTCCCCATTCCTTCCCCCCATCGATGGCCTCACCTCGGATCATCTCCCCACCTTCCGACTCGTTGTTGACACCTCCACCGTCCTCGCTTTTCTGTGGTCCGTTGATGTCTTTCCAACTGCATGCTCCCTCCGGGATAGGGATACCCCCGTTGGGGTGGGAAGACTGCAAGGTGGACTTTGGGGGTGGGGGGAACCCAGCCGTGCCATGCCATCCTTTCTGCTCCCAGTTCCCCCCTCCTCTGCTTCCCCAAACTCTAATCAACAGCCCCACCCACCCCCCCTTGCATCTTCCATTCCTCATCCTAGTGCCAGCGTCCATTCTTTCCCGCCCTCCCTCCATCGCACCTCATCTTGGGCCTGGGTTTCTCCAATGCTCAATGACCGCCGTCTTCTTTTCTCCCCACCCGCCCACCCCCCACTTTTCCCAATAGAAAACCCCAATATTCCAAGAGGAACAGAAGACTCCAATGGTAAGCTCCCCCGCCTCCACCCGTTTAACGCGCCTCCTTGCGAGAAGCATGTCTGCTCTGCGCTTCCGTTGCTGCTTCTCGAACGTTTAGCGAGATTTCCTCCTCCTCTCCACCCCCCACCCCCACCCCGGTTCTGCCCCAATTTTCTTCCCTAAACCACCCCCACCCACCCACCCGGAATTCGCGCTCAGCTGAGTGTCTCGTTCTTGTGGGCTTCTGCATGTGTCTTCCCTGTTGCTGGCAACTGAATGTCTCCCCCCTGCCCTCGCCATGCACGGCCCCTGTCTCTGCTTTCCCGCCCTGGCATGCCTGGAGCGGCCGCTGCCCAAGTGAGCAATCGGCGGCTCTGCAGTTAGCGGGAAGGGACTCCAGTTTTGAATCCGGAGGCACCTTCTAAATCCGTCTTTCTTTCTTTCTTTCTCTCTCTCTCTCTCTCTCTCCCTCCCTCCCTTCCCTTTGCTTCTTCCTTTCTTTCTTTCTGTCTCCCTCCCTCCCTGCCTTCCTTCCTTCCCTTCTTTCTCTCTTCCTTCCTTCCCTTTGCTTCTTCCTTTCTTTCTTTCGTTCTTTCTTTCTTTCTTTCTCCCTCCCTTCCTTCCCTTCACTCTTTCTTTCTTTCTTTCTTTCTTTCTTTCTTTCTTTCTTTCTTTCTTTCTTTCTTTCTTTCTTTCTTTCTTTCTTTCTTCCCTTCGTTTCTTTCTTTCTTCTTTCTTTCTTTCTTTCTTTCTCTGTCTTCCTTCCCTTCATTTCTCTCTCTTTCTCTCTCCCTCCTTTGCTTCTTTCTTTTCTTTCTTTTTCTTTCTTTCTTCCTTCCGTTTCTTTTGCTTTTCTTACTTTCTTTCTCTCTCTCTCCCTCCCTTCCTTCCCTTCACTCTTTCTTCTCTTTCTTTCTTTCTTTCTTTCTTTTTCTTGCTTCCTTTCTTTCTTTCTCTCCCTTCCCTTCGTTTCTTTCTCTCTCTCTCTCTCTTTCTCCCTCCCTCCCTTCCTTCTCTTTGCTTCTTTCTTTTCTTTCTCTTCCTCCCTTCCTTCCCTTCACACTTTCTTTCTTTCTTTCTTTCTTTCTTTCTTTCTTTCTTTCTTTCTTTCTTTCTTTCTTTCTCTGTCTCCCTTTCTTTCTTGCTTGCTTCCTTTCTTTCTTTCTCTCCCTTCCCTTCATTTCTTTCTCTCTCTCTCTTTCTCCCTCCCTCCCTTCCTTCTCTTTGCTTCTTTCTTTTCTTTCTTTTTCTTCCTTCCTTCCTTGCTTCCTTTCTTTCTTTCTCTCCCTTCCCTTCTTTCTTTCTTCTTTCTTTCTGTCTCTCTCTCCCTCCCTCCCTCCCTCCCTCCCTCCCTTCCTTGCTTGCTTCTTTCTTTCTTTCTTTCTTTCCTTCCTTCCCTCCTTCCTTCCTTTCCTTCCTCCCTCCCTCCCTCCCTCCCTCCCTCCCTCCCTTCCTTCCTTCCTTCCTTCCTTCCTTCCTTCCTTCCTTCCTTCCTTCTCCATCCTCTTCTGCAGGTTCGCCGAGTCTCCAGCGCAGCTTCAGACTATTTCTGCCTCTCTTCTTTACAGTCGCTTTGGAACTGACGTGAAAGGAAAGGGGGTCATTTTAGCCACCCGGCTTCTTCCTCCCCCTCAAAACAGCTTCGCCAAGCCTCCACCTCTCCGTTGATCGACTTTTTTTTTCTTTTTCTTCTTCCCCTCTTCTTTTTTTCTTTCTACCTTCTTTTTCCTTTCCTTTTCTAAATTATTTACAGTCAGCCTCTTTCTCTGTGTGTCTCCTCCGGCTTTGTCCATCCCCTTTAATTAAAAACAAAACAGTACAGAAAACCCAACATATGGTAACAGCATCTTATGTGCGATGTAAATAATTTCCTTTACGCATGGGAAAGGTGGGTGGGGGGGCCTTAAAAGGACACAGGAAAACTTAAAGAGGGCCAGGGTATTTGCGCGGACGGAACAACGGTGGAACGAATCGGGGGAACGCATTTTTTCCCCAAGCACTGAAGTAGGACCGAAGGCCTTTCGGCCAAGCCTAGCAGGATGCCAAGTTGGAGCCATAACAGCCGATTTTTTTCGTGCACAAACGACGTTTGCTTGCGCAACAGCCACCGTCCCAGTCGGTTGCACCTCTGCACTCGCGACAGTGGACTGGAATGCGCTTCCCTTGAGGATGGCACAGTTCACACACACACACACACACACACACACACACACACACACACACACAAAGGATCTGCTTCTTAAGATGATGCTTAAAAAGCTGAGCCCCAAAAAGAAGGAAGGCCTTGGGAGAAATTTCTGGGGCTGCAGAGAGCCGGGACACTGTAAGATCTGGGGAGAGGCGAGGTCTCCTGTCGCCTCTCTCTGGGGTTCATTATGCAGCAAGCCTCTTGTTCAAGAATTTTCCCCAAGCACTGAAGTAGGACCGAAGGCCTTTCGGCCAAGCCTAGCAGGATGCCAAGTTGGAGCCATAACAGCCAATTTTTTTCGTGCACAAACGACGTTTGCTTGCGCAACAGCCACCGTCCCAGTCGGTTGCACCTCTGCACTCGCGACAGTGGACTGGAATGCGCTTCCCTTGAGGATGGCACAGTTCACACACACACACACACACACACACAAAGGATCTGCTTTTTAAGATGATGCTTAAAAAGCTGAGCCCCAAAAAGAAGGAAGGCCTTGGGAGAAATTTCTGGGGCTGGAGAGAGCCGGGACACTGTAAGATCTGGGGAGAGGCGAGGTCTCCTGTCGCCTCTCTCTGGGGTTCATTATGCAGCAAGCCTCTTGTTCAAGAATTTTCCCCAAGCACTGAAGTAGGACCGAAGGCCTTTCGGCCAAGCCTAGCAGGATGCCAAGTTGGAGCCATAACAGCCAATTTTTTTTGTGCACAAACGTCGGTTGCACCTCTGCACTCACGACAGTGGGCTGGAATGCGCTTCCCTTGAGGATGGCACAGTTCACACACACACACTCTCTCAAAAAAAGGATCTGCTTCTTAAGATGATGCTTAAAAAGCTGAGCTCCAAAAAAGAAGGAAGGCCTTGGGAGAAATTTCTGGGGCTGGAGAGAGCCGGGACACACTATAAGATCTGGGGAGAGGCGAGGTCTCCTGTAGCCTCTCTCTGGGGTTCATTATGCAGCAAGCCTCTCGTTCAAGAAAGATTTGCCTAATAAATTCCGCACAATAATGCAAACCGTGTGGGTTTTGTAAGGGGAGGCTGCTCCTGGCAGGATTAATCTTTCTCCTCCTCAGCAGTGTGCGGAAATGTCTTTGTTTTAATTGCACGCGTTCCTCAAAACACTGGGGCTGCATCGTATTTTCGGCGGCTGGCGGGATCCTACCGGGCGCTCCTGCAGTGGCTAAGACAAAACATAAGCGCGGATAGCTGCCCGGGACGTGGTCTTTTTCGGGGGAGGGGGGTAGAGGGGGGTACGAGAAAGCAAAGGTCACTGCTCCACCCCCTGCCATCTTTTTAATAAGCAAGCAAGCGCCACAATTAGACTCCTGCTTCGTTGATTAATTTCAGTTCTAGGACCTTTGCTTTGCTCTCTTTTTCGATTTTGGGGAGTGGGGGGGGGGCAGATTTGAACCCAGCGCCCAGCTGGGCGTCGTGTGAGGCCAGAGACCTGGGAAGATCCGTTTTGCAGAGCAGGCAAAGGAAGAAACAGACGGCAAGGACCCAGAGGCAGTTTGGGGGGTGCGGTGAAAACAGAAACAGGGTACATTTAAGTCGGAGGTTCCCCAATCTTTTGGGCGCCAGGGACCACCGGTTCCGTGAAGAGAGGTCTTTCCGTGGACCGGAGAGTGCGTGGTTTGGCGTGCTGCCTGCATCCCGCCGATGGGGGCTTTGCTTGTTGGTGCGGACCGGTTGCTGGCGTGCCGCGGTCCGCTCCCGGTCCACGGAACGGGGGTTGGGGACCCCTGAGTTAAGTCATTTCCAGCTCTGACCTCACAGCGAGCCTGTCTTTCGATGCCACCGCTGCCTTCTGCTTGCACATCTGTTTATTCGGCTGCCTCAACCATCTGCATCCAGTTGCAATTCGGATCTTCCCCACCCCTTGAGGAAGGAAGACGGTTCGGACGCCCCGAGAGGCACAACGGGCAGCCTGGTGGCCCTGGCGTGGCTGTTGCCCTCACTTTATCCTCCGAAAGGGCTTCTCTTCACCACCTTCCTTTACCTATGAGCAAGATCCCAGCGGGCGTCGCATTGAGTGGGAGGGACGGCGGCTGTCGCCTCTCTGTACGAGTTGCTCCTCCGACTTTGCTTCCTTCTCACCGGAAGACGGGAAGCGTTTCAGAACGGAGGGAAAAAGTTCCAGCTTACATTTTACCCTCATTCCCCCGTTGCCTTAGACAGGGGTCCTCCAGACACGGCAACTTGGAAGACTTTGTGGACTCTTTAACTCCCCGAATTCCTCAAAACTCCATGCTGGCTGCGGAATTCTGGGAGCTGAAGCCCACAAGTCTTCCACGTTGCCACGGTTTGGAGACCTCCGCTCTTGGGTATCCTTTCAAAAAGGTCCACATTGTCACCTGGGCTGTTTTATGCCAATGGGGCTGGCTGTTTTCCCAAAGCATCCCAGAGGGGAAACGTGGGGGGGGGGGGAAACCCACCCACCCCCATTTTCAGAGGGAGCGGCGAGGTGTCCCTCCACGCACCTCCAACCAGGCGAACTTCGCAACTGCGCCGGTTGAGAGGCCCGGTGCTGCGGGCGCAAAACGCAGAACGGCTGCTAAGTGTCTCACCCCACCCCACCCCACCTCCCACGCCCCCCCCCCCGGCTGGGAGAAAGGAGCTTAAAACAAGTCATTTCCGTATATCTTTGAAGGACTGAGAGGATGACGGCCAGCCGAGAGACAGCGAGATTCTAGATGGCAGCTTTGCCTCAGTTTGCCACGACGTTGCCGGGAGGGAGGAATCCCCTTCGAGAGGTAGGTCATTCTTAGAACGGGGCAGCCAAACGTTGTGAGAATTCACAGAAGGAGGGGAGGGGGGTTGGAAATAAATTCAGATTTAGTGAATTCTTAAGCTCAGCCCCCCAAAAAAGGCAAGTCGTGCCCTTCCTGCCAGCGTGTGCCACATTTTCCGACACATTTTAATAGCAAATGGGGCCCCTAAGGTGCCTGGGAGAGGGATGCGGTGGCTCAGCGGGTTAGGACGGATCAGAAGGTCGGCAGTTTGGCGGGTCGAATCCCGAGTGCCGCGTAACAGAGTGAGCGCCTGTTACCCGTCCCAGCTTCTGCCAACCTAGCAGTTCGAAAGCACGTAAAAATGCAAGTAGAAAAACAGGGACCACGACGGTGGGAAGGGAACAGCGTTCCGTGCGCCTTTGGCGTCTAGTCATGCCGGCCACATGACCACGGAGACCTTCTCGGACAAGCGCTGGCTCTTCGGCTTTGAAACGGAGATGAGCACCGGCCTCTAGAGTCGGAAACGACTAGCACGCATGTGCGGGGGAACCTTTACCTTTAAAGGTGCCTGGGATATTGTCCTCCGTTGCCCCCCTTGGGCTGATATGTTATACACACACACACACACACACACAAACACACACACACACACACCCTCAGATGCCAGGGGGCTAAATCATGGCCTTTGATGGATCCCTGGCGAGCTTGGAAAAAAAACCGCTGGCTGAGAGTGCCTCGTTCGTCAGCCGGTGCCGAGTCAGCAGCAATGAATCTGCCCAAAGGAATGTGTGTATATATATAAACCCAACACAGGGGGTAATTCTTTTAATTCTTTAATTCTTTCTTAGCAATCCAAAAAATTGACGCATTTTTTTTTACGCACGAAAAAAGACAGCCAAACGCGTTACCGACAGCACCCCGATCCCCCTGTGGGTCTGTCTGTCTGCTTTTTTCAGAGTTGGGGGGGGGGCTCAACAATGCACACACGCAGTTTTGGGGGTGCCCAGAGCGTCCCTCTCCGTTCAGAGGTTGCCAAAAAAGGGATAATCGGCCCGTTTTGCTTCACAAAACGGGTGCCGACACACTTGCGCTCCTGAAAACGCACAAAACCCTGACGCACCCTTCTCTCTCCTTTTCTGCACCTTCCCTACCTCTGCAATGCAGCGTTGCGGTCGAAAACCGAGGTGTGTCAGGTTGTGTCTTCGGGCGCAAAGGATGACTTGGGGACTTCGACTCCCAGAATTCCTCAGCCAGGCCTTTATCTGCATTAGGAACCTAATCTCCAGGGATAAAACTAGGCTGACTTCGAAGTAACAATTGGTTGAAGCAGAGGGAAAGCGTTAGGTTTAATCCTTACCAGCCGAGCCTCCATGACCAGAAGCAGCCTATCGGCTGGAGGCAAAACCCCTGGGAAGGGGGGTGGGGTGGGAAGGGGGGGTGGGTCCCTTCAATTTCCCAGCCTCTCGTCGTAAGTCCAGTCGCAGCTAGTAAAGAAATCCATTTTTTTGAACAGGGAGCAGGGACCCCCACCTCTTTTTTCTAGATTTCCAGGTCTGCGTTTGATTGGAACTCGGCACTTGATTTGAAAATTTTGTTGAAAGTTCTGACTTCTGAACCCAATGGAGGCAGTCCTCGACTTACTTCCTTTAGTAACCTCTTTGAAGTTACAACGGCTCTGCAAAAAAAGCGACTTCCGATCGTTTTTTACACGACCGTCGCAGCATCCCCGTTTGTGTCTGTGTGTGTGTTTGTGTGTGTGTGTGTGTTTGTGTGATTCAAAATTCAGATGCTTGGCAACTGACCCGTCCTTCTGACTCAACTTAAGCAGCCCGTATAGTGACCGTTCCGACTTACAACGGCCCTGAAAACAGGGCTTTAGGGCCGTTTTCCACACTTATGACCATTGCAGCCGCCCCAGGGTCCCGTGATCAAAACCCAGACGCTTGGCAGCTGACTCATATTTATGACGGTCGCCTTGCGGCCGCTTGCAACTTTCTGACCAGCAAAGTCAGTGGGGAAGCTTGTTCACTAACTTAACGACTGCAGCAATCCGCTTAAGAACTGTGGCAAGAAAGGTTTTAAAATCAGGCAGGACTCACTTAAGAACTGTCTCGCCTAGCAACCGAAATAATAATAATAATAATAATAATAATAATAATAATAATAATAATAATAATAATAATAATAATAATAATAATAATAATAAATAATAATAATAATAATAATAATAATAATAATAAGAAGAAGAAGAAGAAGAAGAAGAAGAAGAAGAAGAAGAAGAAGAAGAAGAAGAAGAAGAAGAAGAAGAAGAAGAAGAAGAAGAAGAAGAAGAAGAAGAAGAAGCAGCTGGCAGCAACCCGTGTCAACCATTAGTGCCAGTCAATTTGAACGTTCAGTTGACTGAGCTTAGTGTTTAATGAATAAAAGTTTTATTATAATAATAATAATGAAGTTGGAAGGGACCTTGGAGGTCATCTAGTCCAACCCCCTGCTCAGGCCGGAAACCCCTTTTTGTTTCCAGATTAAAAAAATAAGGAACCATCCGCTTCGGATGGGCCTCTCCTGTTTTCTCCACTCAGCCTTCTCTTTAATAATAATAATAATAAGTTGGAAGGGAACTTGGAGGTCATCTAGTCCAACCCCCTGCTAAGGCAGGAAACCCTATACCATTTCAGACAAATGGCTGTCCAGTCTCTTCTTAAAAACTTCCAGTGTTGGAGCATCCACAACTTCTGGAGGCAGGTTGTTCCACTGGTTAATTGTTCTAACTGTCAGGAAGTTTCTCCTTAGTTCCAGGTTGCTTCTCTCCTTGGTTTGTTTCCATCCGTTGCTTCTTGTCCGGCCTTCAGGAGCTTTGGAGACTAGCTTGACTCCCTCTTCTTTGGGGCAGCCCCTGAGAGATTGGAAGACTGCTATCCTGTCCCCCCGCCCCCCCCCATCCTTCTCTTCATTAAACTAGACATACCCAATTCCAGCAACCGTTCCTTGTATGTTTTAGCCTCCAGTCCCCTGATCCTCTTCGTTGCTCTTCTCTGCACTCTTTCCAGAGTCTCAACATCGTTTGAATTGCGGTCATAAGTCAAGGATTGCCTGTATCTGCCCTGTCTCTACATCCTTGGCATCTGCTCTTCGCTAGCCTGCATTTTAGATACTTGCAAAATTACTACCTCTGGACTCGTCTGCTCCTGTGTCCTGGTAACCATGGCTTCCTTTTGCTTCAGCTTTATTGGGGTGGATGGAATTTAAAACATTAGGTTGTCAGTTGTTGTTCTCTTGCGCAGAGGTGGTCTTAAAGAAGACCCCGGCCCTTTTTCTTTTTTTTTAAAGTTTAGGCTCAATTTAGAAATGCAGAGAAGAGTGGAGACGCGGAGACCTGTTGCCACGAATTTATCTAATCCTGATTTTGCATTCATCAGATTGGATTTAGATTTGAATTCTTCCCTTCTTTTGCAGCCGAGAAGATACCCATAATCCATTTAGAATTGTCTTCGCCTTGAACTCATTTATTTCCTTTGTTGGTGATAATAACCTGACAGACATAAGCACAGGTATCTACGCACACGAATATAACCAAAAAAGAGAGAGAGAGAGGAGAGGAAACCTTTATACATTCCACCACCACCCACCCCCCTTGTTCTCCAGGGGCTATTAACTACGAATAATTTATCCTGAGAATTTGTTATGTTAGAATCACCAATTAGATATGATTATAAGTTACCCTGGCTAGCGCTGGGCTGCCGTTGGAAAAAATCTGAATCCCATTAAAATCAAATTAGCATATATTAGGCAAAAGATGAGTTTTAACACACTACGCTAGGATATTTTTTTTTACAGCAAACTCCGAGACGTTTGTATAGTTCAAAGCGGCAGCTGGGCAGAAGCCCCCAAAAGAGGATTTTAAGAAGAGATTGGACAACCATTTGTCTGAAATGGTACACACACCTGTCTGAGATGGTATAGGTCCTCCTGCCTGAGCAGGGGGTTGGACATGATGACCTCCAAGGTCCCTTCCAGCTCCTATCCTATTCTATTCTATTCTTCATTCCTCCTATTATTCTGTTCTATTCTACAATCTGTTTATTCTATTCTACTCTTCATTCGTTTTCTTCTCTTCTCCAATCTGTCTATTCTATTCTATTCTATTCTATTCTATTCTATTCTATTCTATTCTATTCTATTCTATTCTATTCTATTCTATTCTATTCTATTCTATTCTATTCTATTCTTTATTCCTTGAATTCTATTCTATTCTATTCTATTCTATTCTATTCTATTCTATTCTGTTCTGTTCTGTTCTGTTCTGTTCTGTTCTATTCTATTCTATTCTATTCTTCATTCCTCCTATTATTCAATTCAATTCAATTCAATTCTATTCTATTCTATTCTATTCTATTCTATTCTATTCTATTCTATTCTATTCTATTCTTCTATTCTATTCTATTTTTCATTCCTCCTATTATTCTATTCTATTCTATTCTATTCTATTCTATTCTATTCTATTCTATTCTATTCTATTCTATTCTATTCTATTCTTCTATTCTATTCTATTCTATTTTTCATTCCTCCTATTATTCTATTCTATTCTATTCTATTCTATTCTATTCTATTCTATTCTATTCTATTCTATTCTATTCTATTCTTCTATTCTATTCTATTCTATTCTATTCTATTCTATTCTATTCTATTCTATTCTATTCTATTCTATTCTATTTTATTTTTCATTCCTCCTATTATTCTATTCTATTCTATTCTATTCTATTCTATTCTATTCTATTCTATTCTATTCTATTCTATTCTATTCTATTCTATTCTATTCTATTCTATTCTATTATTTTTTATTCCTCCTATTATTCTATTCTATTCTATTCTATTCTATTCTATTCTATTCTATTCTATTCTATTCTATTCTATTCTATTCTATTCTATTCTATTCTATTCTATTCTATTCTATTCTATTCTATTCTATTCTATTCTATTCCATGGTTTCATGCCTGAGCAGAGGGTTGGACTAGAAGACCTCCAAGGTCCCTTCCAACTCTGTTCCTCTATTCCAAAAGACATCCCAAGATACTCACTGCACAGAGGATCCTTTTCAGTTGCAAATCTCTGTTGGATTCAAAGATTACTTATGAGACACACATTTCTGACCAGGGTTATTTTGGAGTTGTAAAATACTTCTTCTCCTATAGATATCAGTAGATATATCAATATTGGTGCCGACTCCCTCTCCTTTATTTCCTCCTCATTTCCGTGGTGTTATTTAAACCACGTTCCCTGCAGCCAACTCGCTCCCTGTTTCACCCTGGCAACCAGCAGAGAGCCTTGTAAGGCAAGACAGAGAAGACACCACATTGAGAAGCAAAGGGGCCTTAGAAGACCTTGAGGATGGGCGGTTGGTTGGAGAAAACGCACGGTTATTTCTGGATACTGTGTGCATTTGCTGCTGGGTTGTGGACAAATTTAGTTGTCTGGGGGGGGGGGAGAGAAAAAGCAAGCTGGAACGTCTTCTCCGGGCAGAATGGGTTTGAAGCCTTGAGGGAACTCAAGAAACATCTAAGAATGAACCTCCAGAGGACGCATCAGCGTCCATTTCCGATTCTTCTGCAGGTGGATTGTCCCTACAACCCAACCGTACGTCCTAATAACTTCTCAAGCTCTTTTAGGTGGCAATTTACCTGCCTGGAGAAGAGCCATATTGTTGAGGAATTAGCCGACAGCCACACAATGGACCAGCCAACCTTAAAACGCTCTTCCCAAGCAGTTCTTCGGGAGTGCATTAATCACAATTGAATCGAGGCCACCGAGAGGAGGGGAAGCCAACTCTTTTTTTTAATGGCCTGTGTTGAAAAGAAGCGGGGGGGAGCGGCACTTTTATTTCTGCCCCCCCCAAACCTTGAAACCGCCAAGTCCTGACGTCAGGATGGTTTTCCACGCCAAAGGCGTCCTTTGTGGGGGGAAAAAAAAGACGGGGTGGGGGTGGGGGCTGCCTGAAACTTTCTGGTCGTTGATTCCCGCAACGGCGCCTTCTCCGAGGCGGCGGCACAGCGCAGATGTCCCATAAAAATTTTATGTCCTTCATAAAATGCCTTGCCATTTATATCCAGATGAGACATCAGAAAGTGTATAAAACCACATTTTAAATATTGAAAGACCCTCTCTCTCGCTTCTCCCCTCAGTATGCAGAAAAGGAGAAAGCGCGCGCGCGCGTGTGTAAGAGAGAGAGAGAGAGAGAGAAAGGGAGACTTTTTTTTAAAAAAAATGGCTTTCTAGGAGAACAGCGTGCCATTTTGTCAAGGATGTGCTACAGCAGGTGGTGTGTTCTTCTTTTTTTTTGTAATGCGTTCAAGACACCCTTCTATTCCCACGAGACGCTGGAAGACGCACCTCGCAAGACAAAGAAAAGTGGGCCCATCTGGCGGAAGATCGCCCTCGCGGGCTTTAGGCAGAATTATTTTGCTATGAACTGACCCCTCGACACTCTTTAACTCCCTTTGCAACAACCCCGTGGGGTAGTTTAATCCAGCACGAACCACAGACCTGGATTAAACTAAGTGGGCAGGAACGCTGAAGTCTTGACACTCGTCTTAAAGACTTCAGGATCTTGTTGTGACTCAGGGCCAGCCTGTGGGTCCGGCAGCCGGCTCAGATGTCTCGGATGACTCAGATGAGGGGGAGGAGGAGGGTGTGGAAGACGAACTGGCTGATGATGGCTTGGAGGCTTCGCAGAGCCCCCAGCCAGGGCCCTATTCTCAGCTGCGCGAGCCCGACAGTGCGGATGATGATGACCCACAGCTGGCCCTGTTCAAGGACGCCCGACGCAGGAGGCAGTCGAGCAGGAACAAGCAGAGAAAGGCTGCGGGTCTCCTCGGAAGGAGGCACAGGGAGGCCACGCCCTGAACTCTAAATAAAAGGAGTGTTTGGGGAAGGGCTGGTTGCTGAAAGCAACCGTTCCGTTTGAGGATTCAAGTTCCAGTGTTTTGTTTCTTGTTCTGTTGTTTGTGTAATAAATCTTGGCAGACGCTTTCCAGCCTCAGACGCTCTCCAGTCTCTACTGTTTGAACAGGGGTTTGCCTTTCTGCAAGGCTGGTAGCAGGCTGGTTCAGAACAATCTAGTGACCCTTGTCAAATCATACTTGCAGGCCGCAAGGCCCCTAAAGAGGGGGGGTGGGTGCCTGCCACGTCTGCCTGAGTCATGCAGATTTCTTTTTTTTTTTTGTCCAGCCATCTTAGGTCAAGAGGGATAATGGAATAATTTGTTTTTAACTTGAGAGATTGCTAAGGAGTCTTGGTCAACTTACTGTAGCTCTGGATATTCAAAAAGGGAAGGAAGGAAATGAGGGAAACAAGGCAATGAGAAAATGGGAAGGAAGGAAGGAAGGAAGGAAAGGAAGGAAGGAAGGAAGGAAGGAAGGAAAGAAGGAAGGAAGGAAGGAAGGAAGGAAGGAAGGAAGGAAGGAAGGAAACGAGAAGAAATAAGGAAGACAAAAGGAAGGCAATGAGAAGAATGGAAGGAAGGAAGAAAGGAAATGAGAGAAACAAGGCAATGAGAAAATGGGAAGGAAGGAAGGAAGGAAGGAAGGAAGGAAGGAAGGCAGGCAATGAGAAGAAACAAGGAAGACAAAAGGAAGGCAATGAGAAGAATAGAAGGAAGGAAAGAAACGAGAAGAAATAAGGAAGACAGAAGGAAGGCAATAAGAAGAATAGAAGGAAGGGAAGGAGGGAGGGAGGGAGGTGATGGGAAGGAGAAGGAGAGAGGAAACGAGAGAAGAAATCAGACCTTGAGAAAATGAAGGAAGGCAATGAGAGAAGAATGGAAGCAAGCAAGCTAGCCGAAGTGATATCTGTAGACCACCCAGAGGATCCCCCTCTAATAAAGCTTTTCTAGGACTGGCATAACGCTATTGAGGACCTAATGGATTGTGGGCTCCAACACTTGAGAACCAACTTGAGGTCACTTAAGAAGCCACTCGGCACTTTATTTAAAAAAAAATCAATCTTCTCTAACATGTAAGCAAAAAAAACCCAGACACCTACGAATGAAGCCAGGAGCCAGGTATGAATGAAAGTCATCCTGATCGATACAGTTTAAAAAAGGATGCTGAAGGATTAACTAACCTGCTCATCTTTCCATTCTCAAAGCAAGGTTGAAATCTCTGCCTCCAAATGGGTGGACTTGATTTTGGGCAACTGCAGACGGAGTCGTCAATTGCAGATGTCCAGGGGAAAATTTTGGGGAAATAGTGACCGGCTTCAAGTCATCCAGTTGGCTTCCGACAGAAAGAACAGAACTTTTCCATTTATTTAGATTAAAGGTAAAGGTTCCCCCGCACGTGCGTGCTAGTCGTTTCCGACTCTAGGGGCCGGTGCTCATCTCCGTTTCAAAGCCGAAGAGCCAGCGCTTGTCCGAGGACGTCTCCGTGGTCATGTGGCCAGCATGACTAGATGCCAAAGGCGCACGGAACGCTGTTCCCTTCCCACCGGAGTGGTCCCTATTTTTCTACTTGCATTTTTTTTACGTGCTTTCAAACTGCTAGGTTGGCAGAAGCTGGGACGGGTAACAGGCACTCGCTCTGCTACGCGGCACTCGGGATTCGACCCGCCAAATTGCCTGCATCACTTTCTCAGCCGGATGCAGAGCACCTGTTATTTGCAACGGAACTCGGTTTACGTGGGATGCCTTGAAACTCAAGCTTTCTCTAATTAGGAAGGACCCTTTACGGCCTCACGAAAAGGTTTCAAGGCGAGGCACATCGAGGTCATGTAGTCCAGCTCCTGAGGGTTGCGAGACACGGACCTTGGCTTCTCCAGCTTTGGAGATGAAACGAGAAACTCTGGTTAGCAACGAACTTGGGTTCCGTCATCCGATCAAGCCATATGCCGAGCAAAGGGATTATGTGAGTCAGCATCATCATAGCTGCTGCTGATATCTCATCAAATATTTACCCTGGTTGGTCTTGCCTTTCACGCAGCTCCGGTTCAGCCGAAAATACGTGGCGCTTCGAAGGGAGCCGAAAACATTGGAGCACACGGACGGATGAATAGAGACGGGCAAAGGAAGGAGAGGGGTCGGTTGCACGAATGGGGGGCAGAATGCAAGGAGGGCTAGCGGTGGGACGTATCACCTGCCCATCTGTTGAGCTTTACGTTTTCTCTCGTTCGTTTGAATTTGGGGAGGGGGGTCATGCGTGTGGCCTGGCACGCACGTTTCTGCTGGCACAGCGCCCGGTGTGCCGTTCCCTCCAGGCTTCCTCCGTGCCTTGTTTGCGTACATTTCCATAGGCAAATATTTGCCGGAAGTAGCCTATTGATTTGCCTTGTTCTCCCTCTGGTTATTAAAAACCAAGAAAATGAAGAGCTGTTCCCACGGAAAAAGTGGGGGTTGGGGGCAGGAAGGAGGAGGAGGAGGAGGAGGAGGAGGAGAGGAATGAGGAGGAGGAAGAAGAGGAGGATGAAAGAGGAAGGAGAGGAGGAAGAAAGAGGAGAAGAATGGAAGAGGGAGGAACATGGAAGGAGGAGGAGAAGAAGAGGAGAAGAGAAGAATGAAAGAGGAAGGAGAGGAGGAAGAAGGAGGAGAAGAATGGAAGAGGGAGGAAGAGGAAGAAGAGAAGAGAAGAGAAGAATGAAAGAGGGAGGAGAAGAATGGAAGAGGGAGGAGGAGAAGAAGAGGAGAAGAGAATAATAATAATAATAATAATAATAATAATAATAATAATAATAATAATAATAATAATAATAATAATAATAATAATAATAATAATAATAATACTGTTGGGAGGGACCTTGGAGGTCATCTAGTCCAACCCCCTGCTCAGGCAGGAAACCCTATAGCATTTCAGGCAAATGGCTGTCCAGTCTCTTCTTAAAAACCTCCAGTGTTGGAGCATTCACAACTTCTGGAGGCAGGTGGTTCCACTGGTTAATTGTTCTGACTGTCAGGAAGTTTCTCCTTAGTTCCAGGTTGCTTCTCTCCTTGGTTAGTTTCCATCCGTTGCTTCTTGTCCTGCCTTCGGGCTCTTTGGAGAATAGCTTGGCTCCCTCTTCTTTGGGGCAGCCCCTGAGATACTGGAACACTGCTATCATGTCACCCCTCACCCTTCTCTTTATTAAACTGGACAGACCCAATTCCAGCAACCGTTCCCTATATGTTTTAGCCTCCAGTCCCCCGATCATCTTTGTTGCTCTTCTCTGTACCCTTTCTAGAGTCTCGACCTCTTTTTTACATCGTGGTGACCAAAACTGGATGCAGTATTCCAAGTGTGACCTTACCAAGGCCTTGTAAAGTGGTATTAGTACTTCACGTGATCTTGATTCTATCCCTCTGTTAATGCAGCCTAGCACCGTGTTGGCTTTTTTGGCAGCTGCAGCACACAGCTGGCTCATATTTAAGTGATTCTCCACTAGGACTCCGAGATCCCTCTCACAGTTGCTACTATCGAGTTACTACTATTGAGAAGAATGAAAGGAGAGGAGGGAGGGGAGGAGAATGGAAGAGGGAGGAGAATGGAAGGAGGAGGAAGAAGGAGGAGGAGGAGAATGGAAGAGGAAGGAGGAGGAGAAGCAGGAGAAAAAGCTCCTTTTCATGTCTCTAGGGTTTGATGGAGAGACGGCCTTATATGAAGAATCATTGCAAGGAAATGTCTTTGAATTCTTTCCAATCACACGCTGACAGCTGGCCTGTTCGTAAGACAGCTGCTGTCAAGATTGGTTTGGACAGAAAGATGCCATCCCCAACCCAGCCCGCTGCAGGTAGTCCTCATTTAGCAACTGTCCCGTTTAGCAACCGTTACCAGGGGCGACGGTGACGGGAAAGTACCTTTTGAAACCCATCCCGGCATTGACAACCTTCTCCGGTCTGCAAAGCGAAGGGCGGTTGGGAGGGAGAGTTGTAAACACCCTCCTCTTTCACTTAGCAACCGATTTGCCGGTCGCTAAACGAGGAAACGTTTGAAATGACCAAAAACGCTGCGGGCAGCGATCCGGAAGCGCTCTATTCAATCGGGACCCCATTGGACGCTGAGGCTCGGCGTGCCGAAGACCAGTTCCTCATTGAAATTTCATGGCGTCATTAAAAGAAACAGAACAAGAATCAAAATCAACGGGACGGCCCGAGAGGCCGGCGGAGACCCAAAGAGGTGCCCAGATGGGCAAGGGGGTAATGTTGCTTTGAGTGCCAGACCTCATTCGAAACAAACTTTGGTCTCCGAGTGTGGAGGAAAAAGGAACGCCAGAATACAAAGCCGCCCAGGATTTTTCCTGTTTGTTCTACCATTTTAACCTGCCTGGGGTTCAGCAAAGAGGGGAGATCACACTTCATCAACCGATAATTAATAGCACCAGATGTTTGTCTAAGGTGTTATCCCTCAAAATCTCTGTGCAAACAGATGCTAATCCTTCAGGATCAATTCCCCCCCACAGGAGAAGATCGAGGCAGGATAATATTGGTCAGGGCAGTCGTGTTTATAGACCCAAACGGGCCTCTTGACCGCTTGCAATTTATTAGTGTTTTTATTTACAGGTTGGTGGCGCTGCCGGCCAGACGTTTGGGCTGGGTTTGGCATTTTTATCCACCTATCAAGTCTTTCCCAAGGAGCTGGGAGAGGCAGACGTGGTTGCGTGGTTTGTATCCAAGGTCTCTTGGCAAGATGTAAGCTGTTCCAAGCAAAACGAGCTTCTGCAATTGACCGGTGATGAGTCGGTCAATGCCCACGGTGTTCAAGAGGTTGTGGCATTATTCCAGCCTCGTTTTATATATACATAGCTTAAGCCAAGGGTCTTCAAACTTGGGCCTTTGACGACTGGTGGACTTCAACTCCCAGAATTCCTCAGCCAGGTACGCTGTGTCAAAACACGCTGGCTGAGGAATTCTGGGAGTTGAAGTCCACCAGTCGTCAAAGGGCCAAGTTTGAAGACCCCCTGGCTTAAGCAGTTGTGTCAATCGCAGAATCGTTTGGAGTTACGTGTATGTTCCATGTGTAGGGAAAGACAGAAAAGTCCAGCTTTGGCCTTTACACCCTGCCTGGCCTTTTACACTCTTTATTTTCTGGCCAAATAGTAAAAGCACTTGATTTAAGGCAGTGTGCAGAATAACATGGCAAGCTACGTTATGGATTACATTCCCTGACTGTTCATTTTTCATGCTTTGAACGCATACGATATACTAGCCCTGAATATGGAAGTTCTATTAGTACCGCCTCTTCTTTGCTGGGTTTAACGCTGTAGCAATAGCACAGACTTATATACCGCTTCACAATGCTTTGCAGCCCTCTCTAAGCGGTTTACAGAGTCAGCATTTCCCCACCAAACAATCTGGGTCCTCATTTGACCGACCTCAGAAGGATGGAAGACTAAGTACAACCTTGAGCCGGTCAGGATCGAACTCTTGGCTGTGGGCAGAGTTAGCCTGCAATGCTGCATTCTAACCATTGCATACCCTGGATGGATGAAAGGAAGGAAGGAAGGAAGGAAGGAAGGAAGGAAGGAAGGAAGGAAGGAAGGAAGATAGCAATAGAACTTGGCACTTATATACCGCTTCACAGTGCTTTACAGCCCCCCACTCTAAGCAGTTTACAGACTCAGCCTGTTGCCCCCCCCCCAACAATCTGGGTCCTCATTTTACCAACCTCGGAAGGATGGAAGGCTGAGTCAACCTTGACCTAGCCAGGATCGAACTGCCAAACTGCTGACAGAGGGCAGTCAGCAGAATCAGCTTGCAGTGCTGCATTCTAACCACCGGGCCACCACGGCTCACACAGTCTTGTGCGCAGCACACAATCTTGCCACTATCCGAGACATTCATATCGAGATCTCCCGTTTTTTTTCTTCCATCCTCTCTCCCGTCTCTTCCCCCTTTCAAAATGAGCGTCAGTTCTAGTTTTAAGAAAGCGGGAGAGGGAAGAAAGTTGATTTTCTTCCCATTCCCCCCCTTCCATCCGTTGTTCTGCCTTGCCTTCCTCTTAATCTTCCCCAAATCATAAACGCAGAGCGGGCGTCTTTAGAGAGAACGCAGCCAGCACGAAATTGGAATTAAACCTGGTTAAAAGTTCATGACCGTTAACAAGATGAAACCCCATTCCTTTCTGCTCCTGTTAAAATATGGGTGGGCGGCTTTCCAGATGTTTTGTCAAAATTACGCTGGGTCTGTCCTGCTTCTGCCAATTGCGCTTTTAACAGAGATGAAAAGCTGGTCCTCGCCACCGTTCGGAGCCAACACCGACCCCGTCCTCGGGATTTTCAGTCCGTCCTCGCGCCCAAAATTCCTGTTGCTGAGTGAGACGGTTCTTAAGTGAATTCTGCCCCGCTTTACGACATTTCTTGCCAGAGCCGCTAAGTGAATCACTGCCGTTGTTAAGCTGGTAACACGGTTGTTAAGTGAATCTGGCTTGCCCTGTTGTCTTTGCTTCTCAGAAGGCCGCAAAGGGGGATCATGTCACACACACACACACACACACACACACACACACTCGGGACGCTGCAGCTGTCATGAGTACAAGTCAGTTGCCGAGCCTCTGAATTTTGATCACGTGACCCATGGGGACACTGCTGCAAGGCTCATTCGTGTGAAAAGCATTCACGCGTCACTTTTTTTGGGGGGGCAGGGGGGGGCGTACCGTTGTAATGGCCACTAAATGAATTGTTGTAAGTCGAGGTGATTCTCCCCATTTCTCCACGACTGACCCGTGCCGGGCCTGGGGTGAGAGCTTTTCAAAGAATAAATATTTGCTGCCTTCCAATGTTGCACCGGGAACTTGATATGCCCCCGTCCTCTCCTCTCCGTCGTCTTCAGGATTGATGCCGCTTGGGGAAGACCCCTTCCGAAGGAGATTAAGGCCCCCCACCCCACCCCGTTATTCCCACTCGCTATAAGAAAATGGAGATTTACAGACTCCCTCTGCTCGATTTAAATGCAAATGTGGCCATTTTAGCCTGGAGCCATGGAAATGAGGACATTAAGGCTGAGGTGGCATTTGTGAACTGTCTCCTCGGGCACCTGAGCCCGGTTCGGTGAGCGAGCTGGGCTCCATCATTGCCAAACCACGTTAGGCAGCTCTCCTGGCGGAGAAGTCCAGATCGATGGCTGTCTCCCCAGGGGGTGGGGTGGGGGCTCTGAGGGTCCCCGTCTCTGCCCCGGAGGGAAAATACTTCTTAAGGAACAGGAAACCTGATGGATTTCCTTATTTTCCTGTTCAGACACCCCATCCCTCTTGTGCAGCGCGCGGACCCTTGGGCTGCGAGATTTGTTTTCTCTCCTCCGCGGTGCGTTGCCGAACTACAAGTCCCAGCATCCTTGTCCCTGAGCCGTGCTAAGGGAGGCCATCAGGTTTCCCACTGACAGGTGTCAATCACTGTAAATTCCCTGACTTAGATGGCAGGTAAGTCTCAGTCTCAGGGCCTCAGCTGAGTTTGGAATTTCACTCAGAACCTCACGGTTCGTTAATCG
Organism: Vipera berus; assembly: GCF_964194415.1. Lineage (NCBI taxonomy): Eukaryota > Metazoa > Chordata > Lepidosauria > Squamata > Viperidae > Vipera > Vipera berus. The sequence goes on from NC_138220.1 coordinate 5,949,766, forward strand.
GCTTTAAGCGAGTCACTGCAAACCATAAGCAAACCACGTGGTCATTAAGCGAATCCGGCCTATCCAGGGGGTGTTTTCTGCTGGAAAACAGCAAAAAAAATGTCATAAATCCTGGTCAGATGATCATGAGTTGGTTGCCAGGGCCCTGAAATGCAATCACGGGGCAGCCGGCAGTCATAACTTTGAGGTATCTTTTTCGAAGTCCGTGGCAACTTCCAACAGTTGCTAAGCCATCGGTCGTAAGCCGAGGACTACCAGAAATTTCTCTCTCCTGATCCCTCCCCATCTGCATCTCTCGTCTGTGCAATTCCAACCTATTTACAATTGACTCAGTATTTCTTGTGTCCTGGGTTCTCATACGAGGCCAGGATAAAACGGGAATGAGGAATTCAAGGATGTAGGAATCCAAGGAGAGAAAAGTTATTTATAATATCCCCTTGAAAGAGAATAGAATTCCAAGTTTGCCTCCCTGATTTTAATGATGGTGAAGATCCTCCAGAAGTCGTGGGTGCTCCATCACCTGGAGATCCTCAAAAAAAAAACTGGTCGGCCATTTGCCATTTGACGGCCAGTGCTATGTTTGTAAAAGAAAAAGGTGCCGGAACTCACACACGTCATACAACCCGCCTTGCCTACCCTACAAGGTTCCATCCAAAAAAGGTGCCGGAACTCCGTTCTGAACGTTCTATGACAAAAAAAGCCCTGGGTACAGGGGGTTGGACTAGAAAACCTCCCAGGTCCCTTCCAAGTCTGGTTATTCTGTTAAGTTGCACGGGCTGATTCGTTCCACGGAAAGATCTGAAGACGGACAGAACACACACACACACACACACACACCCAAGCCACAGCTTATACATCAAGGTGCGCAACGCTACGCTTCCTTCCCTCCCCCCCCCCACTCTGCAACCGCCTCCCCCTTTGCCAGGTAATTTCAAAGGACATGAGTTACAGGATTGCCACTCCTTGGTTTCGATGCTCCGGGATTGAATAATGCAGGAGACGGGCAGGCGGGTTGGGTGTGGGTTGGGTAGGGGGGGCACTTGAGGGAGGCCTGCGTTTGTTTCATTATTGATGGGCTGTGACAGGTCCTCCGCTGACGGTCTGTCTGAAGGGAATGATTAGCTGGTAAAAAATTAATTGCTGCTCTTTTCGATAGAGGTGGATGAAACAGGAAGACACGAGGGCCGGCCAAGGATTTGCACGATCCGTGTTGCCTTCTTTCTAGGGATGGTGGCAATTAAATACAATTAGGATCACGCGTCTCCCCGTGTCGCCGAGACTGCGGGAAGAAGGAAAAAGAGCAGAGGACCAGGAAAAGCTCACATAAATGTTTTTTTTAGACAAGGGGGCTCCTGAAATACACACACACACACACACACCGTTTCCATTTCTGAGTTCAGTTTCGGTGTCCTGAGCAGGATTTGCATCGGAGAGCTCTATTCCTCCCTGTTTCCGCAAAATACCCCCCAAAAGCAGAAAGGTTTTCAATGCGTGGAGGGAGAAGCGCTTTTTTAAAACCTTCTGCCCGACTCCAAAACGCGGAGGCAATTGTCTCAAATTGCTTTCTGAGTGGTATTTCAGAGGGTTAGGGAAAAGCTTATTGTTTCTAAAGCAGGCATTTGGAAAAAAAAAAGAAGAACAAGCAGATTGCCCTTTTCAAAAAAAAACAACGGTGCACGGTGATCTTGGGAAGAGGCTGACTGGAGGATTTGCAAAAGAGGGACATTCGGAGGATCTCCACATGCTCTTGCTTGACCTCTCACCGGTTGGAAAAGTTGGGTGGCTGGCGGTTGTTAAGGAACCTTTTTTTCTCTGTCAAGCCTTTATTAGAATGAACTCCTCTTCAGGATGATATTCCGATAGAAAGATAAAATTGGAGAGTTGGAAGGGAGCCATAGGCGGGAAAATCAAAGTTGACTGTGACCAGCCTTTCCAGAGATAAAAAGCCACCATCGCTGTAACACTATTATTTAGAACAATAGACGCACTATTGTCTGAAACGGTATAGGTTGTCCTGCTAGAGTAGGGGGCTGGACTAGAAGACCTCCAAGGTCCCTTCCAGCTTCTCTTCTCTTCTCTTCTCTTCTCTTCTCTTCTCTTCTCTTCTCTTCTCTTCTCTTCTACTCTACTCTACTCTACTCTACTCTACTCTATTCTATTCTTCATTCCTCCTATTATTCTACTCTACTCTACTCTGCTCTGCTCTGCTCTGCTCTATTCTATTCTTCATTCCTCCAATTATTCTATTCTATTCTATTCTATTCTATTCTATTCTATTCTATTCTATTCTATTCTATTCTATTCTATTCTATTCTATTCTATTCTACTCTACTCTACTCTTCTATTCTGTTCTTCATTCCTCCTATTATTCTATTCTATTCTATTCTATTCTATTCTATTCTATTCTATTCTATTCTATTCTATTCTATTCTATTCTACTCTTCTCTTCTCTTCTCCTCTTCTCTTCTTTTCTCTTCTCTTCTATTCCTATTCTATTATATTCTTCATTCCTCCTATTCTACTCTACTCTACTCTACTTTACTCTACTCTATTCTTCATTCCTCCTATTATTCTACTCTACTCTACTCTACTCTACTCTACTCTACTCTATTCCATTCCATTCCATTCCATTCCATTCCATTCCATTCCATTCTATTCTATTCTATTCTATTCTATTCTATTCTATTCTATTCTATTCTATTCTATTCTATTCTATTCTATTCTATTCTATATTCCTCCTATTATTCTATTCTATTCTATTCTATTCTATTCTATTCTATTCTATTCTATTCTATTCTATTCTATTCTATTCTATTCTATTCTATTCTATTCTATTCTATTGTTTAGGCTGGCTGGGGAATTCTGGCAGTTGAAATCTACCCATCTTCAAGTAGCCATGGTTGAGAAACACTAGTTTAGATCCTACCTTTAGGATATGTTTCTATAGTTCAAGCCACATTTGATGGTCTGGAAACCGTAAATCTACTTGGCCTAGAAGTATACCACATTCCGTTCACCATACGTCCTCTCTTCCCCACTCAGCATCCTTCAGAATGGACCCGTTTTTCCTTCTGTTATTGCATTTCCACGGGGAGTTGATTTGAGACTTTGAGGTGCATGAGGTTAGCTGAAGGTCTCTCCTTAGGCTCTGTTCCAATCATGTCGGCACCGTGGGTGCTCCTTCTCTTTATCCCATGGACAGGTGCAAGGACAAGAAATGGTAGACATCAAGTCATCGTTCCAAAATAGCGACCTGCTAAACCTTTTGGGGGGAAAATGCTGCCCTTTCCTTGGTGTTTGTCCAAGTTGATGGGACCCTGAAGCTCTGGAGGAAACACACCACAGGGGACCTCCAGCGATGGATGTTCTGCCCTTGGACCATCTGTTTGCCGGCAGCTGTCTCCATGGAAAGCTGTAAAAATGTAAATTCATCATTGCCACCAGATTAATGACTTCTGCAGTCCAGCCCAGTGCCACGAAAGTGAACGAAAGTCCTTCCTTTGGAGTGGTGGAGAAGTTCTTAAGACCATCATCTCTCCTCTTGGGTTCATGGGGACGCAACCCACAGAGATTCCAGGTGTCTCCTCACTGATCTTCCTAGCCCACCCCCACAGTGACCACTTGGATATTTTTGAGACATGATCTTGGTGGTGCCCACCTACTTACTAACGGCAGCGGTGATGCCCTCTGTCCACCCGCATTGTCATTTACCTCTGCCCAGTGCAAAGAGGCCAAACTTGGTGGGGATTTCAAGGAACGGTTTTATCGGCAAGGTCCTCCTCTCCCGCCATTTCCGCACAATTACAGTGAGGAATAACCAGCCGAGCTTCACGGGGTCACTCACGATTGCAGGCATAATTCATTGCTTTCCCCAAATCCACCCGCTTGCTTCCAAGCTGGCTTTTGCAAAAATAATAAAGTCTGCAGGAAGATGCTCCAGAGATGTTCTCCAAAAGGAAAAAAAGGCCCAGAACTTTGCCGGCAAAATCCAGGCAATTAGCAAGATCCCAGCTTTCATCGGAGCGTGACACTTGGACAGGCGGGACCTTCAACACCCAACTTTTCCAGGACAACGAACCAACCAGGCTCTTTTTCAGAAAAAAAACACAAAACAGGTCTGGTTTTTTTATTTTTTGACTTTCAAATCCAGCCATTAGCATCGGCAGCCCTCTCGCGGGGATGTGTGGGCCACCTTAAACCCCAAACCCAACGCCATTGCATGTCAAAGAAGGTATGGAAGGACAGTTGGTCTGCCTTAGAAAGTGTTGGGGGCATCCTAAAAGTTGCGGCCCTACCTGGACCGAGATGCCCTACGCACAGTCACCCATGCGCTCGTGACCTCCCGGCTAGACTACATCATCCTCTTGGACCAAATGAAGCTTTTTGCTGTTGTTACCTTCTTTTTCCTGCTCTAAATCTTGACTCGCCGGGCAAGTCAGCCGAATGGGCTTAGGCCAAGGAGAACGCCAATCTCTATATAAGAGCTGAATGCTGCCCCGCCATCTGGGCTTGGCAAAATGAGAATAAGTACACTTGTCTGCAGCTCTGAGTCACCAGGATCCTAGAAAGAAATCGGAGACGGGAGGCATAGGTTGACTTGAGGTTTATGACAACCTGTTTTCCTACTTGCTACACCGGGGGTAAAATTGCAGCAAAATTATCAGATGCTTTGCACCGCCCGGCTGCACGTCTTAACTGCACTCACTAAATGCCCATCAAGAGGTCTGCTGAGTGCCCCCCCACCCCACCCCGTGGCAGCCACGGGATGGTGGCAGCCGTTCCCAAGCTTGCGTCAAATCATCCTGTTTCCCCTTTGCTCCTGGGAAGGAAATAGAGGTAGCTCTTGACTTAACGGCTGCAATGGAGCCCCAGGTGTCTTTTGCTAGCCGTTGTTAAGCGGAAGTCGACTTTTCTTGCCACCGTCGCAAAGCGAATCGCCGCAGTGGTCAGGTTAGTAACACGGCCGTTAACCGAATCTCCCTTTGCTCGTCCGAAGGTTGCAAAAGGGGAATCACCTGACCTCGGAGCGCTGCGACTGGTCGTAAATACGAGTTCAGTGGCCCAAGGGCCCCGAACGTTGATGCTGCGGCGGTCAGAAGTCTGAAAAACGGTCGTAACTCACATTTTTCAGTGCCGTGATAATGGTCACTAAATAAGCTGCTGTAAGTCGAGCATTACCTGTACGTATCACTCTCCTCTTGGCTATAAGAAAGAAAGGAAAGAAAGAAAAGAAAGAAAGAAAGGAAGGAAGGAAGGAAGGAAGGAAGGAAAGAAAGAAAGAAAGAAAGAAAGAAAGAAAGAAAGAAAGAAAGAAAGAAAGAAAGAAAGAAAGAAAGAAAGAAAGACTCCAAAGGTGTTTTTTTTAAGAGGTGTAGGACCGAAACTCCCAACTTCTAAGAAACTATTCTGCACCCCTTCCCTCAAATTAATTCCTAAAAATAGGGCATTCTGGCAGCTACCTCCTGGAGCAATATTAGTAGAATTCTTTTTTTATCAGAATAAGTTCTATTCCCCCCCACACACACACACCCCTCTCCTCTACAGCGCAACCTACAAAATCAAAACCGTGTTTTATACCACTCTTCAGTTTGAGTTCCTTATTTAGAGAAAAGACAGACAGAGAAACCTCAGGATGAAAATTCAGACGGACAAGCCTCAAAAATGCTTTTGTTCGGTGCTTGTCTTGACAGCTTCTTCCCCCCCCCCCCCCGCTTTCTGCAACCTTTTCACTTTTTACATTTAAAAAAAAAAAAACCACGGCCGTAGCCCCATTTTTCTCAGCCACGGGAGGCATCCGTTAAGGCCCGCTTCGGCCTAATGTACAAAAGTTAATTGCACCGTCTACATCTGTAATTATTTCACGCTTGAGGGGAAACGACATGTTTGAAACCGCTCTGGCCTTACAGACTGAGCAGTATTTACACGAAAATCTTTTTTTTTTTAGACCGCTTCATAACGTTTGCCAGTGCGCACAAACAGGAGCCTAGAACGTTTAACCTTTCCAAAGCTTCTAAGATGGAATTCATAATCGGAAGCGTGAACTGAAGACAAACACGTCACAAACCACGATCGTTTCCAACCACAGCGACGGGCGGACACAGACTGGGATCCCAACGCAAGCTTAGCCTGATTTCCACCTGATTTTGCAAAAGGCGTGTGGAACCACAAACTTTGGGGGGCGGAGGGGGGGAGGGTTATCCCACCCCGAATCACAACTAACCAAGATGAAAACGAACCAAACTCCGTGCGCTATGTAAATCCGTCTGCTAGCTCAGATCCGGCTGTGCAAACACAGCCCCGGGCAGAAATGTGTCACGGGTCTTGTGTTTTTCCACGGTGCTGTTTTGGACATTGCTAAAAAAAAAGAGTAACAAGTTGGCCGGAGAAAAAGGAACAGAAGAAGTTTTAAAAAGGTGCCTTATAAAAACCTGGAACTGCGTTTTCTGTTGTCGGATACATTCTGGCCGCAAGGCAGAAGAAACCCCCCCCCCAAAAAAAATTGGGGGCCTGTTTATATATTTCTAGCTGCCTTTTCATTGTCTCGTCGTGGGGATGAGGGCGGTAGAGTTGTGCTGAACAACACACAAGCCAGGCTGAATTCCACACACAAGCTAAAATAAGGAATCGTTTGTGGAGAATGTTTCAGGCACCGTCTTTAAATTCTTCTTTAGCAACTCATCAGTTCTGGCGCTCCGTGCGGGGAGTCCGGCTAAGCGTGGGGGGGATCCCTTAAATCTGAGAAAACACAGCGAATAGCCCTCGACTTAAGTGACCGTTTGAAGTTACGACAGCACCGAGGGCGTTTTTTCCACCCTTAAAGAGCGTTGCAGCGTTCCCCGTAGTTAAGTCATCAAAATTCAGACGCTCGGCAACTGATTCGTATTTAGGACGGTCGCAGTTGTGCCGGGATCACGCGATTCCCCTTTTGCAAACCTTCCGATCAGCCAAGTCAGTGGGGAAGCCGAATTCACTTTACAACCGTGTTACTAACTGAACAACTGCGCTTAACAACTGTGGCAAGAAAGATCGCAAAATGGGGGAGGGGGGGCAATCACTTAACGACGGTCTCACTTAGCAACAGAAATTTTGGGGTTCCATTGGGGGTCGTACGTTGAGGACTACCTGCATGGATAGGAGCCTGTTGTTTTACAGCAGGATCTGTAAGAGAAATCCGTCAGGGGAATTAATGGCTTTCAGATCGTTTGTTTTTAAACCTATTTATTACCTCGTGGTCTTCAAAAAAACAAACAAACCCCTTTCCAGTTTACAAAAGCTTAAGATAATTTTTATTCTATCGCTTTCCGCTTCTCTTTCTCTCTTTCGCCTTCCGGTGAAATAAAAGCGAAAATCTGTAGGAAAATACCTGGGTGGCTCTCAACGACGGAAGCGTTTGTTCACCCAAACTTAATAAAGTGTTGAGAAAACTGCGACTTACAAAGACCTTTTGAACAACGGGTGGAAAATTAAAACATAGACAAGAACGAGAAGAACAAGGGTGCGGACCCGTCATGGTTGGCCCTAGCTGCAAATGCGAATGAGGTATGAAAAGAGAGGTTGAAACATCTGGGTTTTTAGAAAGAACAGACGGAATTTCATACGATAGGACTGACCTCGGATGAAAAACGGATTAAGAAGCTTTATAAACCTATGCCAAGTTCCAAATAAAAACAACAGCCTTCCCTTGTTTTAGGAAAGCTTCAGATCGCTCTTACTCTGTCGGAGAGCTTTCCGCTTCTCTTTCGCCTTCCGGTTTGTCTTACCTGCCTCCAGCCCGGCCCACCTTCCTCAGATATGCAAACCTATAGTAAACAGACACCTGGCACAGCGAGAGAGCAGGTTGACAATCTCTTTGCACCGGTCAGCCGACAGGTGAAAGTCACCTTGCAGAGAAGGGAGAGAGACAGCCCTGATCCACTCGGAGTTGTTCCTTGGCGAGATTATTCAACGCATTCCTGAGTGCCGGCGTGATATGGGAAAATGCCCCACCGTGCCGAAGGAAGCGGGGTTCAGCCGTGGGAGATGCCTCTGGCTGGCCGGCTGGCCCTCTCCGCCACGGCCTTGCTCTTGCTGATGTTGGCCTACCGGTATTTCAAGTCTCGAGTGCCTCTGGGCACCATCCCAGCTGGGGCGGCGGATGCCAATGTCACCGGGGCAGAGCAAAGAGAAAGGCAGGTTGGCAGCCAGGAGGAAAACAAGCAAGTGGCACTGAGGCACAGAGGAGAGCGGAGAAAGGAGACGGAGCCATGCCACCCAGGGACCAATCAGCTGATGCAGGTGGGTAGATGTGGAATAACGGAAGCGTGTGGGCAGGCTCGGATCCCTGCTGGCAGAGAGCTGCCTGACACGAGAGATACTGAGGCAGAAAAGAAACAAGAGGCAGGGGAAGCGAGCCGTACAGAATCCGGGGTGGAACAAGGGTGGAGATCCGAAGACAAGCCTGGGGACACCATCCAGAACTGCACTAGTAGCAAAGCCGGGGCTGATTTGGACAATTTAGGAGGTCACTCCAGAGCTGTAGGTCTACTCAACCGAGAGAGGGAACTCTGCAACTCAGTGGGGTCTGGATGGGATGTTGATCCTGTCAAAGCTGAATCTAGCTGTGCCAAGCCGGTGGAGAAGGATGTCCATCCCACAGCTGGGAGTGACATCGGTTTGGAAAGAGGAGAAGGTCAACCATTGGGAAAAGAGACCAAGAAACAAGTTGTGGAGAGGAGGTTTGGCCCAGAGAAGATCCAGTCCTTCTATGCCACCAGTGATATGGGCTTGGCCATCAGCCACAGCCACATGCAATCTCGTTTGGCCTATGCCTTCTCCTCTGTGGCCCAAGTTGAGGTGGAGGAGAACTTCATCAAAGAGAAGCAAAGTTCTGGGAAAACTGAAGACACTCAACTGAGAAGCAAAGTCTACAACTACTACATTGAGTCTACTTCTCAATCCATTGTGAATAAAACCACCTTTGATCCCAACCTGGATCTCCAACGATCCTACAACCTCTCTACTATCAACATACTTAATGTATCCAAGAAATGTTGGGCTGAGGAACCTGTCTGCTCATCGGTGACCAAAGATGAAGCCAACAAGCTTGTTTTGGAGAAGCTTCCGGAGATATCGTCTAATGTTCTCCTTAGTCCTGCAAAGGACACCCAACGGAAGGACCAAAGAGAGACAGCCGCTGTGGAAGAAGCCATCTCCTCGAAACCTCTGTTGGGCAGACCTAGCCTCAGCCGGAAAGAAAGCTTCAAAAAAATAGTAGATAATCCAGAGTTACAGGTGCCGATGGAAGACTTTGGTTCTCCAGGAATTGGGCCCTCAAGTGGCCATACCTCACCTCCAGCTCTTCTTCACTTGGACTCTAGCTCATCTCTGATGAGATCCATGCAAAAGCTCCTGAGCAGTGGAAGAGAAGAGCCATCGGTGGAGCTTGTGGCTGGTGCTAAATTTTTCCAGGTCCCACTGAGTTCAGACTCCTCTCTGGATGTACACTTAGATCTGGGGAACTGCTACCAGGTCTTGTGTATGGCCAAGAAGCAGAGACTTAAGGATCTGCAAGAGGCGGTCTACAAGGTCATGAGTGACAACTATCTCCAAGTGCTGAAGACCCAGGCCATCTACCGCCAGCTCAACGCTGCGGAGAGGGACTTGATCCTGGAGAAGAGGATGCGAGGCAAGAAATACATGACGGTGGCAGATGTTGGATGCCACACAAGTGGACTTTCTTACTACGATGACCAGAAAGATGCTTGGCACCCGTTAACCCACATCCCCGTTGAAGCCATCTCCAAGGGTTGTGCCATCTGCAGCATGTTCAACTACCTCTTCGTTGTGGCTGGTTGTGAAGGGTTTGGAAGGTATCAGAAACCATCCAACCGCGTCTTCTGCTACAACCCTTTGACAGACATCTGGCAGGAGATCTGTCCCCTCAACCAAGCCAGACCCCACTGTAAGCTGGTGGCCCTGGATGGTTGCCTCTACGCCATTGGCGGAGAATGCCTCTACACAGTGGAACGGTACGACCCGCGCCTGGATCGTTGGACGTTTGCGGCCCCTCTGCCCAACGACACCTTTGCAGTGGCCCACACTGCCACCGTCTGCGACGGGGAGATCTGTGTCACAGGAGGCACCTTGAGATACATGCTGCTGAGGTACGTCGGACGGACGGACACCTGGAAAGTCAGCCTGACCGGAGGAAGTCATGAGAGGACAACCGAGATGGTGAGCGTCAGTGGCTTCATCTACCGCTTTGACCTCAACCAGAGGATGGGCATCGGGGTCTATCGCTGCAGTGCCAAGGCCAAGCTGTGGTATGAGTGTGCCACCCACCCGATGTCCTTCCCATCTGGCTTCCAGTGTGCCGTCGTCGGAAATCTCATCTACTGCGTGAACCGGCAGTTCAACCTCCGTTTCCTAGCGGACTTGGTGTCGCCGCGGTTTGGAAGCAAAGAGCTGAGAAATTTCCCTTCCCCAATGGGAGCCCTTATCCCAGTTACTCTCGTGTTGCCCAAGGGGAACAAAGCATCTCAAACAAGGGTTTGAGTGGCCGGTACAAGCTGCTTTTGGAACGACCCGGCAAACGTAACTCCTTGTAGCTTCACCGAGGACATTGGTCTTCTCCTTTGCTTCCCTGCCCATCAAGGAAATTAGGACTGTCTCTTCCTACCAAGACACCCAACAGACTAACTGGGTTGGAAGGGACGCTGGAGGTCTTCTAGACCAACTTAATCCTTGCGTGCAAATTAACCATAGACTTTGAGGTCTCAGCATTCAGAAGCGAGTGCAAATTTAAGCCAGTTCCCTCAAAATAGGATGGTGGTCCCCCATACCACCTCACCTCCTGCTGGCCTGTGGATTTAAGATCGAGTCCTTCCGTGATCTCCAGTCGGGATTCGTCTTGAGACCTTAGTGAGTGACCCATTGCTTTGGGATGGGGGAAGAGGAATCAGGATCAGTCTAGATCAGAGCAGACAGCTTGTACAACCCGTGATCTGCCCGTGAAGGGCCTCTAGGAAGCCCATCATCCAGGCCCAATCACACTAATATTTCCCCATGTGATACGTATCTCCAGCAGCTGCTAATTGGAGGTAGAGTGCCTCTAGTTTTGGAGGCTCCATCCCAAACCACAACCCTCTTTTTCTTCCATAAACTTGTTTAATCTCCTTTTTATAGTGTTCTAGGCTGGTCAAGAGACTGGCCAGCTATTTGTCTGAAATGGTATAAGGTTTCCTGCCTTAGCAGGGGGTTGGACTAGATGACCTCCAAGGTCCCTTCCAACTTATTATTATTATTATTATTAATATTATTATCTTAATGATTCGTTGCTGATGAACTTATTTTTTCCCCCCTCCTTCCTACCATTTTGTCAATCCTCTCATCCTGGACCCATGAACCCCTCACTTCCTTCACCAGTCTTTGGCATTTTTCCGTCGCTGGTAGTTTCTCTCTTAGGTGGGATGATGGTCTTGGTAGTCCTCAACTTAACGACCATCTGTTTAGTGACCGTTGAAATGGCACGGGAAAGAAGGACTCAATAGGACAGAACAGAACAGAACGAAGAGGAATGGAATAGAGTAGGACAGGATAGGACGGAACAGAACAGAATAGAGTAGAATAGCAGAGTTGGAAGGGACCTTGGAGGTCATCTAGTCCAACCCCTTGCTCAGGCAGGAAACCCTACACCATTTCAGACAGATAGCTGTCTGGTCTCTTCTTAAAAACTTCGAGCGTTGGAGCATCCACCACCTCTGGAGGCAGGTTGTTCCACTGATTAATTGTTCTCACTGTCAGGAAATTTCTCCTTAGTTCTAAGTTGCTTCTCTCCTTGAGACTTGTAACGGGTCCTCACACTTAAGACGGTCGTAGCATCCCGTGATCAAATTTTGGGCACTTGACCTGTATTTAGGAATAGCAATAGCCCTTAGACTTATATGCCGCTTCACAGATCTTTAAAGCCCTCTCTAAGCGGTTTACAGAGTCGGCCTATGGCCCCCAACTATCTGGGTCCTCATTTTACCGACCTCGGAAGGATGGACGGCTGAGTCAACCTTGAGCCGGTGAGACTCGAACTCCTGGCTGTGGGCAGAGTCAGCCTGCGACGCTGCATTCTACCCACTGCGCCAGCAGGGCTCAATTTATGACGCTTGCAGGATCACGCCATTTGCAATCTTCCCAGAACAGCTTCCAGCAAGCAAAGCCGGCGGATTTGCTTAACGACCGTGCGATTTGCTTAACGACCGTGGGCAAAAAAAAACTAAAAAAAAACAACCAGCCGCGTTGCTTAACGGTGGAAGTTTTTTTCCTGCCGATTGTGGTCGTTAAGCCGGGGGACTGCCAGTCAACGAGCCTTGCGTGACGTCATAGCACAAGGCGGCCTAACAGCTCCGATGTCAAGGCACGACAAATTGTCTAGTCTTAATGCTGCTAAATAATGTATGGGTCATTTCTCATTTACTGGACTGTGCAAATAAACCGCCACGAAAAAGAAAACACACACCAAACAAAAAAAAAACCCTCTTAAAAATTCTGCCTCCTCTATGTTAATCTGCTTTTTTCCCCCTTCCCTCCTTATTTTTCCTGCCCCCTTCTCTGCCCTCCCTCCCTCCATTACCATCCAGTGAGCGAAATTGGATAATTAAGACACATAACCTGCCATGATCATTAATACGCTGTACACCCACCGTCTTCGGCGTGCATTTATTTGCCTCCGAGTGTCAACAATTACTCATCCGGAAGCTCCATTCCAAAGGGATGCTTTCTCCTTGCCGGATCTGGGTGTTTTTAGAGAGGTTTATAGACTTCGAGCGAGCCGAGATGCCGAACGGTGGCTAAGCCAGCATTCAAGCAGCGGTTCCCACGTTTGCCCACTGCGGGAGACGGGGAACAGCTAGATGACCGCCGTGATTGGCGGGTGTGTGTGTGTGTGTCTTTTTAGGGTTCACCCCAAAGTACGGCCCCTTCTTATAGCCATCTTAATTCGATTTCAAGACTGCGTTTAGACTTTCTGGGCCTTGGGGACTAGAAGCTGGGTGGACATGGATAGTTGGCATCAAGGGCAAAATTGGTGATGAATTAATTCACATTTTACTCGACCTCAGATAAACGGCAGTGGGGTTTCTTGGATTTTTTACAGAGTTGTCCTATGTCCTTTGGTCTCTGTGCAGGGGTGTGTGTGTGTGTGTGTGTGTGTGTACAGCTCCGCGTGGAAACATACGTATCAATAAAGGAGAATATGTGTAGCTCAGGGTTGAAAAGAGGGGTCCTTGGTGCTCTCTGAGCTGGGTGGTTTTCTGGCAGACGTTTCATGACCCAACTAGGTAACGTCATCAGTGCTAGGAGAGAGAAGGGTTTGTGGAGAGGAGGAGGAAAAGGAGGAGGAGGAGGAGGAGGAGAACTGTGGGGTCCTTGGTGCTCTCTGAGCTTGGATTTATTTATTTTTTTGCAAACATTTTATTACCCAACTTGGTATCATCAGGGCTAGAAGGGAAGAGGTTTGCAGAGAGGAGGAGGAGGACAAGAAGAAGAAGAGGAGAGGGGAGGGGGGAGGTGAAGGGAGAGAAGAAGAGGAGAAGAAGAGGAAGGAGGAGGAGGGAGAGGAGAAGGAGGAGGAGGTGGTGGTCAGTGATGCTCTGAGCTTGGCTATTTTCTTGCAGACATTTCATTACCCAACTGGGTGACATCATCGTAAGCACTACCAAGACATAACCCTAACCCTTCCTTTTAATCGTAACATGGAGTGGAGCCTGGGTGTACAGAGCCAATTTCCAAGTGCCGCTCCTACTCCTAGTAACTCTGTAGTAACCTCAAAGTAAAACTGTAGTAAACTTGTAGTAGCCGACAAGCCTGGACGGGGGATTTTTATTTGTTTGTTTCTTAGTTTATAATATATAATACAAGAGGAGCCTGGACTGCAATCTGTCAAAAATGGGGTAGGGCGGGAGAGGGGGGGGTTGGACTAGATGACCCACAAGGTCCCTTCCAGCTCCATCATTCTGTTCTATTCTAAAAGAAAATAGAGGAGGAAAAAGGGAAGGGAAAACTGTGGGGCGACGGGGGGGGGGGGGAAGAAAGAAAGGCGTCGACTTCCGATTCCCTTTGGTGCAGTAGAATAAGATAATAGCACCAAACCTCAGCTTTTCGCATAATAATATAAAGCAGCCTAAAAGGGACGCGGTGTGGCTCAGTGGGTTAGGATGCTGAGCTTGTCGATCAGAAGCTCGGCAGTTTGGCGGGTCGAATCCCGAGTGCCGCGTAGCAGAGCGAGTGCCTGTTACTCGTCCCAGCTCCTGCCAACCTAGCAGTTCGAAAGCACGTAAAAAATGCAAGTAGAAAAATAGGGACCGCTCCAGTGGGAAGGTAACAGCGTTCCGTGCACCTTTGGCGTCTAGTCATGCCGGCCACATGACCACGGAGACGTCCTCGGACAAGCGCTGGCTCTTCGGCTTCGAAACGGAGATGAGCACCGGCCCCTAGAGTCGGAAACGACTAGCACGCGTGTGCGGGGGAACCTTTACCTTTATAAAGCAGCCTATTTAATGGGTAAAACCCAAAATCCAAGTTTTTTTCCCACCTTGAGCCCAAAGTTCCAGAAGTGGTTTCTAGATTTTAGGATTTCCGGCCTTTTTCTCACTCACTGCGGTCCAGGATAACCGTTGTGCGCTTTGCTTGAGACAACTGGATGATTTAGCCCCGCGCGGTGCTCTCTTCCCCACCCCTCCACCCCAGCTTTCCGGCCCAACCGGTGGCATAAATGTCATCTGGGAGAATGGAGAGCCTTCCTGAATGTAGTAGGCAAAGAGTTTGGAAATTGCAACCGGCACCTTTTGAGCCCGGCGAGGTCAGTGTTAATGAAAAGATGTTATCGGCAAGGCTGGCTGCCTGCCAAGCAAACGTAATTAGCGGTATTTGCAGAATAGAGGAAGCTTAACAAGCACTGGGGTGGGGTGGGTTGGGGGGGAGCGAGGAGGGGTGGGGGGGAGAGGGAAATGACCCCCTTGTGGTGCTTTTCCAACAAACACTTGTCACTTGGAAAAGGTCCAAGGCAGAGTAACAGCCCAGCGAATGACTGTTTAATTAAAATCTGTCCAGGGCTGGGACGGGAGAGTGAATAAACACGGCGGTGAAATACACCTACTTTCTCTCCTAAGGAATCCTGCTCCATCATCCGGCCGGCCTCCTCCGTGGACGGGGACCCGCCGGCCGCGTTTGATTCACTGTTCAAGAGAGACGTTTTTGTCCTCTTACTCCGTCTGTCCCTTCCTCTGTGCCCGGAGGGCGAGACCAACACCGCCCTTTAAAGAGCATCCGAAGTGCAGGTGGGCTGGAGCTTAGAAGCCTCCTTGATCCCCATCGAGTTACTGTTCGGGGTGGGGGCAGGACCTGTTGTTGTGGGGGGCACTTGGCGTTTTGGGAATCCAGGTGAGGGTCGAAGGGAAGGGAAGAGTTAGGGAGGACTTCGATGCCTCTTTAAGGCATATTTCTGTCCTATCCTATCCTATCCTATCCTATCCTATCCTATCCTATCCTATCCTACATTTTATTCTATGTTCTATTCTAATTCTATTCTGTATTTTACTTTCTATTCTATTCTACTCTGCTCTACTCTGCTCTACTCTACTCTATTCTATATTCCATTCCAGTCCAGTCCAGTCTCTTTTCATTCTATTCTATTCTATTCTATTCTATTCTATTCTATTCTATTCTATTCTATTCTATTCTATTCTATTCTATTCTACTCTACTCTACTCTACTCTACTCTACTCTACTCTACTCTACTCTGTTCTCTATATTCTGTATTTTATTGTATTCCATCTTATTTTATTCTGCATTCTAATTCTATTCTTTATTTTACTCTGTATTCTATTCTATTCCATCCTACTCTACTCTACTCTACTCTATTCTATTCTATTCTATTCTATTCTATTCTATTCTATTCTATTCTATTCTATTCTATTCTATTCTATTCTATTCTATTCTATTCTATTCACTATGTTCTGTATTTTATTGTGTTCCATCTTATTTTATTCTGCATTCGAATTTTATTCTTTATTTTACTCTGCATATCCACTCCATTCTATTCCGTTCCATTCTGCTCACTGTACTCTGTATTTATACTATTCCGTCCTGTCCCGTCCGCCTTATTTTATTCTATGTTCTGTTTTATTGACTATCTTCTGCATCCTATCTCATTCCATCTGTTTGTTCCTATTCCTATTCCATTTTTCAGCTTTGGGCTTGCACACGCCTGGGAAGAAAAAGTTTTAATTTCAGGCCCTGCCGGGTGAAAGGGTCAGGGGTCATCCTAAGAGCCTTGCAGATTAGGGGCCAACCTTGGTGCCTTGATGTTTGGTCTATGAAGAGAGAGTGAAGCGAGGCAGAAACGTATCGCTATTACTAAGGCTAAGGCTTTTGTAGTTGCTCTGACAACAGAACACACACCAGGGTCCCTCCAGGGCAAAGCATTGGCCTTCCTAAGGCCGTTCAGCGCAGACTCTTAACATAATTTAGTTCTTCTGTGGTTGCATTAAATTCCCCAGGAATGCCTTCGGGCAAGATATTCCTCTGAGCTTTGCTTTCTCGTGACTCTGGTCTTAAAACCCCCAAACTTCTTCCTGCCCCGGCGTACAAACCCACACCCCAAGTGGCAACACTAGGTCTCCTCTTACGTTTTTCCAACTCTTACCACGCCTCGGGGAGCTTGCTTTCTGCAGATCAAGCCAAGTTGGGGTGCTGCCACCTGTGGTACGCCGGGGGTGCCCAGAATGAAACAGGTAAATCTTCACTTCTGCGATATCTCTCTCTCTCTCTCTCTCTCTCTCTCTCTCTCTCTCTCTCTCTCTCTCTCTCTCTCTCTCTTTTCAACTTCCTGGATGCTTTGCTCTGTTGTGCAAGTTGCCGGGGCCTATAAAGAATCGGGACAATCGTCAGCGTTCCCAATTGTCCCAATTTTAAGCTTCAAAGGGCCTCGTGGGACAAGGGAGCGGACAGCCACCCTCCTTCCCCCGCTGACAGTGGGAGCTTTAATGCTTTAGCAAGTTTATCACCACCACCACCGCCAGGAGCTTGAATTGGCTCTTCTTATAAAAAGCCAGGCACATCCTGGAGCTGAGATGCCTAAATTTCCCTTTTGTGTGTGTGCATGTGTGTGAGAAAACAACAAAGACCAGGAAAGTTTGTCTGAATGGTTTCCCCAGGTGAAGGAGCAGGAAAAGTTTGCAACTTACTGAACACAGAACGATGGTGCCAAGGTGGAAACAAAATCCCGAGCATTCTCCCGACGCTTTTGGGGCCCCTTGCGAAAGGCCATATTTTGCACATTTTTTTCAAACCCCCCCCCCACACACTCTTCCTTCTCTTTGCCTCTTGTCAGTTCTCCATCTTGAGAGAGGAAAAAAAATGGGGGCTTCTTTCCCTTGCAAAGCATCAAGACCCCTGCGCCGAGGGCCTCGTTCGGGGTGTGTGTCACAAATCGCCAACAAAAAGCATCCCGCTTGGTGCCAGATCTGACCCCTGGGTTTCTTCCTGGGTTTAATTTTCCCAATTAAGCGACTAAGTCGGAAGATGATCAAAAAGCAGTTTATTAGGACGCCCCGATAAAGTGGGCTGTCTCCCTGTGAAAAGCAGAGAACCCCAAGATCCATCTTGCGTTCCCTTTCAGAGCGAAGACGTCGGAGAAAATTGCGAGAGGACAGGAGCAAAGTTAACCTCCCCTTTGCATAGGAAATCAGCTACATGTAGCCGAACATGTTACGTGTTTGCATCCCACAGTGTCACAAAATGTTCATTAACATGAGGTCTGACGTCAGAAGGGGCGTAAAGTTCGAAGGAAGAGGTGGTTTGGGGTTCACAGAGAGACAACGCAAACGCCAAGTTGCACCAACAGATTTCCTCTTGTATTCGCCACCGATCCCTTCTAGGGACGCGGTGGCTCAGTGGGTTAGGACGCTGAGCTTGTCGATCAGAAGGTCGGCAGTTTGGCGGGTCGAATCCCGAGTGCCGCGTAACAGAGTGAGCGCCTGTTACTCGTCCCAGCTTCTGCCAACCTAGCAGTTCGAAAGCACGTAAAAATGCAAGTAGAAAAATAGGGACCACTCCGGTGGGAAGGTAACAGCGCTCCATGCGCCTTTGGTGTCCAGTCATGCCGGCCACATGACCACGGAGACGTCCTCAGACAAGCGCTGGCTCTTCGGCTTTGAAACAGAGATGAGCACCGGCCCCTAGAGTCGGAAACGACTAGCACGCGTGTGCAGGGGAACCTTTAGCTTTTATCCCTTCTATACTTTTATTTTTTCCAGTAGAGGAATGTTAAAGACTGCCAATCAGTCCATACAGCAATAGGATAAAACGTTTTCCTGCATTCCAGTCTGTAAGGAGCCTTAACACAAGAGAGCAAGAGAGAGAAATAAGTCAAATTTGAGAATCAGAATAGAGCTTGGAGGTCTTCTAGTCCAACCCCCTGCTCAGGCAGGAGACCCTATACCATTTCTGACAAGTGACTGTCCAGTCTCTTCTTAAACCCCCCCCCCCAGTGATGGAGCACCCACAATTTCTGGTGGCAAGCAGTTCCACTGGTTAATTGTCCTCACTGTCAGGAATTTTCTCCTTAATTCCAGGTTGCTTCTCTCCTTGATCAGTTTCCAACCATTGTTTCTCATCCTTCCCTCGGGTGCTTTGGAGAACAACGTGACCCCCTCTTCTTCCTTGTGGCAGCCCCTCAGATACTGGAACGCTGCTATCATGTCACCCCTAATCCTCCTTTTCTCTAGACTGGCCATTCCCGAATCCTGCAAGTGTTCTTCGTGTGTTTTTAAGTCTCCAGGCCTTTTGATCATCTTAGTTGTTCTTCCTGGCCTTTTTTTCCTAAAGTCTCAACCTCTTTTTTTTTTGTCATGTGACCAAAAGCGGACGAAGTATCCCAGGCCATAGTAACACTTCGCGTGATTCCGACCCTACCCCGTTTTCTACAACCAAGGATTGTGTTAGTTTTTTCGACTGCTCAAATGCAAAGTAACTGGGTTGGTTAACCAGTTTCAAAGTCCATGTCGTGAGCCCCTGGGCGCCGACCCCAGGGTGCCCCTAATTGGGGGGCAATCCTTGCAGAATTCGTTAGGGGAACAGCAAAATAACCTGAGCAATGGAAGGATACAGGGACAAAAAGAGATGCCTTCTAGATGAATTGCCGTCTCCAATAAACCTAGTTACGCTGGCTATAAATCCACCAAATGATCAGGAAATGCATTATGCATGGATCCATTAAACGCGAAGCAGGAAGAACACTTAACAAAGCAGTGTGTTGTGCGAATGCAGCCAGGACTTGCTCTGACCTGGGGAAGTGGGGAGTGGGAAAACCAGGAAAAAGAAATCCACGGGGACTGGCCAAAGGGCGCTTACGTTGCCAAGTCCCCGAGATCGTTGCCTGCAAGCTTCAAGACTCGCCATTTATCCGTTTCGGGGGGAATCGGATACACCCAGGGAAGAAAGCCGGTTTAATTTCAGGAGAGGAGACAGTAAGGAGAGGACTCTGTCGAGTTAGTTGCTTATGCAGGCCCCGAAGGTGGCGATTAATTTTCACAGAACAGCCTGGGTTGGAAATGGACAGTGCCGGATTCAAGGCATCACCCCAGGAGTCACCCAGGATGTTATTTCCCATTACAAGCTCATTATACACTGCTTCCAAAAGGCCGCATCTTCCAGAAACGGCCTCCAGACAGACATTTACCTACGTGGGTAAGATACCTGGCTGGATAAAACAAGTGAGCTAGTCTCTTTTGCACCGCTCAGTGTCTGCAGGGTGTGTTGGGGCAGCCCCCCCCAAAGCAGTCTCTCCCCTCCAGAAGAATAGAATAGAATAGAATAGAATAGAATAGAATAGAATAGAATAGAATAGAATAGAATAGAATAGAATAGAATAGAATAGAATAGAATAGAATAGAATGCAGAATAGAGTAGAATAGAATAGAATAATAGAATAGAATAGAATAGAATAGAATAGAATAGAATAGAATAGAATAGAATAGAATAGAATAGAATAGAATAGAATAGAAAAGAATAGAATAGAATATGGAATGCAGAATAGAATAGAATAGAATAGAATAGAATAGAATAGAATAGAATAGAATAGAATAGAATAGAATAGAATAGAATAGAATAGAATAGAATAGAATAGAATAGAATAGAATAGAATAGAATAGAATATGGAATACAGAATACTGTACAATAGAATATGGAATGCAGAATAGAATAGAATAGAATAGAATAGAATAGAATAGAATAGAATAGAATAGAATAGAATAGAATAGAATAGAATAGAATAGAATAGAATAGAATAGAATATGGAATACAGAATAGAATAGAATAGAATAGAATAGAATAGAATAGAATAGAATAGAATAGAATAGAATAGAATAGAATAGAATAGAATAGAATATGGAATGCAGAATAGAATAGAATAGAATAGAATAGAATAGAATAGAATAGAATAGAATAGAATAGAATAGAATAGAATAGAATAGAATAGAATAGAATAGAATAGAATAGAATAGAATATGGAATACAGAATACAATAGAATATGGAATGCAGAATAGAATAGAATAGAATAGAATAGAATAGAATAGAATAGAATAGAATAGAATAGAATAGAATAGAATAGAATAGAATATGGAATGCAGAATAGAATAGAATAGAATAGAATAGAATAGAATAGAATAGAATAGAATAGAATAGAATAGAATAGAATAGAATAGAATAGAATAGAATAGAATATGGAATACAGAATACAATAGAATAGAATAGAATATGGAATGCAGAATAGAATAGAATAGAATAGAATAGAATAGAATAGAATAGAATAGAATAGAATAGAATAGAATAGAATATGGAATACAGAATACAATAGAATATGGAATGCAGAATAGAATAGAATAGAATAGAATAGAATAGAATAGAATAGAATAGAATAGAATAGAATAGAATAGAATAGAATAGAATAGAATATGGAATACAGAATACAATAGAATAGAATAGAATATGGAATGCAGAATAGAATAGAATAGAATAGAATATGGAATACAGAATACAATAGAATATGGAATGCAGAATAGAATAGAATAGAATAGAATAGAATAGAATAGAATAGAATAGAATAGAATAGAATAGAATAGAATAGAACAGAATAGAATAGAATATGGAATGCAGAATAGAATAGAATAGAATAGAATAGAATAGAATAGAATAGAATAGAATAGAATAGAATAGAATAGAATAGAATAGAATAGAATAGAATATGGAATACAGAATACAATAGAATATGGAATGCAGAATAGAA
Source organism: Vipera berus (assembly GCF_964194415.1). Lineage (NCBI taxonomy): Eukaryota > Metazoa > Chordata > Lepidosauria > Squamata > Viperidae > Vipera > Vipera berus. The sequence goes on from NC_138220.1 coordinate 5,971,080, forward strand.
TAGAATAGAATAGAATAGAATAGAATAGAATAGAATAGAATAGAATAGAATAGAATAGAATAGAATAGAATAGAATAGAATAGAATAGAATAGAATAGAATATGGAATACAGAATACAGAATAGAATAGAATAGAATAGAATAGAATAGAATAGAATAGAATAGAATAGAATAGAATAGAATAGAATAGAATAGAATAGAATAGAATAGAATAGAATAGAATATGGAATGCAGAATAGAATAGAATAGAATAGAATAGAATAGAATAGAATAGAATAGAATAGAATAGAATAGAATAGAATAGAATAGAATAGAATAGAATAGAATAGAATAGAATATGGAATACAGAATACAATAGAATATGGAATGCAGAATAGAATAGAATAGAATAGAATAGAATAGAATAGAATAGAATAGAATAGAATAGAATAGAATAGAATAGAATAGAATAGAATAGAATAGAATAGAATAGAATAACAGAGTGGGAAGGGACCTTGGAGGTCTTCTAGTCCAGCCCCATTTCAAAAAAAATGGGTGTCCAGTCTCTTCTTAAAAACTTCCAGTGTTGGAGCATTCACAGCTTCTGGAGTCAGGTAGTTCCACTGGTTAATTGTTCTAACTGTCAGGAAATTTCTCCTTAGTTCTAGGTTGCTTCTCTCCTTGAGGAGTTTCCATCCGTTGCTTCTTCTCCTGCCCTCTGGTGCTTTGGAGAATAGCTTGACTCCCTCTTCTTTGGGGCAGCCCCTGAGATATTGGAAGACTGCTATCATGTCCCCCCTCATCCTTCTCTTCATTAAACTAGATATCCCCAATTCTAGCAACCGTTCCTTATATATTTTAGCCTCCAGCCCCCTGATCATCTTTGTTGCTCTTCTCTGCACACTTCACATTCCACTTCCTGCCTTCCAGAGACTATTCTGAAAGAAGCTTTTAATTCCAACCCATCACATAGCTACAACTTGCCTCTTCTCCAACCAGGATAGGAATTGTAGTTTGAGGCGCAGCGGACACCCAGCTGTGTGTGTGTGGGGGGGTTTAAATAAACCGGGACAACATAGGGATTGGGTGGACTCTATTTTATCTGGTGCAATCTTCTTGTTTACAGGTGCAAAACGCCACTAGATTTTTTTAAAAAAGATTGTCTTTCTTACTGTATAATATAGTTCCAGCCTAAGTTTTCCTTCTGGAAAGCTTTCTGCAACCGGGTAAATTGCAATTTAGGTAGAGAGGAAAGTCAGAAGGGGGGGGGGAATCTGTTTTTCTGTTTGCACTACTTCCTGAAAAGGGAAGAGACAATTAGATACAACAGGAAGCCAGATTGGTCAGGGTTTTTTTTCCCAAGAAAGGAAAGGTGTTTTTTTTTTTAAAGCGATGCACTGGTCACCAGTGATAACAGACTTTCCGGAAGGTGCCAGGAGACGCAGAAGCAGAATTGCTTCTGTTCCAAGCCAAGCGTCCGTCAAATCTCCCGTTTTGGAAAGGCAGGCAAATTGGCAGGGAATGCTATCCCCTGAGCAACAGAGAAGGCACAGGTGGCAATCGGTTGGCCGTAGCTGGTGTGGGCAGAGGCGGCAGGACCGCCACGGACACGGGCCAGGCGTTTGGGTGGGAATGGAAGCCCTGAGAACTTCCAGCCACTGATGGAGAAAGGGACCGAGGACAGTGTTCTTGAGAGGAGCCTGATTTGCAGACGGTTTCCCACGCAGCGGCAAGGGATGGCAGGAATTTATTTATTTATTTATTTATTTGATTGATTGATTGATTGATTGATTGATTGATTGATTGATTGATTGATTGATTGATTTTATACACCGCCCTATTCCCAAAGGACTCAGGCCAGTTTACAGGACGAGTTAAAACAATACAAATAAGTACACTTTAAAATAGAATTAAATAAGACTAGCCCACAATTAAACAAATTAAAATTAAAATAATTAAAATTAAAATTAAAATTAAATTAAAACCCCCCTCAGTCCAGGCCAGCAAGATCAAACAACCAAGTTTTAAGGTCCCGGCGAAACGAGCGAAGGTCTGGGGCAGTCCGAAGTTCTACCGGCAGTATAGTATATCCCGCTTCAGCGTGCTTTGCAGCCCCCTCTGAGCAGTTTACGGAGTCAGCCTCTTGCCCCCCAACAATCTGGGTCCTCGTTGAACCGACCTCGGAAGGACGGAAGGCTGAGTCGACCTTGAGCCGGTCAGGATCGAACTGATGGCAGTTGGCAGAGTTAGCCTGCAATGCTGCATTCTAACCACTATGCAATCATGGCTTGCTTCCTTCCTTCCTTCCTTCTTCTTTCCTTCCTTCCTTCCTTCTCTTTTTCCTTCCTTCCTTCTTCTTTCCTTCTTTCCTTCCTTCCTTCTTTCCTTCCTTCTCTCCTTTCTTCCCTCCTTCCTTCTTTCCTTCCTCCCTCCCTTCTCTCCTTTCTTGTCTCCTTCCTTCCTTCCTTCCTTCCTTCCTTCCTTCCTTCCTTCCTTCCTTCCTTCCTTCCTTCTCTCCTTCCTTCTTTCCTTCCTTTCTTCCTTCTCTCCTTTTTCTCTCCTTCCTTCCTTCCCAGTAGCACTTAGACTTATATACCACTCCACACTGCTTTACAGCCCTCTCTGAGCTATTTACAGAGTCAGTCTCTTGCACCCCCCAACAATCTGGGTCCTCATTTGACCGACCTCAGAAGGATGGAAGGCTGAATCGACCTTGAGCTGGTCAGGATCGAACTGCTGGCAGTGAGTAGTTAGCCTGTGATGCTGCATTCTAACCACTGCGCCACCACGGCTGTAGATCACCGAGAGGTGCTCGCTCCATGCAGAGTGACAGCAGTAAAAAAGTAGGTTTCTCCACTCCCACGCTTGGAGACGAAGGATGGGGGAGAAATGTGTTTGCAGTTAGGAAAGGGCTAGATTCGACGCTAGGGCAGAAGAGGCTGGATCCGAACTGTGCCTCTGAAGCAGAAAACGTCCCCATGTTCTGAGCCTTTGTAAGGGAAGGACCCACGTGCCTTTGGAACACACGTGAGCGTAGCGTGGGACTGACAGAGGATGCTTCTCTGTCTCATGTCTCACCTGAGTCATCGGAAGAGCGGGGATGCTTCTGGCGGATGTCTCCCGTGTTATGACAGCTAATTATTTCAGGCCACTAAAAGGGGGTCGAGCTGAACTTGCAGATCTGAAGCCTCCTCGCTCACCACGGCCCTCCTGCGTGGGGAACACAACAGCCACCTCCTCTAGTCGCACGGCACACCCCAGAAACACGTCCGCACCAAACCACAAAAGGAAGCTGGCTGCTTATTAAGCAGGTGACGCGGGCGAGAGAAACTGGGGGGGGGGGGGACAAGTTGTATTGTGTTCCTCTCGACGCACAAGAGAGGCAGCGGGGGTTTCATAACAGGCAGCCTCTGAGCTCGCCTTCCATTTTGCATTTCTGGCTCTTTTCCTCCTAATCTTGGTACCTGGCGTTAACATCGGTGGAAGCAGCAGTGGTGGGATTCAAATAGGCGAACCACCGGTTCTCTGCGCGGATGCCGCTTCGGGAAATCCATTCTGGGCCCGGGCAACAACAAAAAAAATTAGCTACCGGTTCTGCCGAAGTGGTGCGAACCCGGCCGAATCCCACCCCTGGGTGGAAAGAATCGGAGTTACTCCTTCTCTACTCCATTGCTTAAGTGGAAAAAAAAAGCAAGGTTTTACACCTAGGCAGGAAAAACCAAAGCTGCGAATACGAATTAGGCGAAACCCGGCTCAAAAACAGTAACTGTGCGGAGGGACCTTGGAGTCCTAGTGGACAAAATCGTTTAAATATGAGCCAGTCCTACGCGCCGGCAGCCAAAAAAAGCTAATACACTCCTGGGTTGTAGAAGAATCAAAATCAGGCGAAGTATTACTGCCTCTTTATAAATCCTTAATTGGGGCACATCTGGAACGCGGCATCCAGTTTTGGTCCCCGCGTTACAAAAAAGACGTTGAGGCTTTGGAAAAAGCGCAGAGAAGAGCAGCTGAGAGGATTAAAGGCCTAGAGAGAGTAAAACATGTGAAGAACGGCTGCAGGATTTGGGTTTGGCCAGTCTGGAGAAAAGGAGGACTAACATGATAGCAGCGTTCCAGTATTTGAGGGGCTGCCCCAAAGAGGAAGGGGTCAACTTTATTTTCCAAAGCACCGGAGGTCAAGTCAAGAAAGGAGGGATGGAAACTCATCAAGGAGAGAAGCAACCTGGAGTTAAGGAGAAATTTCCTAACAGGGAGGGCAATTCACCAGCGGAACAGCTGGCCACCAGAGGTTGTGGGTGCTTCATCACTGGAGAGTTTCAAGAAGAGGCTGTAGAATCGAGATGGCGTAGGTTCTCCTGCTTGAGCAGGGGGCTGGACTAGAAGACCTCCAAGGTCCCTTCCAGCTTCTATTCTAAATGCCGACCTATTCCCCTAAAAAAATTTTTTCTCATTACATCTTCCATCTTTTTTTTTTTAGAATGCCCAGATAGAATAACAGAGTTGGCAGGGTCCTTGGAGGTCATCTAGCCCAACCCCGGCTCGAGCCGGAGAGCCTACACACCATTTCAGATTAAGAGGAGTCTAGAGCGGGCGCAGAATCAAGCGTGATCAGGTAGCCCAGCATCCGTTGGATGGATGTTGGTTTGTTATCGTCCTTCCCCAAAGGCCCGTCTCTCCTTTCCAAAAAGAGTTTAGCTTCAGCTTGGCGGCTCCAAATCAACCCTGGATGACGGGGGTAGCTTTGCAAAGCTCCTAGCTGGTCCATCCTGCCACCCCCCCCTCAATAACCCATTCCCCCCCCCTGTCATCGCCTAGAGCCCAAAAGAGCTTGATTAAACCCTTCTAAATATAACTGCCGGCATGATTTCTCCACCCCGCGGGTCTGTCTTCTCCAGCCGGCCCCACGGCTCTCTTTTTGTTCAACTTCCTCTGCTTGGCGGCTGCAATCTTACAAGAGTTGTGCATTTGAGGGGGGGGGTGTCATCAGAACGCGCACACACACACACACACACACACACACACACACACACGGTCTCCCTCCACCACTCCCAGCATTGCAGGTGAAGGAAGGCGGGCAACCTTGCGAAAGATTTCGTTCTCTGCAAACGAAGTCCCCATCGGACGACTTGCAGGAAGCATCTCGGGACCCGTTTGCTCCAGAAAGCCAATGAAACGCTCTCAGCTTTTCATCCTCTCTGCTGAGTCCCCCTTTACACACACACACACACACACACACACACACACACACACACACACACACACACCGGTTCTCCAACATCCATCTGTGTGGCCAAATCCTGAGTTACGGGTTGAGGCTCCCACCCCAGGCCACAGATTCCTTGATTCCTAGCCAAACGTGGCCCTCCAGGAGAGCGCCTGCTCCGAAAGGCGTCTGCGGATCGTGGCTGAAAAACGGGCAGCCGGAGGTTGGTGGCCGTGCGCACGTGGCACCAGGTGGCACGAGCCTCCGTCAGACAACGTGGCGTGTCTCAGCTGGACCTGATTCTCCCTCTCTTCCCTCTTTCTCTCTCTTTCTCTCTCTCTCTCTGTCTCTGTGTGTGTGTGTCTCTGTCTGTGTGTGTGTGTGTGTGTGTGTGTGTGTGTCTGTGTGTGTGTGTGTCTCTCTCTCCCCTCCCACCATTTCCTTCCGCAAGCAAGCAAGCGGTTTTAAGTTTGGAGTCTGCTTTGATTTATGGGATGCCAGCTGCACACCTAGCTTCCTTACCCACCAAGCAATTAGCAAAAAACCCGTTTATTTCCAGTTAACAGCGAGAACCGTTGGAAACTTAAGGACGGGAGAGATTCCTTCTGCACATCCATCACAGTCGGGGAAGGGTGTATAAAGGGGCTTGGGGAAAGGAAGAGGGAGAAAGGGTGGGGGGGGGCGGCTACCGTGCTGCCTTATCCACTCTTCAGCAGCTTCACACCTGCTCCGAGGGTTGTTTCCTCCTTATTTTGGCATGCCGTGGCACCTTAGAGGCCATCCCTCCTCTTGGGAGTGTGAAAACAGAGCTGTGGGGAAGGAGACCACTTATGATGGCCCCGGTTATGGAGAAGTTGTTGTTGTTAATTGCAAAGTCGTGTCCGACCCATCGCGACCCCATGGACAACATTCCTCCAGGCCTTCCTGTCCTCTAAAAATCTTCTGGAGTCCATTTAAGCTCACGCCTGCTGCTTCAGTGACTCCATCCAGCCACCTCATTCTCTGTCGTCCCTTTCTTCTATTGCCCTCAATCTTTCCCAGCATGAGGCTCTTCTCCAGTGAGTCCTTCCTTCTCATTAGGTGGCCAAAGTATTTGAGTTTTAGCTTCAGGATCTGGCCTCCTAAAGAGCAGTCGGGGTTGATCTCCTCTAGGACTGACCGGTTTGATCGCCTTGCAGTCCGAGGGACTCGCGGGAGTCTTCTCCAGCACCGTAGTTCAAAGGCCTCCATTCTTTGGCGCTCGGCCTTTCTTATGGTCCAACTTTCACATGGAGAAGAGGACCCTTCAAATACAGTGGGGCAAATCAAAGAGGATTCTTGTGGACCAGTGTCAGGAAGAGCTACGTAACTGGCTTTGGGTGACGTCTAAAAGAGTAACGTTTTAAGGCAGAGGACTAGCCTGGGAAATACTTGGAAACTCCTGTTAGGCGAAAGCTGTGACCAGCCACTGCTGTGCTGCAGCCAAAAATCCAAAATTGGATGCGTCCCTGAAGTCCAGTCAAGCTGAAGGAAGATTGGAACTTTTATTTAACCTCCGGGAGAAGTAAGGCCATTTATTCTGGTGCCGAGGAAGGCAGAACATTTCCTAAACAAGCTTTTTCAACCTTCGGGGGGTCTGCTTTTCCAGGTTCCTTAAGTGGTTGAAGGCTTCTGCCGGAGCTTCTGGCTTTTCTCCGTGATGTGAGGATCAGGAGATGCCAAGGGCTGGGCAAGAATGGGGGAAGGTTGCCATAGGGCTCAGGACCCTCCAGCGCGGGGGTCTCCCTTGAGGCCATCTAGACCAACCCCCTGATCCATGTGAGAATCCCTATTGAGACATCCCTGACAGAGGACTGCCTGGTTTGTACTTCAGGACAGTGGGCAATCTGCTGCCATCTGCTGTGGTGATGGCAAATTAGAATAGAATAGAATAGAATAGAATAGAATAGAATAGAATAGAATAGAATAGAATAGAATAGAATAGAATAGAATAGAATAGAATAGAATAGAATAGAATAGAATAGAATAGAATAGAATATGGAATGCAGAATAGAATAGAATAGAATAGAATAGAATAGAATAGAATAGAATAGAATAGAATAGAATAGAATAGAATAGAATAGAATAGAATAGAATAGAATAGAATAGAATAGAATAGAATAGAATAGAATATGGAATGCAGAATAGAATAGAATAGAATAGAATAGAATAGAATAGAATAGAATAGAATAGAATAGAATAGAATAGAATAGAATAGAATAGAATAGAATATGGAATATGGAATATGGAATATGGAATATGGAATATGGAATATGGAAAAGAATAGAATAGAATATGGAATGCAGAATAGAATGGAATGGAATGGAATAGAATAGAATAGAATAGAATAGAATAGAATAGAATAGAATAGAATAGAATAGAATAGAATAGAATAGAATAGAATAGAATAGAATATAGAATGCAGAATAGAATAGAATAGAATAGAATAGAATAGAATAGAATAGAATAGAATAGAATAGAATAGAATAGAATAGAATATGGAATGCAGAATAGAATAGAATAGAATAGAATAGAATAGAATAGAATAGAATAGAATAGAATAGAATAGAATAGAATAGAATAGAATATGGAATGTAGAATAGAATAGAATAGAATAGAATAGAATAGAATAGAATAGAATAGAATAGAATAGAATAGAATAGAATAGAATAGAATAGAATAGAATAGAATATGGAATGCAGAATAGAATAGAATAGAATAGAATAGAATGGAATATGGAATATGGAATATGGAATATGGAATATGGAATATGGAATATGGAATATGGAATATGGAAAAGAATAGAATATGGAATGCAGAATAGAATGGAATGGAATGGAATGGAATAGAATAGAATAGAATAGAATAGAATAGAATAGAATAGAATAGAATAGAATAGAATAGAATAGAATAGAATAGAATAGAATATGGAATGCAGAATAGAATAGAATAGAATAGAATAGAATAGAATAGAATAGAATAGAATAGAATAGAATAGAATGAGAGTGGAGTGGAATGGAATGGAATAGAATGGAATAGAATAGAATAGAATAGAATAGAATAGAATAGAATAGAATAGAATAGAATAGAATAGAATAGAATAGAATAGAATAGAATAGAATAGAATAGAATAGAATATGGAATGCAGAATAGAATAGAATAGAATAGAATAGAATAGAATAGAATAGAATAGAATAGAATAGAATAGAATAGAATAGAATAGAATAGAATAGAATAGAATAGAATAGAATAGAATAGAATAGAATGAGAGTGGAGTGGAGTGGAGTGGAATGGAATGGAATGGAATGGAATAGAATAGAATAGAATGGAATGGAATGGAATAGAATAGAATAGAATAGAATAGAATAGAATAGAATAGAATAGAATAGAATAGAATAGAATAGAATAGAATAGAATAGAATAGAATAGAATAGAATATGGAATGTAGAATAGAATAGAATAGAATAGAATAGAATAGAATAGAATAGAATAGAATAGAATAGAATAGAATAGAATAGAATAGAATAGAATAGAATAGAATGAGAGTGGAGTGGAATGGAATGGAATGGAATGGAATGGAATGGAATGGAATGGAATGGAATGGAATGGAATGGAATAGAATTCTGGAAGAGTCAGGAATTCTGGGAGTTGAAGTCCATGAGTCATAAAAGAGCCAAGGTTGCCTGCTCTTGGTCTGGCCTCTTTATTAAAAATCTCCAGTGGTGGAGCACCCATGATTTCTGGTGGCAAGCTGTTCCACTGGTTAATTGTCCTCACTGTCAGGAAGTTTCTGCTTAATTCCAGGTTGCTTCTCTCCTTGATCAGTTTCCAACCATTGTTTCTCATCCTTCCCTCGGGTGCTTTGGAGAACAACATGACTCCCCCTCTGCCTTGTGACAGCCCCTCAAATATTGGAACGCTGCTATCATGTCTCCCCTATTTCTTCTTTTTTTTAGACTAGCCAAACCCAAGTCCTGCAGCCGTTCTTCGTATCTTTTAGTCTTAATCCAGGTAGGTTCGACCAACTGAGATTACAGATTCAGGAAAGCAATTCTTCTTGGTGACCTCTGGGTACCTCTAGAATCCATAAATACATGGAACAGATGCGACCACCACCACTACCCCAATATCCATGCTTCTGAGCTTCCCTGGTATCCTTGCTTGGCCACCGCGTGAGAAGACGTTTGGTCTGAACCATCTGTTTTTATTGCAAGTGGAACCTCCATATTTGAAGGCAGTCTGTCTTAGAGGCTCTATGGAGGCAACAGAAGGAGATCCATTGGCCTTGTGGGATATTCCAGATTTCCTAGAAGCAGAGAACAAGTGAGATTACTTGCTTGGTAAATAATTGTCAGAAATGATGTAGGGTCTTCTGCTTAAGCGGGGGGTTGGACTAGATGACCTACAAAGTCCCTGTTCTATTCTATTCTGTTCTGTTCTGTTCTGTTCTGTTCTGTTCTGTTCTGTTCTGTTCTATTCTATTCTATTCTATATTCCATTCCATTCATCTCATCTCATCTCATCTCATCTCATCTCATCTATTCTATTCTATTCTATTCTATTCTATTCTATTCTATTCTATTCTATTCTATTCTATTCTATTCTATTCTATTCTATTCTATTCTCTACTCTATTCTACTCTACTCTACTCTACTCTACTCTACTCTACTCTACTCTCCACTCCACTCCACTCCACTCTACTCTACTCTACTCTACTCTCCACTCCACTCCACTCCACTCTACTCTGATTTGATCCGATTCAGCAAACCAGGGGTCACAATAATAATAATAATAATAATAATAATAATAATAATAATAATAATAATAATAATAATAGAAGAAGAAGAAGAAGAAGAAGAAGAAGAAGAAGAAGAAGAAGAAGAAGAAGAAGAAGAAGAAGAAGAAGAAGAAGAAGAAGAAGAAGAAGAAGAAGAAGAAGAAGAAGAAGTTGGAAGGGACCTTGGAGGTCATCTAGTCCAACCCCCTGCTCAGGCAGGAAACCCTATACCATTTCAGGCAAATGGCTGTCCAGTCTCTTCTTAAAAACTTCCAGTGCTGGAGCATTTCCCTGATCGAAAGGAAATAGTTCTGTGAAGAAGAACCAAGAATTGAGGGCTTTGTGTGTGTGTGTGTGTGTGTGTGTGTGTGTGTGTGTGTGTGTGTGTGTGTGCTCTGTCCATCCACTAGAGGCTTGTCTTCCTTCCACAATGCTTGGAGAAGATTTTGCCCGGATCTGTTGGTGTCTCAACCAGCCTGGCTTAATGATAGCTAGACCACCTAGGACTTGTTTAATGACAAGCTTTTTCCATCAGCCCAGCTGCCTCCGGTAAGATAACTCCCCAACCTAAGGAGTTTGTTTTCTAATTAAACAAGACAGGAAAGCAAGCAGGATGGGAAGGCAGCACACAAGCTCACGTGGCGGAATAGTTGAGGGCAAGAAAGTTGAGGGCACCGTTGGGGTCCTGAAGGAGAAATGAAGATAACCTTTATTGTCTTCTTCTTCTTCTTCTCCTCCTCCTCCTCCTCCTCCTCCTCCTCCTCCTCCTCCTCCTCCTCCTCCTCCTCCTCCTTCTTCTTCTTCTTCTTCTTCTTCTTCTTCTTCTCCCTCTTCTTCTCCTCCTCCTCCTCCTCCTCCTTCTTCCTGTGGCCACATGGGCCCACGTTAAAAATGAAATTCCGTGGCCTGCTCTCAAAAGTGTACACATACGTAACACATATATAGACGTGCTACATACATACATACATGTGTGTATCCCTACACACTTGCGTTATAAATGCATATCAATATTAACCCCTGTCCATCTTGAATACATAGCAGAAAGAGAAAGCTGGAGCTTTCACAAGGTTGATCCTTGTGAGAAACTTCCTAACACTGAGGACAGTTAACCAGTGGAACAAAAGTTGTCTCCAGAAGTTGTGGGTGCTCCATCACTGGAGGCTTTTAAGAAGAAACTGGACAGCCATTTGTCTGAAAGGGTATTAGGTTTCCTGCCTGAGCAGGGGGTTGGACTAGATGACCTCCAAGCTCCCTTCCAGCTCTATTTTCTGAACCCCCAACTCAAACTTCAACTTGTAAGGTTGGCAGGCGACTCCTTCCCTTTGTTTCCTAAACTTCTCGTGCAAAACCTGAGATTTTAGGGTGATTCTTTCAACCGGGGACAAAGCCTGTGTGGCATGCCAAGAACCGTGATTTCCCCCCCCCCCAAATAGGTGGGAACCCTCCTTTTTTAGCCCTCTCATTTTCAGGTTTCAATTTTTATTGGAAATTCTCACGGGTGTTTTCAAGACTGCAGAAATTTCCAGCGCTGGTCACTTTAAGCCGAATCCCAGCACCTCCATTGATCAGACTTGGGCAAAATTTCTCCGGTACAATTATTTATTTATTCCCATCCTTAATATACGCACCCCTTCTCCTCTCTTTTTGCTCTGCTAAGTGCTCCCAGGTGGCAACCGAGTTTTTTTTTCGGGGGGGGAGGAAGTGCAATACCAAAGACTTAAGAACTCCATGAGGCTGATACCCAGATTTGGGATTCAGCTCTGTGAAAGGCACGAGTTTTTCAGATGTTTTAAAGCGGGGAGGTCAAACGCCGGTGCTAGGAAATTCATTTCTCTGCTTAGTAAAACCGGAAAATTGCTCCTCCTTAAGTCTGGAGGGTTGTAGTGGCAAGACTGAGCTGTTGGACTCAAACTAAGGAGTTGTAGATTTAGGCTCACCTCTTCAGCCAGAAAAACCCGGGCTGTCAACAGCCAGCTCGAGACTCCAAATTAAAAACTCCAGGTTCATTCCGTTTCCGAAAATCTTACTGTTTATCGAATACGCAGCAAAATAATGTCGAAGCAAAGCTAACTCTGAGCCTCCCAGACACCAGCTTCATAGAATTAAACAATAATTTCCCCCAGCCATACCCCCACCCTCTCTCGCTGTTCATGTAAAAAAAAATGCACTTTGTCATGGGAACCGTCTGCTTCCTCTCTGCACCTGCTGCGCTGTCCTTGGAAAGGTTTCAGGCTCTCACTGTCTTCAATGAGACGTTTCGTTTCTCCATCTAGCCCATTCTTAAACAAACACCTTCCCTCCCCCCTTACTCTAATGGCAAGTTGAAATGAAGAGGCACATAGCTGCCAAAGTTTTGCTCTTGACATATCGACCCCCCCCCCTGGAAAGAAGAACAGATCTGGAAATACATAAAAACAAACACACCTACATATAGACATTGATTAGGGGTTTAATTTCCTAATTTCCCCCATCACCAGGGTCATTCAAAGTACCTAGAATAGAATTTCTTGATTAGCGTAGCGGCTCTAACATTATTCGCTGCTCCCCGTTGCGCCTCCGCAGTTGGGTACCCTTTCCACTTTACTCGTTATTGCAGTTTCCATTCTACAACATCTGGAATCCAAACTTTCTTCAATTTTGTAATGCCTCTCCTCCTCAAGAATTGGGAGTGGAGGCGGTTTCTGGACTGGCCTCATTCTCTAACCTTGAACAGGCTTTTAAGGTAAAGGTAAAGGTTCCCCCGCACATGCGTGCTAGTCGTTTCCGACTCTAGGGGCCGGTGCTCATCTCCGTTTCATAGCCGAAGAGCCAGCGCTCTTCGTGGTCATGTGGCCGGCATGACTAGCACGGAACGCTGTTACCTTCCCACCGTAGTGGTCCCTATTTTTCTACTTGCATTTTTACGTGCTTTCGAACTGCTAGGTGGGCAGAAGCTGGGACGAGTAACAGGCGCTCACTGTGCTACGTGGCACTCGGGATTCGACCCGCCAAACTGCCAACCTTCCGATCGACAAGTTCAGCGTCCTAACTCACTGAGCCACCGCGTCCCTTCCAGGCTTTTAATAAGCTGCAATAAACCCTGGGGTAAATCCAGGCGTGTTTTACTCCCATTGCGATCTCCGAGTCCAGCTGACGTCACAGGGGTGTTAGTACGGGGGGGGGGGAAGGCAAACCATGAATAAGTTTAAGTTTAAGTTTAAGTTTTATTTAATTTGTATACCGCCCTTCTCCTTGGTAGGGACTCAGGGCGGTTCACAGGGCATATATAAAAAAGACAATACAAAAATTAAAAAAGATTAAACCCATGCCCAATTAAAACAGTAATACAAATCTAAAACAACAAATTAAAACCCATAATCCCCCGTCAGGCCAGACCAGCCATTTCAAATAGGTGGGTCTTCAGGCCACGACGGAAAGTTCGGAGGTCTGATGCCGTCCGGAGCTCTACCGGCAGTTGGTTCCATAATGCCGGAGCGCCCACAGAGAAGGCCCTCCCCCTGGGGGCCACCAGTCGGCATTCCTTGACTGGCGGCACCCTGAGGAGGCCCTCTCTGTGGGAACGCACAGGGCGGAGGGGAGTTGATGCCGGCAGCAGGTGGTCCCTGAGGTATCCCGGACCCATGCCATGTAGGGACTTAAAGATCGTAACCAAAACCTTGAACCTCACCCGAAAGACAACTGGTAACCAATGCAGCTCGCGGAGCAAAGGTGTAACATGGGAGTACCGGGAAACTCCCAAGACAACTCTCGCGGCCGCATTCTGTACCAGTTGGAGCCTCCGAGTGGTCTTCAAGGGAAGCCCCATGTAGAGAGCATTACAGTAGTCAAGGCGAGAGGTCACGAGCGCATGAGTGACCGTACACAGGGCATCCCGGTTCAGATAGGGCCGCAACTGGCGCACCAGGCGAACCTGGGCGAAAGCCCCCCTAGTCACGGCCACTATATGATCTTCCAAGGTAAGCCGTGAATCTAGGAGGACTCCCAAGTTGCGAGCCCTATCCACGGGGGGTAAGAGCTCACCCCCCATAGAAAGAGATGGAACATTTTGAATGTCCCGGGATGCCGGAATGTACAGCCACTCAGTCTTGTCAGGGTTGAGTTGAAGTCTGTTCCTCCCCATCCAGACCCGAACCGCCTCCAGGCAACGGGACATCACAGCGAGGGCATCACTGGGGTGGTTTGGGGTCGAAAAGAAAAGTTGGGTATCATCAGCATATTGATGATACCCAACTCCAAAACCACGAATGATCTCACCCAGCGGTTTCATGTAGATGTTGAACAGGAGAGGCGAGAGAACCGACCCCTGAGGAACTCCACAAACGAGAGACCTAGGGGCCGATCTCTGCCCCCCTGCCAACACCGACTGCGAGCGTCCCAGGAGATAGGAGGAGAACCACTGAAGAACTGTGCCTCCCACTCCCAGTCCCCTGAGACGCCGCAGCAGGATACCATGGTCGATGGTATCGAAAGCCGCCGAGAGGTCTAATAGGACTAGGACAGAGGAATATCCCCTATCCCGAGCCCTCCAGAGATCATTCACCAGAGCGACCAATGCCGTCTCCGTGCTGTACCCGGGCCTGAAACCCGATTGGTAGGGGTCCAGATAATCCGCTTCATCCAGGACCAGAGGGAGCTGATGCGCCACCACACTCTCGACAACCTTCGCAAGAAAGCGAAGGTTGGAGACTGGACGAAAGTTGTTCAAAACAGCTGGGTCCAAGGCAGGCTTCTTGAGGAGAATAGTTTGCAGGCCAATTTTAACTCAATTGCCACCTCCCAACTCAATACATCCAACGGTTTGCGGACCAGCCACAGAATCGCTCTCCGTGGTGCTGAACGTGCCACCAAGAGGACTGCTTCTCCCCCACTTGACTTCAGTCGGTTGACCCAGGTTGGGGGAGGGGGTCTGTTGTGTGAACCCCCCCTTTTGAGACCTCCACGATAGAAAAGGACTATGCCACAATTTTCCCTGCAGAAAATCTCTGGTTAACTGAATCTTAAACAATTGGTGGTGCGTAAGGAATGCAATTGCTCTCCCATCCTCTCAGAGCAAAGAGTGTGTGTGTGTGTGTGTGTGTGTGTGTGTGTGTGTGTGTGTAATTGCAATTCTCTCTCCCCCCCCCCCCCCCATCAGCTCCAGAGTCTCTTCAAAAGTCAACTCTGGCCTGTAATTACATTCCCGATGCCAGTTACATGCCACAGAGTTGAATCGTGGCACACTCAAAGAACAAATGTGTAGGACAGCAGTGGTAGCATGGAAGGATAAAATGAAGATTTCATTTCCCACGGCACGGCGAGGACACTGTGTTTTGTTCAGCAAACCCTAGTTAAAAAACCTTAGCTTAGCATTTTGTCTGAATTTGGCCAGCCAGTTAAATCTTGGGGCATCCCCGGCTCCAACATTATTTTTTATTTATTTAATTCCATTTATATCCCACCCTTCTCCGAAGACTCAGGGCGGCTTACAAGCTTAGCAGTAGCCTTCATTCTATGTATATGCCTGCTTATTAGGGCTTTCACACACACACCAAGCAGCATTATTACAAAGTCAGCTTAATTGCCCCCAACAATCTGGGTCCTCAACTTAGTGGCCGTTCGAAAGTACAACATGAAAAAAGGGACTTAGAACTGTTTCCCACCCTTAGGACCATTGCAGCCTCCCCCGGGCACGCAATCAAAATTCAGGTGCTTGGCAATTGATTCATATTTACGACGGCGGCAGTGTCCCCGAGTCACGTAATCGCCTTTTGCAAGCTTCTGATGAGCAAAGTCAGTGGGAAAGTCATGGTTAGCCACAACCGTGCTACTCACTTTAACAGCTGCAGGGATCCACTGAACGGTTGTGGCAAAAGAAAGGTTGTAAAATGGGGCAAAACAAATGTCTTGCCTTAGAGACATATTTTGGGCTCAGCTGTGATCGTAAATCAAGGACTAGCTGTGTTCCTCTCGATGCGACGGAAAGCCATCATCACTGAATATCGTGCTCCCAGGGGCGTGCTGTTAATTCCTTCACATCACACACACACACACCCCACACCACACACCCCTGTGTTTGTGCCCGCAAAAATCCCCAAGATGTTTCCTTCAGGAGAACGGCACCCCATCCGGAAATCTCTAGCAGACTTTGGCCCCGCCTCTCCCATTCGATTGCCCCTCCAAATATGTGAGGACTAGAACCTTAGCTTATATTTTGTTCTTACTAGATCCCAGGGTCTGTTTTGTCTGGGGGGGGGTTGGTGTTTTTTTTTAGGAACCACAGGAAGCGCGTATCTTGAATCCTAAAGCCTTCTTTTTGTCAACCCTTTTTTGAGATGTTTGTTTTCGCGGGAAGCGGAGCGCAAATGTTTCTCCTCCTGCAACGGGGCATCTGCTGGGTTGGCGTCCTTTGAGCGGTGCCCCTGTTAACCTGCGTTTCCCTCCCTCTTTTTCTTCCGTCCTGCCATGTTGCGGTTGCCAACAAATCCATTTTAAGGGGGTTGGCAATTCTCCTTCGTTCTGTTTGCATTGTGAGTTTTCCTTGCCTATTACCCAGGCAACAGGATATGGCTGTTTCCCCTCTTATGTTTTGCTTAGAAAAGAATTAAGGGGTTGGTTTGTTTTTAGCAGGCGCGCACGGTTGCACGCAAATACACAAACACACGCCAACTTTTGCAGAGACTCTCTTTCCAATTGCTAGCCCTGGAAGAACGAAGCCGTGTTCCTCCTTTCGCACTCAGGACCACCGTTCTTGATTGCATTCTTGGAAATAGGTCTGGACTTGCAGCCATCCATTTAGCGAGCGAAATTTCTTGACACTGGGGAAAAAAAGGGGACTTACGATTGGTCCCCAGACTTACGGCTGTTGTCGCATCCCCGCACTCACACGGTCAAATTCGCGCACCTGGCAGCCCGCCTATATTTATGACAGTTGCAGTGGGTCCCAGGTGGCTTCCGATAAAGCACAGTCTGTGTGTGTGTGTGTGTGTGTGTGTGTGTGTGTGTGTGTTTTGGGGTGGGGGAGTTGGATTTGCTTGATGACTTCACGGTTCACTTAATAACTGCGGTGATTTGCTTAACAACCGTGGGCAGCCCCCCCCCAAAAAAGATTGCAAAATTGGTTGTGGCGCCCTTAACCACCAGCTTCCTTAGAAGTTGGGAATTCTGTCCCAACTGAGATCGTAAATCAAGGACTATCTATATACCGAGGGGCAGGGCAGGGCCTTTTCAGGTGTGGCCCCTGTATTGTGGAATAGTCTCCACCAGGGGGCCCCATAGTGCCAATATAGGCTTTATTTGTGCATCAAGCTAAAAAATCTGGCAATTCCCCTCCAGCAGAGACGGTTTAAAGCCAAAACAGCCCGGCTTTAAACTCCTAATCAGCTCTTCTGACCTAACCGGAACAATAAATGAGTTTGCCAGGTAGGACGGCTCGCCTTTTAATTAATCTCTCAGCTTGCAAACCGACCCCAAGCAGTTTGCAAGACTTTTGCAAAGGGAGCCTTTCAGATATGTCTCATTTCGGGGTGGGGGTGGGGGCGCGTGTCTTGCGGTCCTCAGCTCACCTGCAGAGAGAAAGTGGCTCCTGGGTCCCCACGTTTGTTAAGCCCCCCCCTCCTCCCCAAATGCTTAGGATCGTCGTCTCCCTACGGCGGGGTGTAAAAACAGCCTCCCAACGCTCAGACAATCTGTCGTTTCTCGGATGACCGAGAGATACCCTTTTGGCTATCGTGGACCAAAATAATAATAATAATAATAACTCGACAAAACCGCAAAGCTTTTGAGGGGGCTGTCACTTTTTTTGGGGGGGTGGGGGCGGGGAGACGATTAAAAAAATAAAGAGAGCTGGGATTAGCCCCGCCTGGTTCGAAACGGGCTTCGGGGGCCAGCCGAAATTAGAAATTAAATTAAAAGTAAATAAATAAATAAATAAATAGATAGATAGATAGATAGATAGATAGATAGATAGATAGATAGATAGATAGATAGATAGATAGATAGATAGATAGATAGATAAATAAATAAATAAATAAATAAATAAAAAAAATCCCTGCCTAGAATTCAGAGCCTGGAAGACTTGCAGCAGCCAAAGGTAATTCGCTCCGATATTTATTTATTTATTATCTATTTTATTGGATTTATATACCGCCCTTCTCCCGAATATGGATACTTTCCTTCTCAACCTTCTTGGGTGTGTGTGTGTGTGTGTGTGTGTGTGTGTGTGTGCATGGAGGGGTGTGTGTGTGTGTGTGTGCCTCCCTGCTTCTTCACGTTTTTGAGGGAAGGAAGAGATTGCGCCCGACTTTGCTTCGGATGCAACCTAAAGAAAGTTAGCCAAGTGGGAACGGAGGCTTCGGTTAGCTAGCCCAGGGGGAGGAGGAAGAAGGGGTGGAGGTTGTTGCTGAGAAAAATAAAATAAAATAAAATAAAACAGCATGGAAAAAGCATGGGCATTCTGCAGCCAGTGGGTTTGTGATCCAGTCTCCTGTCAACGTCAAACATCGCTTTGACGTTCCGGAACTTCATCCAGAGTGGATCCTCCTGTCTCAGTGAAGTTTGAACGCGAGGAAAAGCCTTGCCCTCTGCGCGACAGGCTTGCCGCCTTGCCCGAGGTGTCCTGCCGGCTGCCATGTCTTTCGTTGCTGGTCTGGGTAGCTCAGAATAACAGAAGAGGTGGAAGGGACCTTGGAGGTCATCTAGTCCAACCCCCTGCTCAGGCAGGAAACCCTATACCGTTCCGGACAAATGGCTGTCCAGTCTCTTCTTTAAAAACTTCCAGCGTTGGAGCGTTCACCGCTTCTGGAGGCAGGTTGTTCCACTGGTTAATTCTTCTAACTGTCAGGAAGTTTCTCCTTAGTTCCAGGTTGCTTCTCTCCTTGACTAGTTTCCATCCGTTGCTTCTTGTCCTGCCTTCGGGCGCTTTGGAGAAGAGCTTGACTCCCTCTTCTTTGGGGCAGCCCCTGAGATACTGGAAGGCTGCTATCCTGTCACCCCTGGTCCTTCTTTTCATTAGAGTACTAGCCATACCCAACTCCAGCAATGTTTCATCCTCCGGTCGCCTGATCATCCTTGTTGCTCTTCTCTGCGCTCTTTCTAGAGTCTCAACATCTTTTTTACATCGTGGTGACCAAAACTGGACGCCGTATTCCAAGTGTGGCCTTACCAAGGCCTTGCAAAGTGTTGCGGTCTCTTCCTGCCTCTTTTATCTCGCCGTCCCTTTTCTCCTCCAATGACTAATTAGAAATCTATTCATGTTGTGCCAGTGTGGCTGGAAACAGCCAGCCGGTGCCAGCGTCAGCAGTTGGCAGGCACCGGGCCATCTGCCGCTGCTGCCAACAGATTTTCGAAGCTTCCAGGCTGGCCCCAAGGAGCCAAGCTTTCCTTCCCAAGCCTGCTGTAAAACCAGTTGGATAAAAATAAGAATTTGGGGGAATTTGGGATACAGCTGGTATGTCTGCGTGACTTCTGGCCGCTGCCACCCCCTTGCTGTGTGGCGAAGGGCGCGAGAGTCCGGCCACGCTGTGCCCACCCAGCCAATGAACGCAGGCTGTGTGGAACAGAGACGAGGAATCGGGGCACCCCATGCCAACTCAGTCCTATGGTGGTTACATCTCCCATATTATATCACCCATATCACCACACTACGACAAAAGAGGTTGAGACCTTTGAGAGAAGAGCAACTAAGAGGATACAAGGCCTGGAGATCAAAAAATACGAAGAACGGCTGCGGGACTTGGGTCTGGCTAGTCTAAAGAAAAAAGAAGAAATAGGGGAGACAGGACGGCAGTCTTCCAGTATCTGAGGGGCTGCCCCAAGGAGGAGGGGGTCACGTTGTTCTCCAAAGCACCAGAGGGAAGGACGAGAAGCAGTGGTTGGAAGCTGATCAAGGAGAGAAGCAACCTGGAAATAAGGAGAAACTTCCTGGCAGTGAGGATAATTAACCAGTGGAACAGCTTGCCACCGGAAGTTGTAGGAGCTCCATCCCTGGAGGTTTTTAAGAAGAGACTAGACAGTCACTTGTCTGAGATGGTGTAGGTTCTCCTGCTTGAGCAGGGGGTTGGACTAGATGACCTCCAAGGTCCCTTCCAGATTCTATTCTATTCTATTCTATTCTATTCTATTCTATTCTATTCTATTCTATTCTATTCTATTCTATTCTATTCTATTCTATTCTAGTCTGTACTAATTTTCTATTCTATTCTATTCTATTTTTCTACTCTATTCTAATTTTCTATTCTATTTTTTCTATTCTATTCTATTCTATTTTTCTATTCTATTCTATTGTATTCTATTTTTCTATTCTATTCTAATTTTCTATTCTATTGTATTTTTTCTATTCTATTCTATTCTATTTTTCTATTCTATTCTAATTTTCTATTCTATTCTAATTTTCTATTCTCTTCTAATTTTCTATTCTATTCTATTCTATTCTATTCCATATTTTCTATTCTATTCTATTCCATATATTCTATTCTATTCTATTCTATTCTATTCTATTCTATTCTATTCTATTCTATTCTATTCTATTCCATTCCATTCCATTCTATTCTTCATTCCTCCTATTATTCTATTCTATTCTATTCTATTCTATTCTATTCTATTCTATTCTATTCTATTCTATTCTATTCTATTCTATTCTATTCTGTACTAATTTTCTATTCTATTCTATTCTATTTTTCTACTCTATTCTAATTTTCTATTCTATTTTTTCTATTCTATTCTATTCTATTTTTCTATTCTATTCTAATTTTCTATTCTATTCTAATTTTCTCTTCTATTCTAATTTTCTATTCTATTCTATTCTATTCTATTCCATATTTTCTATTCTATTCTATTCCATATATTCTATTCTATTCTATTCTATTCTATTCTATTCTATTCTATTCTATTCTATTCTATTCTATTCTATTCCATTCCATTCCATTCCATTCCATTCCATTCCATTCCATTCTATTCTTCATTCCTCCTATTATTCTATTCTATTCTATTCTATTCTATTCTATTCTATTCTATTCTACTATTCTATTCTATTCTATTCTATTCTATTCTATTCTTCTATTCTATTCTATTCTATTCTATTCTATTCTATTCTATTCTATTCTATTCTATTCTATTCTATTCTATTCTATTCTATTCTATTCTATCCATGTTCTATTCCATTCTAGAACAACATGCAGCAAAAGAAACCTTGGTTCGCCCTCCCCAGCAAGAATTGTTCCCAGGTAGCCTGCCCATGAAACAGTAGGCTCGACCTAGCACATCAAGCAAGGCTCTGGATGCTGAACTGTGATCAACATACTTTTTAGTTCATGCTGGGTTTTTGTTTTTTTTGTATGCTGAACTTTTCCTTTTCTTAGACTTGTTGGGGGGAGGGGCAGAATCCTGCAGCGGGTGGGTATATGCATAATTCTGCATTTATTTTATTTTGTTTGTTTATTTATTTTGTTTTGTTTATTTGCTTTGGTCCTATTTATGTAGTGTATATCGGAGGTGGTGACCCTTTGAGAGCTGAACGCAACACCATTTCATTTTAACGTATGCCGATTAGCGCATTTATTGTCAAAGTTGACAATAAAGCTATTATTCTAGTCTAGCCTAGCTCTGTTTTCATCTAGGCCTGGAGCGCCCCCTTCTGTTCATATCTGCCCCGTGCTCCGATGGGGAAGCCTGGGTTACCGAGGAAAGCTCAAGAAAAAAGTCCCTTGAGCCACTTTGGTGACCTTAAGGATGTGTGGCTTTGGAATATCCTAAAGAAGACCATCTTATTATAAAAATAGCAGCTTAGCTCTGTTAGTGAAAGGCTGCTGGGTGTTAAATAATATCCTACTTTTTAAAATAAAAAATAAATAAATCAAGGGTTATTGTAATGGTTTTGGAGCTTAAATTTAAGACGCCGGTAGAGTAATGGTGAGATTCTATTCCTAAATTAACCCAGTTAAAACGAGATATTTCTCTCTCGAGTCCAAGGAGTTTTTGTCACCTTTTCTTTAAAGCTGCTGTCCCAAACAATTAGGGGTTCCCCTCTTGTCTAGGGGACGCGGCGGCTCAGTGGGTTAGGACGCCGAGCTTGTCGATCAGATGGTCGGCAGTTTGGCGGGTCGAATTCCCGAGTGCCGCGTAGCAGAGTGAGCGCCTGTTACGCGTCCCAGCTTCTGCCAACCTAGCAGTTCGAAAGCACGTAAAAATGCAAGTAGAAAAATAGGGACCACTCCGGTGGGAAGGTAACAGCGTTCCGTGCACCTTTGGCATCTAGTCATGCCGGCCACATGACCACGGAGACGTCCTCGGACAAGCGCCGGCTCTTCGGCTTTGAAACGGAGATGACCACCGGCCCCTGGAGTTGGAAACAACTAGCACACTTGTGTGGGGGAACCTTTGCCTTTATTTTTTACCTCTTGTCTAACCTGTCCCAAACCAAAAATTTTGAACACAAGAAACCAACCAAAAGAAAACCAAATGGCTTCCGATGGCAGTTGTGTATCTAGGGATACACAACCTTAAACCTTATTTATTTATCTGAATCCCCAAATCTTTTTTTGAAATCTTTTTTTTTTTTTGGAGTTATTTCTGTGCATTGGTATCAGAGGTGTG
This sequence comes from Vipera berus, assembly GCF_964194415.1. NCBI lineage: Eukaryota > Metazoa > Chordata > Lepidosauria > Squamata > Viperidae > Vipera > Vipera berus. The sequence goes on from NC_138220.1 coordinate 5,993,623, forward strand.
CCGTTCCTTGCAATTCCAACCCATTTTTGGTAGCTGAGTTCCACCCTAGGAGAAAAGTCACATTTGTATAATTCCCCTCGTTTAGAGGAGAGAAAGATGGCTAACAGATCCCGCACACTGGTGAGAAGCACAATATTTTAAAGGTGGTTTAAAAGGGTCAGCTACCTGCCTGCATCCAGGACAATAAAAAGCTGCTGCGTATGAATTTATGAGCAATAAAATTTGCTGAGTGCAGATTGACGGTGCCTTTGGTAGCTTATAAACACATAAAAACTCAGCGTCCCCCCCTCCACACATCAATGCTTCGTTGAGTGGGAAAATGAATGCCACAGAATCAGAGCAAAGCGGGGGGGAGGGGGGTGTTGTATAATAAGATTTTTTTAAAAAAAGGAAAGAAGCTAATATGAACTAATATGAAGTGAGGAAAGGGAGGGAGGGAGATGGAAGGAAAGGAAGAAAGAAAAAAAGAAAGAAAGAAAGAAAGAAAGAAAGAAAGAAAGAAAGAAAGAAAGAAAGAAAGAAAGAAAGAAAAAGAAAGAAAGAGAAAAATGAGGGAAGGAAGGAAAGAAGAAGGAAAGAAGGAAGGCAAATGGGAAGGAAGGAAGAAATGAAAAGAAAGAAAGAGAAAAAGAAATGAAGGAAGAAAAGAAGAAGGAAGGCCAGTGGGAAGAAAGGAAGAAAAAAGAGAATGAAAGAAAAAAGAAAGAAAGATGAGGGAAGGAAGGCAAGTGGGAAGGAAGGAAGAAAAGAAAAAATGAAAGAGAAAAGAGAAAAAAAGAGATGAGGGAAGGAAGGAAGGAAGGAAGGCCAGTGGGAAGAAAGGAAGAAAAAAGAGAGTGAAAGAAAAAAGAAAGATGAGGGAAGGAAGGCAAGTGGGAAGGAAGGAAGAAAAGAAAGAATGAAAGAGAAAAGAGAAAGAAAGAGATGAAGGAAGGAAGGAAGGAAGGAAGGAAGGAAGGAAGGAAGGAAGGAAGGAAGGAAGGAAGGAAGGAAGGCAAGTGGGAAGGAAGGAAGGAAAAAGAGGGAGAAAAGAAAGAAACGCAAGTGGGAAGGATGGGGTTAAGGAGGCTAAAGGAAGAAAAAAGGGCAAAGAAGTGGGAAGGGAAAAAGGAAGAAAAAAGAGAAGGAAAGAAAAACAAAATAGCTTCTGATCTTCTTTACAGCCGTTATAAATACTATTATAAATTTGCCTCTTGATGGTTAGGACATAACTCTCTTCTTTCTATCATCTGTTCTGTTGATTCATCAGAAGCATAAACCATAAGTTCATATATTTTTTCCCTGTTTCATGCCAAAAGCATACAAGGGGTTCCTGGTCAGCCAGAAATAGGGATTATACTCTCTTTTCTGTGTTCAGAGAAGTCACTTTTGCCATCTCGGCAAGTTTCCGTCACCTTCACCGACCAAGGATCATACTAAATCTTCCCATCTTGGCGGCTGCAATAACCTCGGTGCCGTTATAGGTAAATCCTCAACTTCACAACGGTTCGCTTAGCGGCCGTTTGAAGTTACAACGGAATTAAAAAAAACGGGTTGTGACCCTTCTTCCCACTGAACAACCGTCGCAGCAAACACACACACGCACACCCCCGCGGTCACATGACCAAAATTCAGACGCATGGGAACGGATTCACACTTACGACGGTTGCAGTGTCCCGGGAGGGGGGAGAAAATCACAGGTTCTCCTTTTGCCACCTTCTGACAAGCAAAGTCAGTGGGGGGAGCCGGATTCACTGAGCAACTGTCACTGATTCACTTAACAACGGTGGCCGGAAAAGTCACCACATCGGGGCAAAACTCCCTTAGCGAATGTTTCACTGAATCATAAAAATAATAATAGCGTTGGAAGGGACCCTGGAGGTCTTCTGGGGTCTCTCCTTAAGCACAGAAACGTCGGTCTTCCTCGAGATCGTACGTGGAGGACTACCTGAACTATGCGTGAAAGCAAAATGCCCCCGTTCTTTGTCCGTCAATCCCGAAAGGGAAAAAAAAAGTTTAAATTCATCTTGACTTTTATCGTCTAAAGCGACGGAAACCTCACTCAGCCAAACGGCAAGTGGCCAGCAATTTCTATTGTGTGTGGGGTTTTTTAAATTAACAGCCAAAGTGACTTTGAAATGAGCACCCCTGATTTGGATAACGTGGAAGGCGGCCACGGAGGGCTTTCGGTATTCAAAAAAAAAAAACCCCAACGAAGAACGGCGATTTTCATTTTGCAAGCCAATTTTTATTCACAGGTTTGTTGCCGACGTTGGGCCAGACTTTGCAGTGTTTATGCCCCCCCCCCCGGTGCGTTGCTTCTCTGCTACCTTCTGGAATCTGTTCCTTGTTTTTTTTTGTCATGCTTTAAAGAAGGACATCTTAAAGCCAAACTTTTATTCATTCTTCTTCCCAGCCACCCACCAGTTCTTAGTCTTCTGGGGCATTCTGATGCGTCTTCATGACTTTAGAACATTTCATGCTGTTAACGTTTTAGTTTGGGTTTGGTTTTTTTTTTTCATTTTTGAGCTTGATGATTGTTTGTTGCTTAGGTTGTGTCAGAATCCATTTATATCATATTCATAAATGGAATGTTTCAAACATTATTCCATGGATTCTGCCATCTCCCGAAGAGAAGAGAATGGATGTGTATTGAACCGGTGTTAGGCATTTCAAAGGAAAGGAGAAGCCTTTTGAACTGGGGAAACAAAAGGGAGGGCTAGCATCTGGCTTGTGTCACGGAAGACAGCAATAAACATGAAGGGTCCTAAGTTCCTTTTTCCCACGAGAGGGATGATACGAGATAAAGGATGGGGGACTGACCAAATGGGGTTAAGGGGGGTTAAACCGGGAACTCTTTATAAGAGTTTACTTCGTGGAATAATATTAAGTCCTGTCTCGTATTCCTACAACCAAGCATGTCATAGTAAAGATTCTCTTTGGAATAGATTTGACTCCCAAGAATTTTGTCTTCCTAAGACGTGGTTTGGGGTGGGTCCTGACAGGTTGCTAACTGCCATGGGCCAGATTGTAAACTGGAAACAGGCGTATATACAGTATGTGAGTGAACAAAATAAATACAAATATTTGTAAGAGAGATGGGGAAGACGGAAGAGACGGAATTAGTTGTAGCCACAGAAGCTACGAAGAAGTCAAGAAACAACGGATGGAAACTATAAACCAAGGAGAGAAGCAACTTGGAATTAAGGAGAAACTTCCCAACTGTGAGGTCAATGAACCAGGTTTGCCTCCAGAAGTTGTGGGTGCTTCAGCCCTGGAGGTTTTTAAGAAAAAATGTCTGAAATGGTATAGGATCTCCTGCTTAAGCAGGGGGCTGGACTAGAAGACCTCCAAGGTCCCTTCCAGCTCTTATTCTGATTCTGAAAAGGAATGGTGATGGTGAACTGCTAGATTTCAGGTGCATCTTTTCTGCTGAAGGTCCTTCTCTGTCCTTGGACCAGGACGAGGATTAAAAAGAAAGAGGCATGATCCAATGGTCCACATTTTCTGGTGTCTTCCTGCATTTTGGGTTATGCTTCGATCTAGATATTAAAGAATGGGACCTGAGAAAGAACATGGTACACAAGAGAGTAGTTAGAAACAAGTGTTCATGAAAACGCACACTTGCGTGTCATCTGCTTAAAGAGTACCCATCTTCTTTCCTTCTTTGCAGCAAGGAAATGGTTGAGCACAAGTCGGGATGCTGGCCAACAAGGACTGCGAGGGTTCGGCTGGAACGGAACTTGGCCCGTAGGTAATGTTTAGGAGTTTTGCTTTTTGGGAATCTTGTGTGTATCAGAGTAACCTGAGAATCCTGCAGACCTGGGTCTTTTTTTGGAGCAGGCAACTTGTGGTCCTCTTCTCGACTCAAGAGGCTCCCATAAAAAGTTCTCGACCAATTGTCTTCCTCCAGTTGACTGGACATTGCTTAGAGGAAGACTCATGTTCGTTCTTTGCTCCACCGACCTCTTGACTTGACCCAATTCACGCAGAAAGTTCCCATCTAGTGGGCAAGACTCAAGGACGGGTCACTCCTGCCAGCCAAGAAACGTCAAACCCCAAACCCACTTTCAGAGAACGTCAACCAGGCAACCTGGTTGGTTGGTTTGGGTCAGGGGTAGGCAACCTCGGCTCTTTTATGACTCATGGACTTCAACTCCCAGAATTCCTGAGTCAGCATAGCTGACTCAGGAATTCTGGGAGTTGAAGTCCATGAGTCATAAAAGAGCCGAGGTTGCCTATCCCTGGTTTGGGTCAAGTGGTGTGTACACAAGGCGAAAATGAAAAGTTACTTCTCGATTTGGTAGGACGTTCTCAGGATTGTGGTTTCCGTGAAGCCTTGGTGCCACCAGATGGTCTTAGCTGGAGTTACTTGTTGCCATTGAACTAAAACTAATCCATGTGGATGGATGGATGGATGGATGGATGGATGGATGGATGGATGGATGGATGGATTTTTATAGCCACCTATCTCAAGAAGTGACTCTGGAGGTGAAGACTTAAAATGACCCCAAAGGTCAAAACAGAATAACCAAATAACACAGTTGGAAGGGACCTTGAAGGTCTTCTAGCCCTTCCCTTGCTTATGATTTTATGGTCTGTATAGATCAGGGGTAGGCAACCTCGGCTCTTTGATGACTCATGGACTTCAACTCCCAGAATTCCTGAGCCAGCTGGCTCAGGAATTCTGGGAGTTGAAGTCCATGAGTCATCAAAGAGCCGAGGTTGCCTACCCCTGGTATAGATCATTACTCCCTAAACATGGTAATGTTATTTGAGATTGAACAAAGAAGGGACAGGCCATTCTGGAATATAGGTAGTCCTCGTTTAGCAACCGCAACTCGGGTCACTTAAGTGAAACACCACAACTGGGTTTTATGAACTGACTTCAGCTTTCCCTCATTCTACAGATCTCTGCGAATTTTATTTTGATTGGTGTCATTAAATTCATATGCTGCTCATCTCACTTTGCAAAGAGACTCTGCAAGGACAGGTGGACAAAGTTGCTTTTTTAATCACTGTCCTACGTGTAAATGGTCCCTAAGCGAACGGTCATTAAACAAGGACCACCTATAAAAACAGAACTCAAAAGAAATATATCCCTTTTTTTTTTGGGACCCTATCCAGCGTTAAAAGGCCTTGGCCAAATCTGTTTCCATATTGGGTTTTTTTTCTTAGTTGACCTGGGAGGTTTAATTTTTATTTATTTATTTACTTACCTGCCTTTTGAAGAAAATAGTCAATGTTTGAAGCCAACAAGCAGCTCAAACATTTATCTGCCGTCTGGAGAACCCGCTTCTTAAAATGCTGCATTGTACTTTAAACCCATCAAAAGTTGCATTTAAATATTTATCCGTAGGAAATGCCCTCTCTTTTGATAGATCTAAAATACATGCTGAAGTGCTCATCTCGGGGAAAATGGCGTTTCCTTTCTCTCAGCCTGTGGAAACACTTGAAATGAAAATTATTTGTGGAAAAGGGACTTGAGGAGGAAAAAAAAATCAAAAGAACCATCATTTCTGGCTTGTCAGTTCTTTTTCCTGTTCGCATCTCAGCACGAAGTAAAAGAAAGCATCAACTCTCTTTTTTTTTTTTTTTAGGAAAAAAAACACACAAAAGAACTACTGACATTCTTTTGAATGAAATAAAGATAAACACGCTAGGAAAATGCAGAGATAACATAGCAGATCAAATGCCCTGATAAAAAGGAATTATTATTATTGTTATATTATTATTATTATTATTATTATTATTATTATTATTATTATTATTATTATTATTATTATTATTATTATTATTATTATTATTATTATTTTAGGGACGCGGTGTGGCTCAGTGGGTTAGGACGCTGAGCTTGTCGATCAGAAGGTCGGCAGTTTGGCGGGTCGAATCCCGAGTGCCGCGTAACAGAGTGGAGCGCCTGTCACGCGTCCCAGCTCCTGCCAACCTAGAAGTTCGAAAGCACGTAAAAAGGCAAGTAGAAAAATAGGGACCGCTCCGGTGGGAAGGTCACAGCATTCCGTGCGCCTTCGGCGTCTTAGTCACGCCGGCCACATGACCACGGAGACGTCCTCGGACAAGCGTTGGCTCTTCGG
>NC_138220.1:6002196-6073596 GCF_964194415.1 Vipera berus
TAGATAGATAGATAGATAGATAGATAGATGATAAATACATAATAGATGATAGAAATGATGAGAGAGAAAGAGAGAGAGAGATGATGGTAGGTAGATGGATGGATATGTAGGTGGATGGATGGATAGATAGATTGTAGATGATAGAAATGATTGATAGATGGATATAGATATATTGTAGACATAATGTAGATATCGATACAGGTAATCCTCAATTTACAACAGCTCAGTGTCTGTTCAAAGTGACTTATGACTGATTTTCACACTTATAATTGCTGCATCCTCCTCCTGGATACATGATCAGTATTCAGAGGCTTGGCAACTGGCATGTAATAATAATAATAATAATAATAATAATAATAATAATAATAATAATAATAATAATAATAATAATAATAATAATAATAATAATAAGAAGAAGAAGAAGAAGAAGAAGAAGAAGAAGAAGAAGAAGAAGAAGAAGTAGTTGGAAGGGACCTTGGAGGTCATTTAGTCCAACCCCCTGCTCAGGCAGGAAACCCCATACCATTTCAGGCAAGTGGCTGGCCAGTCTCTTCTTAAATACTTCCAGTGTTGGAGCATTCACCATTTCTGGAGGCAGGTTGTTCCACTGGTTACTTGTTCTTATGATGGTTTGCAGTGTTCCGGGGGTCACGCGCTCCCCTTTTGCGACCCTTCTGACGAGCAAAGACAGTGGGGGAAGCCGGATTCACTTCACCACCATGTTGCTCATTTAACAACTGCAACGATTCACTTAACAAGTGAATCCTGTTGGTGATCGTTGGAACGTCCGGCACCGCGGGCCAGTGGCATTTAGGAAATGGGTGGTGGAGGAAGTGTCCCTCGGACACCTCTTCACTGTACGTTGAAGAATTTTAAGAAAGGTTTTAGTGGAGGCAAGGGTGAGCCTAGGGCTAATCCAGGCCCACCTTTGATGTAGGATGGAAGTCCGAAGGTAGTTTAAATCCAGAGATGATCTCAAAGGTGCACCAAATTGTTACTCACCCAGATGATGGTCACCCAGATCAATATCAATATATTGACCAGTGGCAAATAGTAGTAAAGTGCCGAGTCGAATTCATGAGAGTCTGCGTGGCCCGAATGAAAATAAATCCCAAATGTCAAATAAAGAAGAGTCAGAGTGAAGGCAAACGTGTCTTAGAAACGGAATCCTACGAAGAGGAGACACCTCCTCCGTACACCCCTATGTATCGTCCTATGCCCCGAGCCATGCCAGTACCAGGTCCCAGTTCAACTGGCCGTACAGGTCCCAGTTCAACCGGCAGTTATTGATGCTGGAAATAATCAACTCCAAGGGGCAGGGGCGCAAGGAATACAAAGGGGAAAGGCCGAGGCCAATTTCAAGAAAAAGTAGTTGAGGCCATAGGGTTGGCAGCAGCTGAACAAATGGACTGAGAATTTGAAGGGGACCGGGTTTAAGCTCAGCCCCCCTTGAACCCTTGGTCCGAATGAAGATAGGAGGCAACGATGTGACCTTTTTAGTAGATACGGGGGCATCTAGATCTGTCGTTACTAAATTATGGGCTCCCTTCTCTGCTGATGTTATAAAGGTCCAAGGAGTTGATGGCTCTGTAAATTGTTGCCCTTTTCTGAAGCCCCTGAGATAAATAATAATGCTAAAACTCAAATACTTTGGCCACCTAATGAGAAGGAAGGACTCACTGGAGAAGAGCCTAATGCTGGGAAAGATCAAGGGCAATAGAAGAAGGGGACGACAGAGAATGAGGTGGCTGGATGGAGTCACTGAAGCAGTAGGCGTGAGCTTAAATGGACTCCAGAAGATGGTAGAAGACAGGAAGGCCTGGAGGAATGTTGTCCATAGGGTCGCGATGGGTCAGACACGACTTCGCAGCTAACAACAACAAACAACAACAACAACAACAACAACAACAACAACAACAACAATAATAATAATAATAATAATAATAATAATAATAATAATAATAATAATAAGAAGAAGAAGAAGAAGAAGAAGAAGAAGAAGAAGAAGAAGAAGAAGAAGAAGAAGAAGAAGAAGAAGAAGAAGTAGTTGGAAGGGACCTTGGAGGTCATCTAGTCCAACCCCCTGCTCAGGCAGGAAACCCTATACCATTTCAGACAAGTGGCTGTCCAGTCTCTTCTTAAAAACCTCCAGTGTTGGAGCATTCACCGCTTCTGGAGGCAAGGATTTCAACTGATTAACAGAATAACAGACTTGGAAGGGACCTTGGAGGTCATCTAGTCCAACCCCCTGCTCAGGCAGGAAACCCTATACCATTTCAGGCAAATGGCTGTCCAGTCTCTTCTTAAAAACTTCCAGTGTTGGAGCATTCACCACTTCTGGAGGCAGGTTGTTCCACTGGTTAGTTGTTCTAACTGTCAGGAAGTTTCTCCTTAGTTCTAGGTTGCTTCTCTCCTTGACTAGTTTTCCTCCATTGCTTCTCGTCCTGCCTTCAGGGGCTTTGGAGAATAGCTTGACTCCCTCTTCTTTGGGGCAGCCCCTGAGATACTGGAAGGCTGCTATCATGTCCCCCCTCGTCCTTCTCTTCATTAAACTACACATACCCAATTCCCTAAATGGAAGGGACATTGAAGATCAATTCCTACATATGCCTGAGTGTCCCATTCCCTTGTTGGGGCGAGACCTGCTATGTAAAATGGGAGTGACTTTGTTGTTTGAAGAAGACAGAATGGCACTAGTAAGGAAGTACCCTCCAGATGAGATGTGGCGAATAATGGTGACCCAAGAGGTTCGAGTCCTCGATACTTGGCAGGAGTTTGGAGTGCCTCAATTATGGGCAGAAGATAATCCGCCAGGTTATGCAGCCCACCAGGCACCACTAGTCATCCGAGTAAAGCCTCTGGCAGTGCCTATTCGTCTCCGGCAGAGAAGCTACCCTCGCCCCATTGCATACTGAATTTTGCCCTGCTAGCCAAAGCACTCTATGAGTCCACAAAAGGGCGGAGAAAAGGAGCCTTTTGTTTGGACGCATGAACAAAAACAGGCTTTTGAGACTTTAAAATCAGCATTATCTCAAGCTCCTGTCATGGGACTTCCCAACCTCAAAGCGTTATCTCAAGCTCCTGTCATGGGACTTCCCAATCTTGAGAAAACTGTATGTGGACTCAAAGAGTAATGTGGCTACTGGAGTCCTGACTCAAGAAAAGGGAAGCTGGCAACAGCCCGTAGCTTATTTTGTCAAAACAACTTGATGGAGTATCAAAGGGATGTCCGCACTGTCTAAAAATTCTGGCAGCCACAGCTCTCCTGACAGAAGAAGCTAATAAATTGACTTTTGGACAGCCAACTACAGTCTATACCAGTCAACGCAATTCGAGGAGTATTGGAGACAAAGGGACACTTATGGATGACTAACTCCAAAATTTACCAGTATCAAGCTCTCCTCATTCAAGACCCTCAAGTGACATTAAAACAAACGAATGCTTTGAACCCGGCCACCTTAACTGCCTATACCAGGTCCTGAAGTTGAACATAATTGTATGCAAGTAATAGAAAGCCACAGGGACGTGGTGGCTCAGTGGGTTAGGATGCTGAGCTTGTCGATCAGAAGGTCGGCAGTTTGGCGGGTCGAATCCCGAGTGCCGCGTAGCAGAGTGGAGCGCCCGTTACTCGTCCCAGCTCCTGCCAACCTAGCAGTTCGAAAGCACGTAAAAATGCAAGTAGAAAAATAGGGACTGCTCCGGTGGGAAGGGAACAGCGTTCCGTGCGCCTTTGGCGTCCAGTCATGCCGGCCACGTGACCACGGAGACGTCCTTGGACAAGCGCTGGCTCTTCGGCTTTGAAACGGAGATGAGCACCGGCCCCTAGAGTCGGAAACGACTAGCAGACATGTGCGGGGGAACCTTTACCTTTACCTAATAGAAAGCCAATTCTCATGCAGGCCTGATTTAACTGATGTTCTATTGAAAAACGTGGACCATAATTGGTTTACTGACAGGTCAAGTTTTGTCTCAGCAGGAGAACGCTTTGCAGGCTATGCAGTAGTCTCACTTGATAAATTTATAGAAAGTGGACCACTCACCAAAGGCACAAGTGCTCAAGCAGCAGAACTATGGGCTCTAATAAAGACACTAGAAAGAGCATGCGATGCAAGTGTAAACATTTGGACCGATTCTAAATATGCATTCCTCACATTACATGTACATGCTGCAGTCTATAGAGAAAGAGGACTCTTAACAGCGGCAGGAAGAGAAATTAAACATCCTCTTTTGATTGAAAGACTCATCAAAGGTGTGCGGGGGCCTAAAAGGGTAGCTGTCATGCACTGTAAGGGACACCAAAAGGGACAAGATGAAGTAGCTCGAGGAAATAATAATAATAACAATCCCCTCCATCCTCCTGATGTGGTAATCTTGTAATTGCAATTGTTCCCCTTGTTGTGACTGTGAGTGTGGAATAGGAATCATAGAAAGTTGACATTGACTCATTTCAGGTGGTCAACCATGAATCTCCTATGGCTCTGGTTACTATTTGCAAGTGGCCTATTGGGTAAGAAGGCCTTGGATGGTAGTCTCAAATGTTGTGAGAATGGTCAAACAACTCCTTTCACCCTTGAGGAAGGCTCAGGTGTTGTTGAGGATCCCAAAGGGAGAGGCAGAGTCCAGGGTTTGGGGTCCTTGGAGATACTAGGCCAAGAAGGATTGGAGCAGGTCCACTCCAACCGCTGCTGTCTTATTTCCCGGTGGGGATGCCACCCTAAGACCACGCCAGTTCCTAAAGCCAAGCGTGTTACCCCTCAATTAAAACGTGGGCTGAATCGAAGAAAGGACATCATAAAGAGAAAAGGAGGGCCTCTAAGACCATTGAGAGATGGGAACTATATACTGAAAATACTGGACATAGCTCAGGCTCTGGTCAACCACTCTGACCCCATTTTAGGCCAAAGATGCTGGTTGTGTTTGTCTGCATCCCCATCAGCCTATCATGCAGTTCCAGTTTCACCAGACCTCTGGGTGAAGACCAATGCCACCCTAGCTTTTGAGAGGGGTGCCAGATGGGGAATCATCACAGTAGAGGCAAAATTACATGATGATCTCTACAGTGCTGTAGAAAAGTTGGGAGTCAGTCATCGTCCCATTATTGGTCCTGTGGCTGTAGGTGTGGACCTCCTAGGGCCACCCTCCTTATGTGTCAAAAGGAGTCAGGACCCTAGGGAAGGCACTCTGGCGGGATCAGAGACAGGGAAACACTGGCAAGAGTGTCAAAGGGAAATAACCATGAGCCCTCGACGTAAACTTATGGATGTTAAACTGACTCGTAGTATCTCTCCTTCTGCACACCATCTCTTCCAAAAGAAGGTCACTTTCTCGACTCCAAGTCAATTTGAACCACCCTGATTCCCACTTTGGCTCAATAGCAAGTCCATGCAGGGTTTATGTATTCCATTCCCCCATGGAAATGAAAGCTCCCATTATCTTCTTGAAGTTCCCTACCTCAGGGATGAACAAAGAGATCCTCGTCAAAAACCTCCACTACAGCCATTGACTGGCATGTTTATGGCAGGGACTTTGGGGGTTTGGAGCAATGAGTACAACCATAGATTTCATGCCTTTTCCATGAGCATGGCAGTGTGTTCAGAAGAGAATGGAGTCTTTTTCTTGTGTGGAGAAAATGTGTATGTATGTTTGCCTACCAACTGGAATGGAACTTGTACTCTGGTACACCTTTTTCCAAGGATGGGTGTTGTAAATGGGGAACAAGCCCTCCCTGTTCCTCTCATGGGACATGTGCAAAAAAGAGTACCCCTAGTGATACCATTATTAGCTATCCTAGGCATAGGTACTGTGCTGCCACCACGTGGTTGTTTGGGGAAATTATAATATGCTATCTTGACCTGGTCAACCAAACCCCTCCTATCCTATTACATATTTCCTCCTTCTCCTGATCATGTGCCTTACACCCTCCCCTTTCTGGGATGGACGACCTCCTCCTTCTCCCTGGGGACTCTCCTCCTCCATAACCGGCAGATACACGTGCTCCTCCATAACCGGCACACACATGCGTAGACACTGGGAGTCGTTACTGTCTTTTGACCTTGAATACCATCCATACATCATCTGTCTACACCTTGTCTGCTGTAATCTCATCTGCATGCAAATAAAGGTATTTCTGGATGATCAAGGTATTTCATGAGTTCTGCTATCTGGAAAAGAGCTGTTAACAGTGATAACATCTGCTTATACAGACCAACATAGGGGTCTTAACAAAGGGATCAATCACAATACAGCAGTTTGATCCAGAATAGTCAAAAGACAATTAAATTCCTTCTGTCTGCAATCCATATGTGTACATGTTATATGCAAGCAAGCTTAGTTAAAAGGCAATCCATATGTGTGCACGTTATCTGCAAGCAAGCTTAGTCAAAGGCATCCTTTGCCATTCAATTTTTAGCCGGTGTCTTAAAGTAATTTGGAGAGACTTTGAAATGCAAATGAATTTCTGCTCAGATCCACTTTGAATGTTTACAAATGTTCCTAATTGCAAAGAGAGACTGTTTGTTTGTAATCTTCAAGCCTTTGTGAAATCGAATGCAGGATCAAAATTTCCCTGTCTGTCTTCTCCAAACTGCCTTTCACCCAAATTTGACTGGGAAGATCAGAGAGTTCTGCTATCTGGAAAAGAGCTGTTAACAGTGATAACATTTGATTATACAGACCAGCACTGGGGTCTTAATAAAGGGATCAATCACAATACAGCAACTTGATCCAGAATAGGTACTGCAGTTGGAACAGGTGTGAATAGCTTAGCCCATTCTACAATACAATTTAAGCAGCTTTCTGAGGAATTTCAACACAGTCTAACTCAGATTGCTAGGACCTTGGTTGAGGTACAAGACCAAATAGATTCCTTGGCAGCAGTAGTCTTGCAGAACAGGCGTGCCCTAGACCTCCTGACAGCTGAAAAAGGTGGATTGTGTCTATTTTTAGGGGAAGAATGTTGCTTTTACATGAATAAATCAGGAGTAGTCAGGGAAGTGGTCAAGGATTTGCAAGACAGGGCATCCAAAATTAGACAAAGATTACAAGGAACCGACCCATGGTTCTCATGGTTACTTGGAACGCCTTGGGTCAAACAGTTGCTATTCTTGTTGCTATGTGGGGTAGCAGGACTAGCCTTCATCCCATGTGTAATACCTCTACTCAGACAACTAGTTATGAGGTCAATGAAAGAAATAAGGGTTGAAAAGGAATTGGTTGTAACAGAAATACCTCTGGGAAATAGGTTCACCCCAGGCCCTCGAAGGGGAAATGAGGATCCAGACGGTGGAATATATGTCCGGTTTGGGCCCTGGGGATTAGAGAAAGTGCCTGAGATGGATGAGTTCTAAGAACTACCTTATAGATTTCTACTCTCTCTTCTATCTGTCTCTTTCTTGAACTGTCAGCAGGAAACAGAAAAATGAGTGCCAGTTTAAAGCCTTACATTTTGCCTATTCTTGTATACAATGTTTCTGATAGTCTATCTTCGCTTGCTGGAAGAAATGCAAGGAGTAACCCTGAAGGTGAGATTCCATTGTCCGATGAAATAGAGTCTCAAAGGGGGGAATGAGGCAGGACATAAAGTGAGACAGGACATAAAGTGAAGGCAGGACATAAAAGTGAGGCATAAAGAAAACACGTGTATTAGTTAGAAAAACAACAACAAGGAAATGGAAAATGCCAAACCACGAGTTCATCTGTCTCTCACACCTATTTAGTCAAGCATAGAGCTGTGATACAGCTAACCACGTATGTCTCGTTTGTAGCTAACCACAAACATGGTGCCGGAAACTTCAGTGCTTCTACAGGGAACCGGTGACCTCGATCAGTAAAAGGTTGCAAGATATTTAGCCAAATTCAGTATAGCAACAAGGGGGAGTTGGGGGCTGTAATTCAAGTAACCAATCGATGCTCCTAAGTTACGTTTCCGTGTTTTGCTACTTTTGCAGACTATATGTGTACTTGCTTTTCCCTGAAAACCTGTTCAGACATTGATATTGCTTTTTTGCTCTGAACCTTTTGCGCAAAATAAAACAAACTTCTTTTGATTCCGGGGTCTGAGTCTCTTGATTCTGCAACAATGGAGTTATCTGAGGCTGGGGCAGGCCTTTGGTATTTTACGCCATTTTTCTTGGCGGGTGTGTGTGTGTGTGTGTTCAAACAAGTTATTTTTAAAGTTTCAAGCGGAGAGGAAAACGCAAACAACTTTCAACTCTGCTCCTTGGCTCGCCGCCTTGCAAACAAGAGCGTTCTGTTGAAGGAAGACCTTTGAAGACAAACTACAACAGCTTTCTGTCATGTGTCTAATCACTGCTAGAAGTTTCCTCCGTGACTAAAACTCTACAATAACCAGTCTATCTGATCAAACAGACTTGGTCACATTTTTTGAAGGGGAATGAGCTTGCCGGGTGCGTATCTTTTCTAGTTTCATCCGCTTTACTCCTCCTCCAGTGCCAACCCAAAAGTTCAAAAAAACAAAAAAAGCACCCACTCTCCTCAAGGAAGGGTGGAGGAAGATGGGCCACGAGATCTTTGAGTGCTGAGAAGCTTCCAGGAAAGAGTTAGACCCGATTTATTTGTAGCTGAAGTTACACACGTGCTATTGACCTGCCAAGCCCTGATGGCCTTTGCCATCAATTCTTCAAAACATGGAATAAAACGAGGATGAAAGCGTATCTGCGAGGGCAAACCGGCCATTATTCGTCAGTCATTCAAGGTTCAAGATCAAAGAGGAGATGCTTGGTTGGTTGGTTGGGGTGGGGAGGTTTTTTATTGATGCTTTCAAATTGTGGTGTTGGAGAAGACTCCTTGGACTGCAGGGAGATCCTGAAGGAAACCAACTGTGATTGTTCTTTAGAAGGACAGATCCTGGAGCTTAAACGCCAAATACTTTGGCCACCCAATGAGAAGAAAGGGTTCCTTGGAGATCCAGAAGATGCTTTTTTTCATGAGGCAACTGGACTTCCTTGTTTTTCTTTGAAGACATTTCACTTCTCCTCCAAGAAAGCTTCTTCAGCTCTGACTGGATGGTGGGGAATGGGAGGATTTATACTCCTTGCAGACCCCTTTAGGACAACCATGACCTGGATGACTGAGAATCTCCATAGACATGATTCCCTGGAGAAGATCCTGATGTTGGGAAAGAGGGAAGGCAAAGGAGAAGGAGAGGACAGAGGATGAGATGGTTAGCTAGTGTCATCAACGCAATGGACGTGAATTTGGGCAAACTCAGGAAGATAGTGGAGGACGTGGTCCTGGCATGCTGTAGTCCATGGGGTCACAAAGGGTCGGACACAACTTAAGGACTGAACAACAACAACAACAACAACAAAATGCTCCCACAACTTAGGAGCTCCATTGAGAGTCTGAAGAAGCTTCTTGGAGGAGAAGTGAAACATTTTCAAGGGAAACAAAACCCAAGAAATTCCAGTTGCCTTTTTGGAAAAGCACCTTGGGGAACATCCATTGGGAATCTTTTTTTTTCCTAGCTGGATCCTCTTGTCTTGATGGGATCCATAATGAACCAATAATAAAGGAACGGTGTTTCTGGTTGGTTGTTGTCCTTTTAGGGTTGATATGTTTTATTTATAGATGTATCGTTTTATACATTAAGGTGATGTAAGCAGCTTTCCCTGTCTATTGAGACTGATTTGGGCCTTCCTCCACTTTAATCACTACACCACACTGTTTGAAGTTGCCTTACAAGACACTGAAAGCCTGACTATAATATCCATCATTGTTCCATCCCAGCAGAGAGAAGGGTTTGTTGCACCTCTGTCAGACTCCCCGTTCTACGATCACTTGGCTTCTTCCAGTCAAGATGCTTTGGGTTGACGTGATTTGTCTGTCCAGCTTAACTAAGTCATCTAATCTCTCTCTCTCTAGGTTCGCAGGCAAGGAGATGACTTGGGTGTGACCATGAGTTGGCCAGCAAGTGAGATCCAGGTGCTAAATCTGTCAAGGAGCCTGAGGACCTTCCACGGAGAACCCAACTCTGAAGCCCATCCAAGAATCAGAAGGTAAGATAGTCAGTGTTCCTGTCCGAATTGGTAAACATCACAGTCCTTCCTTTGAAGTCATACCCATACCGTCCCTCAGAAAATGTCCCACCGGGTCTTTTGAGGTTCAACCCCCCACACACACCAAATCGCCAGTCACCTTGGCCAACAGTCCCAATCAGTGTAGCCAAGACACAGGTGAGATGACAGCTGTAGACAAAAAGCATTGGGAAGAGTGATCCACGTGTCAGCTGTAGTCAACCTCTGGAAGACCGATCCATGCGCCAGTTGTATTCAAGGGCATCAGCAGAAGAGTGATCCAGAAGAGTATCAATAGAAGAGTGATTCATCTTGACTTCCTCTGATCCCGGAAGAACTATTTCGGCCTTTTCACTATAAGATGGCGCCAGATATGAGCTCGCCATGCCAAGAGACTTGGATCCTAATCCTGACTCCTAAGATGATCTGCGAACATGGAGTCTGTCCCCTGACACCACTGGATGACATCGCCAGGGCTCGTTGCCTTGGAAGAGTGAGGAAGATTCTCAGGGATGACTCACACCCTGGACGGTATCTCTTTACTCTCCTACCATCCGGTAGGAGATATAGGAGTATAGCCAGCCGTACCAACAGGCTGAAAAATAGCTTTTATCCGTGGGCTGTTAGGCTTTTAAATGGGACATAATCTCTGTGAATTTATGCAGAATTGACCTGGGAGGCCGGTGTGTGGTGTAGTTGGTTCATATGGTGTGGTAGGATGGAGGGTTTGTTGTCACTGTGTGTTGGGGGGAGAGAGCACGGGGGGGGGAGGCTCAGCTAATCTCAATGTACACATGTTGTACTTTGACAATAAAGGTTTATTATTTATTATTATTAGTTTGAAGTGGGCATCCAAGGCTGCCTTCTCAAGAGGTTGAGTAGAAGAACGTCCTATAGCAGTGAGTGCTGTCACGTTCCATGACCTCAGGCTAGGTTCTCTTCCACGTAAGCAAGGATCTACAATTACTTAAGTGCGGGCGGGTTCGTGGAAATGGCATCCATCTTCACCGTCAACTCCATCTAGAGCAGGCCTGGAGATGTTTGGGGGGAAGTGAAGTGTCGAACATCAAAGCCAGCCACGCTTGAGACACATCCGCTGCGTGCCATTCCCCCATTTAAGGAATTGTTATAAAACAGGCTTTGTAATCCCAACACTGAGGCTGGCCCCAACCAAGGGCTATCTTACAGCGGGAAGACAGATCTTTCTGTGTCCATGTGTGGTGCACAAGAGGGTGACTTCATTCTCTCCTCCTTGGATTCGGAGCAAATTCCAGATCTGCCTTGTAAGGCGTAAGTTTCGCTTCTTTTCCTCAGGGTGGATCTGCCAGTCAACCCTTCTGCTCAGAATAACAACACACAAGGTTGGTTTGTTCAGCAAGCAGCATGATAATTTGTGGCCGATCTCCACCACCACCACCGCCACCACCCCCAGTGTGCCCAGCAGCTGAGATGGTTGGACCCAACCAGTTTATCTGCTCTTTTCCAGTTTCTCTGGACTGGTATCCCTTTTGATGTTGGTTTTTCTTAACCCTCCTTTCACGTCACGAGTTCCCGACTCAAATAACGGAGCCAGGAAAACAGCCACTGATACTCCATCTGCCCATTTCCAGTCTACACAAGTTTCCCTTTTATGAAAGTCATGCTACCCCGGGTGGATATATGCGTATGTTGTGTCGGTGTGCCTGTAATTTTTTTTTAACCATGGCTCTTTTTGGGGGGGTTTAGCCACATGGGATCAAACGGCTGGCAATGTCTCCTAAAGGTAACCCCGTGGATTTATTTGAGAGGTTGAACAAAT
The DNA here is from genome assembly GCF_964194415.1 of Vipera berus. Lineage (NCBI taxonomy): Eukaryota > Metazoa > Chordata > Lepidosauria > Squamata > Viperidae > Vipera > Vipera berus. The sequence goes on from NC_138220.1 coordinate 6,014,029, forward strand.
TTATTTGAATAGTTTAATAATAAGGTTGATTTATTTGAGAGGTTGTTCAAGTGAAGGGATCGGTGGCCACTTCTCTGCTTGCCTTCTAGCAGACTCAACCTTATTCTCTGTCCATCCGGCCAAATATTTCTTCAGAGAGCTGCGTGTTCCCTCTCGTTCCCATGCTACTTTTAATTTGCAGCTAAAATACAATATTTTTTTTTCCTGGACTTAAGAAGTTCGTGTGGCTTTTGTATGCATTCTTCTGATAACTGCCTAGAGCTCCTGGGGGTTGCGACTTGATAAGTTTAATAAAATTATGATTGTGGCTCTTCGCACTTGCCAGCCAGATGTTAAGACTAGGCCCAGCCCTCCATCGAGTATTATTAATAATCGATACTATTAGTAATACCTGGGCATCCTTCATTCTGACGGCATCAAGCATGTTCGAGAATAAGGTTAGCAATGAATGCATCAGGAGAGTGAATTAGAGCTTAAGAGTCCAAACTCAGTGGTGGAAATTTCGTCAAGGCCATTAACATTTGGACAATTTCAGCAATTAGTCGCATAGATGGAATAGTGGACTGGACTCAAGCGGAACTAAAAAGCCCTGGATAGGAAAACTAGAAAAATAATGACATTGCTGTGAAGAATAGAATGGAGGCATGAGTGTCAACTGTCCAACTAGTGCAGGGGTCCCCAACCCCCGGTCCGTGGACCGGTACCAGGCCGCAGCATGCCAGCAACCGGTCCGCACAAACAAGCAAATCCCCATCCGTGGGATGCGGGCAGCACACCAAACCACGCACTCTCCGGTCTGTGGAAAAAACTCTCTCCACGGAACCGGTCCCTGGCGCACAAAAGGTTGGGGACCTCTAGACTAGTGAACCCAAAAGAAGGAAACTTCAAGTGCCATAAAAGATAAGCTTTATTGGAATGTACCATCTCGGAACTGAAGAAGCAAAACCAGCTCTGGGTTTCCCGCGCGAAAACTTGCCACATTAAACAATAGAGTCCCTTGCTCCCACATCCTCTCCCCCAAGTGTTCACATCGTCCAATGGGATCACGTGAAGTACTAATACCACTTTACAACGCCTTGGTAAGGCCACACCTGGAATACTGCATCCAGTTTTAGTCACCATGATGTAAAAAAGATGTTGAGACTCTAGAAAGAGTGCAGAGAAGAGCAACAAAGATGATTAAGGGACTGGAGGCTAAAACATACAAGGAACGGTTGCTGGAATTGGGTATGTCCAGTTTAATGAAGAGAAGGACGAGGGGGGGACATGATAGCAGCCTTCCAGTATCTCAGGGGCTGCCCCAAAGAAGAGGGAGTCAAGCTCTTCTCCAAAGCGCCCGAAGGCAGGACAAGAAGCGACTGACGGAAACTCATCAAGGAGAGAAGCAACCTGGAACTAAGGAGAAATTTCCTGACAGTTAGAACAATTAATCAGTGGAACAACCTGCCTCCAGAAGTGGTGAATGCTCCAACACTGGAAGTTTTTAAGAAGAGACTGGCCAGCCATTTGTCTGAAATGGTAAGGGGTTTCCTGTCTGAGCTTGGGGGTTGGAGTAGATGACCTCAAATGCCACTTCCATCATCATCATCATCATCATCATCATTATTATTCCCAATTTTAAGGAAGGATAAAAAATGTTCTTTGGAAAAAGACCACGCATAGGAGAAGACCTAAAGGAGAATAAATTGTGTAACAGTTGCAAAGCTGCTAGACAATTTACTTCTGGAGGAGTAAAATGTGTACATTGGATGGAAAACCACCTTAAAATGGTTTGCATTCTTTGATGGAGTGGATCACCAATATCTGAGGAGGGTTAGGTCTTCTGTCATAGCAGCCACCCGGAGCTCCAGATTGTCTGGAGGAGGGAGGGAAAAATGAGCCCAAACTGTGTCCTTCTGGATCCATTTGTGAAGGGTGTTCATGTGATGGGAAGGCTCCTTGACTCCATTGTCACAAAAAGGTCAAGTGGAAGAGAGGATGAAATTTAATTACCATCTTGTGACCATCGCTTAAAGCCCAGTCAGGGCATGTGGGGTGAGAGAGAGAGAAAGATAAAAGGCCAAAATCACATTTCCTGATAAAGCTGGCCAGAGAAAACCACAGTTCATAGGCTGCAGCTAACGAGTAGGCTGGCTTGGTTGCTCAACAGCAGGACACTGGTGTAGCGGGCGCAGCAGCGCCTGCATTTTCTGCATCGCATGAGAAAAGCACATCTTCCTTCCCCTGTCCTCACCACTTTCTACAAAGGGACGATTGGGAGGATACTGTCATATGGCACCACAGTCTGGTTTGGAAGCATCCCTGCTTCAGACAGGAAGGCGGGGTAGAGAGTGGTGAGGACAGCAGAAAAGATCATTGGCAGTTTTCTCCCTCCCATCCAGGACGTAGCACAGAAGCGTTGTTTGAACAGGGTCCATAAGATTGTCTGGGACACCACACACCCTCTTCACGACCTGTTTTCCTTGTTCCCTTCTGGGAGGAGGGGGCTTCATGGTGGAACATAGTGGAACATCCAGATTCAGCCATAGTTTCATTCCATGCAGCATTAACCTTGTGAACTCTCAGCCTTCCTCCTTCTGTTATGCCTTCAAGATGGACAGTATTTAATATTTATTTGTTATGTGGCTCGACGCTGAGCTTGTCGATCAGAAGGTCGGCAGTTTGGCGGGTCGAATCCCGAGTGCCGCATAACAGAGTGAGCGCCTGTTACTCATCCCAACTTCTGCCAACCTAGCAGTTCAAAGGCACGTAAAAAATGCAAGTAGAAAAATAGGGACCACTACGGTGGGAAGGTAACAGCGTTCCGTGCGCCTTTGGCATCTAGTCATGCCGGTGTTCTGTTCCAGCCTACAACCAGCCCTGTTGGAATGTCAGGGACAACCCCTTTTTTATATTCAATAGGCTGGAATTAAGCCTACCAAATTTATTTGCAAAAACTAAATGAAACAGTTCAAAACAGAGTTAAACAAATACAGACCGAGACTATATCAGAAGCTCTTCAAATGGTTGCCTTCAGCAACCAGCATCTCCCACACATTCCCCTTTTAAACAGCAGTCTCAAGGCGTGGCTTCTCTTTGCCTTCTCCCGAGGTGCCTCATTGCTTTTCTTTGTTCACCTCTGCTAGTCTGCCTCCTGCTTCGAGCCTACCAAATTTATTTGCAAAAACTAAATGAAACAGTTCAAAACAGAGTTAAACAAATACAGACCGAGACTATATCAGAAGCTCTTCAAATGGTTGCCTTCAGCAATCAGCATCTCCCACACATTCCCCTTTTAAACAGCAGTCTCAAGGCGTGGCTTCTCTTTGCCTTCTCCCGAGGTGCCTCATTGCTTTTCTTTGTTCACCTCTGCTAGTCTGCCTCCTGCTTCGAGCGTCCCTGAACAAAGCCAGCTGTGGATTGTCTTCTTCCAATCTTTCAGGCTCACACAGATGGGTCTGAGGAGGAACAAGACGGGAGGGGCCTGGCTGAGAGCTCTGCAGTGCATCAGAACCTTCCTCTGCAACAAAAAGCTCTCCAAACCCCTCATCATCATCATCATCAGAAGTGTCCAACTCAGCTGCTGAAACCACAGGCTGACGCTGAATCACAACAGCCGGCCACGTGACCACGGAGACGTCCTCGGACAAGCGCCGGCTCTTCGGCATTGAAACGGAGATGAGCACCGGCCCCTAGTGTTGGAAAACGACTAGCACGCATGTGCGGGGGAACCTTTACCTTTACCTTTATAGGCAGGGTTGTGGGTCTATACATATGTTTTCTGTAGTATGTTGTAGGTATGTGTCATGTATGTGTTTTACTTTGAGAGCGGGCAACTGAATTTCATTTTTGATGTGTGCCGTCATGCCCACAATAAAAAACAACAGTAAAGATTTATCCTATCCTATCCTATCCTATCCTATCCTATCCTATCCTATCCTATCCTATCTTATCTTATCTTATCTTATCTTATCTTATCTTATCTTATCTTATCTTATCTTATCTTATCTTATCTTATCATCTTATCTTATCTTATCTTATCATCTTATCTTATCTTATCATCTTATCATCTTATCATCTTATCATCTTATCTTTATCTTATCTTCCAACGTGGGTTAAGAGCCCCACCACAAGCTTTGCAAACTGGCCTTTGCGCACCAGAACTTATCTTACCAGCTAGAAAAAATACCTAAATATCGTAAAAAATATTGAAAAATATCTCTTTCCTCTCTTTCCTCTCCTGCCATTCCCTGGGCATTCCTTTGCCACGAAATTTGGAAGATTGTCAGTTTCGGGATGATGGAGAACCAAAGCGAAGCAAGTTTTTAAAAGACAGCTTTCCATTATCCGCCTGTAAGTTCTGGATGAGGGGGGTGCCAGCCCAACGTCTGGGAAAATGAGAGCGGAAAGAATTCAGAAAATAAATGGGAAGTAACCCTCCAATTCTTCGCATTATGGCCATTAAATTTAACCAGGAGGGCAAGGATGGGGGGGGGGGGGAAAAGGGGTGCGCTTCCGTTCCTACACCACTAGAGGACGGCGAAGAACCACTGGTGAATTTCGGAGTTGGTTAAAAAAAAAGGATTTCCAGAGCAATAAAAGTTGATTTAAAGATTCCAGGGCAATAAAAATTGATTTAGCTTCAGAGGAAACCACAAGCATGCAGTTTCTCAGCTTCCTAAGGGAAGGAAAACCTTTTGCACACCTTGTATGGGCGTGGGCTGGAATGTGTTGCAAAGGGTCAGGAGAGGCCATTGCTGGAGGGCAGACAACTGTAACCCTAACACAGTAATTTGAAAAATCGCCGTGCAGGCTGCTGTTTACCAGGCTCCTTTAAAAAGGGGGATTATTTATGTTGTTTGTGCTCGAAGCCCTCTTTTAAGGCGGCACCGCCCTAGCCCTTGGGGTGGGGGCTGCCATCTCTGTAACTCCACTGGATCCTTTCGAATTAAACTTTTGTTAGCCTTGCCTCTTGGAGGGGAGCTGGAAGGATTATCTGAGATTTCTCTGTCTCTCCGCTGGTGAGCAAGCCCCCGCTGTGGGAAAAAAAGCCCCATAAAACATTGACCCAAGGGGCCCCTTCAACATGGCCGCACCTGTTCCTGCCAGTCTGGCTGAGTTATCATCTTGGACAGTTTTGAGAGACTGTGTTTAATTCCCAATTCTTCTCAGAAGAAGCGCCGGTTGCAGCAAAAAATGGGGTGGAAGGAAGGAAACCCCCAATTTTGAGCCCAACGGGGCTGTTACATCACAGGACGAATCCACGGGGAGGGGGATGCCTCTGCAGATTCTCAGTCCTCCCGTTCCCCTCCACCACCGCCATCCGATCAGAGCTGAAGAAGCTTCTTGGAGGAGAAGCGAAACGTCTTCAAAGAAAAACAAGAAAGTCCAGTTGCCTCCTGAAAGAAAAAAAAAGCGCCTTTGCGACAACCACGGCCTGGATGACAGAGACTCTCCACAGACATTGACCTGTGCACTTTGGGAGGAACGCCCTTCGCGCGAACGGATTTCCAGACAACATGGCCGACTCCAGGAACCATTTTGTGCTTCGGTTGGAGATGCAGACAACACAGACTCATCTCCAACAGCCTTGGCGCCCGTCTTCAGCCGGGATGGGACCCAGGGCGGAAAAACATCTAGCAGCCAAGGAGGCTCCAGGCCCGTTTGCACCGCTCAGGTGTCCCTGAGGACACTGGTAAATCTCCCACGTGGCCTCAACAACTCTCTAAAAGGAGGCAAATGACCAGCTCTCTGCAAGGAGTATAAATCTTTCCCTTCCCCACCCTCCAGTCAGAGCTGAGGAAGCTTCTTGGAGGAGAAGCGAAACGCCTTCAAGGCAAAAACAAGAAAGTCCAGTGGCCTCGTGGGGGGAAAAAGCCATCTTTGGGATATTCAGCTTCTCCAGTCTCTTGTTTCGTGAAGAACCACCCAGTTCTTGAAGGACCTTGTAACCAACAGCTCTTAGGTCTGTCACGAATCGTCTTCCTTGCAATTTCCATTTCTGATCAAGAAATGGAGATTGAAGATTTCCTGAGGGTGGGAGTCCCTCAGGTGCCTGGAGATAGTTCTCCAACAAGGAGGACAAGGCGTTCTAAGATGGCGGCGCCTGGAATGGCTGCGGCTGCATTGGCTCTTGAAGGCGAATAGTTTTGAGAGGGATAGTAAGGGCTATAGGCCACATGATCAGGAAGATTTTAATGTGTTTGAGCAACATGGTGGAACTAAGGTAACATATGACATATGACCGACAATCTTTGCTGGCCTGGCGAGTTTCTAGTTGTTTTGGAACTGTTGGTGAGACCGTTAAAAGTCGTTGGCGCTGTTTGAATTTGTTCTACCAGCAGCAAGATCTGACTGCTGGCCCAGTGATGGATTCTACTGCAAATCAGGGCTGTTTCCAGAGGAGGCAGAGGAGGACCTGGAGCTTATGGAGCGAAGGAACTGGATGAGGCTGTCGGCAGGCCCAGAGGAAGAGAGAGAGGCTTTTGGAGGAGTTGGTGGCAGCAGCAGTGTGCTCCAGGGGCGAAAAGAAGCAAGGCCTCTTTAAGGAAAGGGTGGAAGAGTCAGGATCAGAAAAAGGAAAGAAGGCGAGGTTGTCAGAATACAAACTAACTTGAGGGCTAATCCACATGGAGCCCCATTTCCATCTGTCCTGTTTGCCATCGTTCACTCCCTAGAGACTAAAATGGACCATGTGAAATTTGAGCGGGCCCCGAACAAGGAGTATATATCGGAGGTGGTGACCCTTTGAGAGCTGTATGCAACGAAATTTCATTTTGATGTGTGCCGATTGGTGTACATTCAAAGTGACAATAAAGTTATCATCATCATCAAAATCTCCATCCTTTGAGAACAATGTTTTCACTCTTTGGCCACTGGGGGGCAGCACCTCCCTTTAGGAAGCGGCTTGCCTGCGTGTTAAACCTAAAAACCTTTAATTTTTCCTACCTGCCTTTTAAGGGAGTTTTGTATCCTTTTTAATTTGTGATGCCCATTTGCAAGAGATGGGTGAACATCACCTTTGGCACCCTTCGTATGGGGGTCTTGCCCTGGTATTTATGTTTTTAATAGTAGTAGTAGTAGTAGTAGTAGTAGTAGTAGTAGTAGGGACGCGGTGGCTCAGTGGGTTAGGACGCTGAGCCTGTCAATCAGAAGGTCGGCAGTTTGGCGGGTCGAATCCCGAGTGCCGCGTAACAGAGTGAGCGCCTGTTACTCGTCCCAGCTTCTGCCAACCTAGCAGTTCGAAAGCACGTAAAAAAAATGCAAGTAGAAAAATAGGGACCGCTACGGTGGGAAGGGAACAGCGTTCCGTGCGCCTTTGGCGTCCAGTCATGCCGGCCACGTGACCACGGAGACGTCCTCGGACAAGCGCTGGCTCTTCGGCTTTGAAAGGGAGATGAGCACCGGCCCCTAGAGTCGGGAAACGACGAGCACGCATGTGCGGGGGAACCTTTACCTTTTAGTAGTAGTAGTAGTTGGAAGGGACCTTGGAGGTCATCTAGTCCTACCCCCTCCACTGGGGATTGTGTAAAAAATACGACTTGCCTGTGTCCGAAAAGTCGTGGGAACATAGGGTGGGAAAAAGTTGTCGAGAATGAGAGGGTGAAGATTTTGTGGAACTTTTGAATACAGAGAGATCGCCATTTGGAACACAACACGCCAGATATCACAGTCGTAGAGAACCGAAGCGTACAGCTGATTGATATCGCCGTACCAGGAGATACCAGAGTTGGGGGGAAAAAAGAACTAGGAAAAATTACGAAATACCGCAACCTGGCCATCGAAACTGCGCGATTATGGACGAAACGTGTAACAGTGACACCCACTGTCATCGGGGCACTGGGAACTACGTCCAGAAACTTTGCAAAATACATCAAGAAACTGCAGCTTCCTGCAATAACTCCAGCAATGCTACAAAAAAAACGGCGCTACTCGGAACATCTTACATTTTAAGGAGATACCTGGTTGATACAACTAGGATGCTGGCAGCAACCCGTGTCAACCATTAGCGCCAGTCAATTTGAATGTTCAGTTGACTGAGGTTCACGTCTAATTAATAATAATAATAGTAATAATCAGGGCTTTTTTTCTCATAGAACGCTCAGAACGGAGTTCCGGCACCTTTTTTGGATGGAACCTTGTAGGGTAGGCAAGGCGGGTTGTATGACATGTGTGAGTACCGGCACCTTTTTCTTTTACAAAAAAAAACACTGGTAATAGTAATAATAATAGGAAGGGACCTTGGAGGTCATCTAGTCCAACCCCCTGCTCAGTCAGGAAATGAAATTTGACAGGAATGAAATGAAATATCAGATTGCAAGTCTAAACTGTCCATCTTAGACTTACAGCTTGGAGAGTTTTAGGTGTCCTTCAAAATTTAGATCTTCCTGTATTCAACCATAAAACAGATTTGTTTCTCCTGGCTGGCTAAATGGTGGTTTAACTTTTTCCATGCTGAGAAGGATTAACAGAACTGGAAGGGGCCTTGGAGGTCATCTAGTCCAAGCAGGACACCCCCAGGCCATTCCAGACAAATGGACAAAACTCCTTTAGAGTTTTGACTGATGCAGATGAATTTAGCTTGGCTATTTGTGCGAGAAGTAACCCAAGGGTACAAAACATCTCCATGAACCGAACGGGAAGAATTTTAAGATTTCTCCGAAAAGAAGAGATCTTACGAATTCATCATGGTCAATTAAGGAAACCACTGAGAAGCTGCATATCCCCAAACCAGCTGGCTTGATCTGGGAATAATTCCTTATTTTTCAACTCTGCAAATTCCTTATTTTTCAACTTTGGGGTCTGCGAAGCAAGGGCGGATGGGCGAATTGAAGTCTTGGGGGTGGAGGTGGGGGTGGATGAACAGAAATATTATCCGAGGACAGTCGTTTCCAAATTACGGTGCCCAGGAAACGGATAATCTGGCGGTTTCAAATTTAATTATCCCTGGACATAAAGGGACCAGATTTTCAGGGTGTTGATTAAAACCCTCTCTCGTTTATCCGCTATTTTTTTTTCCCCTCTGCTGGTCTTCAAAGGGAAGGCTGGGCTGGAAATGGTGGGGCAGGCAAAGTCTCTGGGAAGTCAATTGCCGTTCTATTGTTATTCAGGAGGGGTATAGATAGGTGTGCCTGAAAGCAGGGTGGGGAGGAAAAGTCATAATCCAGGATGAACAGAAAATGAGGACCTGGGCTGGTCCTCCTTAATTAGTGTCTTTGGGGGGGGAAAAAAGAATTAAATTGGGAACCTCCTTGGGTTTCTCAATTAGATTAGTAGAAGCGAAGAAGCGGGGCCCTGAAATTGGAAGTTCTCCCTATGGGGTCCTCTCGAGATGGGCTGGGGGGTGGGGGTCTTCCCCCCCCACTCACTCTCAGCCAGGGAAGGAGGAGAAAAAGAGAAGGGGATGTGCCTCTTGGTCCCCCTTTGGCGACAGCACACACCCATGTACCGTATAAGAAAAGATGTTGTGTTAGATGTTTTTGTGCCAGCCATGGCAGTTCCCCAAAAAAGGTCATCAGATGGGAGCAAAGTGTCATCTTTGCTCCCACTGGTGGGTCAGGGGTCCCCGGCCCCTGCAGCCCCATTGGAGAGAGTTAATTGGTAAGGGAGGGGCTGAGGACCCCCATAAAAACCTCTGCTCAGGGGCTGCTCTCTCTTGTTGTCTGCTTGCTTGCTCTCTTGTGGGAATGATCCATGAGCTCAACCCAGGCATGGATGCCTCCATGCCAGGGAACTCTTTCTATTTACTTTATCGTTAAATAAAGCTTTGACTGATTGCATCCCTGCGTGCTGCCTTTTACTTGGAAGCACCTTAACGAACCATCGGTCTCGTGAGGCCATCTCACATGTTGAGACTCCAGAAAGAGTACAGAGAAGAGCAACAAAGATGATCAGGGGACTGGAGGCTAAAACTTATGGAGAATAATTGCAGGAGTTGGGGAGGTCTAGTTTAATGAAGAGAAGGACCAGGGGAGACATTGATAGCAGTCTTCCAGTATCTCAGGGGCTGCCCCAAAGAAGAGGGAGTCAAGCTATTCTCCAAAGCTTCTGAAGGCAGGACAAGAAGCAACGGATGGAAACTCGTCAAGGAGACAAGCAACCTAGAACTAAGGAGAAACTTCCTGACAGTGAGGACAATTAACCAGTGGAACAGCTTGCCACCAGAAGTGGTGAATGCTCCAACACTGGAGGTTTTTAAGAAGAGACTGGACAGCCACTTGTCTGAAATGGTATCGGCTCTTCAGCTTGAGCAGGGGGTTGGACTAGATGACCTCCAAGGTCCCTTCCGACTCTGTTAATCTGTGAACCTGCTCGTGTGACTGACAGCTTTTGGTTAAAAGCATTGCATGGACATTGAGACAGGCAGAGCACATTTTTTTTCCTTTTTGGATATTTAGGTATCATTTCTAAGCGGGGGAAGAGATTCAGAAGCTCACCAAGTGTGGGCAATCCTGTGTCATGCGTAACTTTGGGACACACACACAGACACACACACACCCCACAAAAAATGGATGTTTTAAGGTAGATGGAAGGTGACAGGTTTTAGCTCTCTCTCCTCAACTTCTGTTCTTTTCAGAGTTGAAGAAAAATGTGAAATATTTCTCTCTCCCCCCACCCCCGATAAAATGATTGGAGTCTGATCTCGTTGCACGGCAACAGATTGTGGTAGATCTCCATTGCTTTCTTTCTCCCCCTCCCTCAAATTTCCGACCCCCCCCCCCGTCATCAAAGCCCAATGCTGACCTGCAGAACCTTAAGCATGGTGTCAGAACACATTCGGCATTTTGTTTTTTGTTTTTTAATAAAGGGATATTGCAGCAAAACGGTTCAGCGTCAGCTGGCAACTGGTGTACTATTTATTGAAAAAGTAAAAGGAGGGAGGGAGGGAGCGAGGGAGGGAGGGAGGGAGGGAGGGAAGAAAAAGAAAGAAAGAAAGAAAGAAAGAAAGAAAGAAAGAAAGAAAGAAAGAAAGAAAGAAAGAAAGAAAGAAAGAAAGAAAGAAAGAAAGAAAAAAGAAAAAGAAATGGCAGGGAGGCAGAAAACATAGATAGATAGATAGATAGATAGATAGATAGATAGATAGATAGATAGATAGATAGATAGATAGATAGATAGATATGATGAGAGAGAGAGATAGGATGAATACATAATAGATGATAGAAATGATGAGATAGATAGATAGATAGATAGATAGATAGATAGATAGATAGATAGATAGATAGATAGATAGATAGATAGATAGATAGATGATAGAGATAGATAGATAGATAGATAGATAGATAGATAGATAGATGATAGATAGATAGATAGATAGATAGATAGATAGATAGATAGATAGATAGATAGATAGATAGATAGATAGATAGATAGATGATAGATAGATGATAGATAGATATGATGAGAGAGAGAGAGATAGGATGAATACATAATAGATGATAGAAATGATGAGATAGATAGATAGATAGATAGATAGATGATAGATAGATAGATGATAGATAGATGATAGATAGATATGATGAGAGAGAGAGAGATAGGATGAATACATAATAGATGATAGAAATGATGAGATAGATAGATAGATAGATAGATAGATAGATAGATAGATAGATAGATAGATAGATAGATAGATGATAGATAGATAGATAGATGATAGATATGATGAGAGAGAGAGAGATAGGATGAATACATAATAGATGATAGATAGATAGATATAGATATAGATATAGATATAGATATAGATATAGATATAGATATATAGATGTAGATGTAGATGTAGATGTAGATGTAGATGTAGATGTAGATGTAGATGTAGAAGAGAAAGGCAGGCAGGCAGAAAAGATGGATGGATGGATGGATGGATAGATGAAAGAAGAAAGAAAGAACACGGAGCAAGGATTTCCTGGCACTGGGGCTCCTAAGTATCAGAAACAGATTTTAAAAAGAGTCTTCAGTAGCGTGTGTGTGTGTGTGTGTGTGTGTGTGTGTTTGTGTGTGTGTGTGTGTGTGTGTGTTTGTATGCAAAACAGGACATTTTGAGCTAAATCTCTGTCAGAGAGGAGGATTCGGGCGAGTTTGTTTTCAAGAGAGTAATTTACAGGAAAGGCATTCCCAGCGGAGAAATTGGGTTTGGTGGGAAAATAAATCCAACCGATGGGAAACTTTGCTTCCCGCTGCCTTGACTTCACTCCGGAGACCTGGAGAGATGTGGAGCAACCTGGCTACAGCCAGATAGTCATCTCAGACCGCCAGCCCCGGCTGGCCTTCTAAATCTCAAAGGATGATGGGAGTTGTAGTTCAAGAAACCTCTGGAAGGCCTCGGCTCCCCGATTGGGGGGGGGGGGGAGAGAATTTGGCTGACTTTCCGAATGTGACTTTTCACTGCCAGGCACGGATGCGGCTGTTCCCTTTGCTTGGAGAATTTTGAAACTTCGGAATTCAATTCCTCCGCAAACTGTTCTTACTTTGAGAGCAGCCTTCACTCCCCAGCTTTGCAGCTGGGGGAAAAAGGGCCTTGAAGCACGGCTGGAAAGGCCGGATGGTTGCCAGGAAGGGAGGGGAAGGCGTTTGCTGGTGGCGACGCGACGACGCTTCGAGGTAGGACACCTTGAAAAACAGCTGCCCCTCAGGCGTTAGGGCTAACCCAAAGTTCGGCTTGCTTTTGATCCCATTTTCCCGGCTTGGAAGAGACCTTCAGAGCAAGAACGCTGGAGGTTTTTAAGAAGAGACTGGACAGCCACTTGTCTGAAATGATATAGGGTTTCCAGCCTGAGCAGGGGGTTGGACTAGATGACCTCCAAGGTCCCTTCCAACATCATCATCATCATCACAATTAACCAGTGGAACAACCTGCCTCCAGAGGTGGTGAATGCTCCAACACTGGAGGTTTTTAAGAAGAGACTGGACAGCCATTTGCCTGAAATGGTATAGGGTTTCCTGCCTGAGCAGGGGGTTGGACTAGATGACCTCCAAGGTCCCTTCCAACTTTATATTATTACTATTGTTGTTGTTTGTTGTTGTTGTTGTTGTTGTTGTTATTATTATTATTATTATTATTATTATTATTATTATTATTATTATTCCCATTCATTACAGATCCTCAGTTTTCCAATTTGAAAGGGGGGGGGAAACAGCTGGATTGGGGAAAAAACAGCTGGATTTTCCACTTCTGTTTCAATTCCCCATTAGGAAAATAAAACAGGAAACAAGAATACCAATAGACCACTCTGGAATATTTGAATGCATCTAAGCAAACTCTAGATTAGAAGGGGGTGGGGGGGAAACCCCTACAGGTATTCCATGCAGAGCGACCGCAGTTGGTACGGAGAACTTGGTCCTTAAGTGAATCGGTTGCTAAATGGAACTGCAGCTGCGCCTATCACCCTGCTTGCCTTTGTTGTACAGGCTCGTGAATTGAGGAAAGGAAAATCAATCTTGAGCTGGCTCTGTTGCTTTGTGCACCAGCTGAAAGTGACTTCTCATGATTCTAGTCCCTAATGGGGAAGGCCCTTCTTAAAATGCATTATATGGTCGTCTTTTTTCCTTTCCCATTCCTTTGCTGTTTAGGAAAGATGAAAGCGGTCTCTAGCCTAAAATGAAGGGGGACTGTGGTGTGTGTGTGTCCTCTGAAGACTCAAGAGAGTGAAGTGTATAATAAGACAGTGATGGAGCAGATGAGGTGCAGGCAAAAAAAAATGCTTTTGTGCAGGGTTTTTTTTTTGGTTCTCCCTGAATTTCCCGAAAGAGAATTAATTTCATTTCCCACAGTGAAAGAATGAAAGCCATCCCCCTCTCAAAAAAAAATATCCCTAAAATAAAATAAAACTGAGAACTGAGTTCAGGTGAATAAAATCTAAAAGAGAAATAAAGCATTGATATTTAAATTGATGGGGGGAAATTCCTCTATAACCAGAAAAAGAGCCTATTTTAATCGAATAAAATGCATTCATGTGGACTACAAAGGTTCCCGGAAATCGTGTTTTGAATATACCTGCGAGGATCCAAATCTGGGGTTAGTTTTTGTTGTTTCTTTGGTTAGGGCACTGCCATAAAATAACTGCCTTTGTCTTCATCTTCTTCCTTTTTTTTTCAGATGAAACACCCAGAAGTGGGAAAATGTGCCGCTTGGGAAAGATGGGATTTGTCGTCCAGCTTGCCTAGAGATTACCACTGAGGACAAGGGTGAAGAGGAAAGCCGATACGTGCTGGAACGCTAGCACTACCCCTGGCCGAAGGGTGGTATTACAATTGTCCACTTCAGAGGAGTCATGTGACACTCCAGCCCTCAATCAAAGTCCCTGTAAAGTGCAAGGTTAGGGTGCCAATCCTTAAAAGAGACAGCCGTCTGAGCCAAGTTCGAATTAGAGATAGTCCTTGACTTATGACCATGATTGGGAACCAATTGTTAAGTGGGTCATCCTATGAGTGCAGTCTATTTTACCACCCTTATTGCCACTTTTTTGGGGTTGGACTTTTTACCCCAATCAATGAAGTGGCCACAACCTAAGATATGCAGATGATACCACTCTAATGGCAGAAAGTGAAGAACTAAAGAGCCTCTTGTTGCGGGTGAAGAAGGAGAGTGCAAAAGTGGGCTTGAAACTCAACATTAAGAAAACCAAGATCGTGGCATCCGTCCCTCTCAATTCCTGGCAAATAGATGGGGAACAAATGGAGGTAGTGACAGATTTTATTTTCCTGGGCTCCAAGATCACTGCAGATGGGGACTGTAGCCAAGAAATTAAAAGACGCTTGCTCCTCGGGAGGAAAGCCATGGCAAATCTAGATGGCACACTAAAAAGCAGAGACATCACCCTGTCAACAAAAGTGCGTATAGTCAAGGCTATAGTCTTCCCAGTTGCAATGTATGGCAATGAAAGTTGGACCATAAGAAAGGCTGAGCGCCAAAGAATGGAGGCCTTTGAACTCTGGTGCTGGAGAAGACTCCTGCGAGTCCCTTGGACTGTAAGGCGATCAAACCGGTCAGTCCTAGAGGAGATCAACCCTGACTGCTCTTTAGAAGGCCAGATCCTGAAGCTAAAACTCAAATACTTTGGCCACCTAATGAGAAGGAAGGACTCACTGGAGAAGAGCCTAATGCTGGGAAAGGTGGAGGGCAAGAGAAGAAGGGGACGACAGAGAAGGAGGTGGCTGGATGGAGTCCCTGAAGCAGGAGGCGTGAGCTTAAATGGACTCCAGAAGATGGCAGAGGACAGGAAGGCCTGGAGGAACGTTGTCCATGGGGTCGCAACTAACAACAACAACAACCATCACTGCCACCGGGATCCCCGACTGCAAAAGGACAGGTTCCAATTCGCAGAGGACAACTCCGGTGAGCCTTTGAAGGAGATGGTAGACGTTGGTTGATGGTAGAAGGTTCAAAGGAGGAAGGAAAGTATGCTCACCATTGCAACACCATCTCCTGCTGATGAGACTCATGTCAGGAGACCATCAGATAGATCTGAGAGGACTCGGACAGTTTTGCGTGCAGTGTTGGGAAAAAGAGCAGCCACCTTCCCTGTCCGGAGAAGACTAACCGGGACCTTCCATTTCTTGAAGCTTCCAACCTTCACTAGGTCTTGTCTGGCCAACATCCAAGATGGAGGGTGCTGAGATGATGCTGAGAATCCATCTCTGTTCCACCCGTTGTCAAAGGAAGCCACGGGAAAGAGGTCTTCTTTCCTCCCAGGTGAGCCAAAAACCTAGAGGACATCTCCTAGAGGTTGGTAGAGGTGGGATTTCATCTGTGGTTCTCCTAGAAAGGGAAGAGGTGTGGAAACCATGGAAACGGAGGGATGGAGGTCACCTTACGTGGCCTTCCTACCTACAAAAAAGTAAGAGCTTTGGAGCCACACCTGGCTGATCTTCTAGAGAAGAGAAATCTACAACATCTCCCATGCTCCCCTCCTCTCCCCTCCCCATTTAATTGGTTTGATGAAAAAAAACACCACGATCTTTGGCTCAAGGGTTCGAAGGTATGAATTTTCATCCTTGGCAACCCTACGGAAGACTTTGTGCAAGTCTTTAACCCAACTAATTTGACATCGTCTTGGGGAATCTGGTACCCTGGAAGACGGTTCCCATAGCTACCATCCTGGTTACGGAACCTGGACTGGTCGGCCACTTCCTTGATATGTCCCTTTCTGGAGGAAACGAAACCAGGTTTCCAGCAGAAGTGGGTCAGTTGCCTTGACTAGTTTCTGGCCTTTGAACGGTGGTGCAGAAGAAGGAGACCTGCCCTCAAGGCATGTCTTTCATCCCATCCATACTTGAAGTTGGTTGAGTTGGGCCAAGTCAACTTTTGGAGAGACTTCCAGATTCTCCTTTGACGGTGTGAACCCAGAAGCGGAAGGGCTGATGTGGGCTCTGGGATGAAATTCATTGCGTGAAGGCAAGCCCCCCCCACCCCTCACCTCCCCCCCCACTTAAGTGAGGGGGCCCGAAGGAGATGGGTTGGAGCTGAAGATACCCATCCTAACAGTTGACGTTCTCCAACTTTCCAGACTTCAGATCAAAAGAGGCGCCAGATTGCAGCGGTGGGCTTCTCGCTCTTTAAACTTAGAAGAAGGAGAGGGAAAAAAGAAAGAAATTCAGACTCTTGCAGACCCCTGCCTCCTCTGGCAGGGGGGGAGGAGTTTGGCCCCTTTGAAGTACCCCAGATCTTTCGGTGGGGGGGGGCTCCACGAAGGAAGCCTCAGCCAATCTCAATGTATACACGGTTGTACTTCGACAATAAAGCTTCATTCCTTTCTTTAGAAGGTCGCACCCACCCACCCACCTTTTCCCACCTCCTCAATTCCGGAAGGGAGAGGAAATTGAGGAGCATCCCAGCAGCCCTAGCTCCCACCACCACCACCTGAGACCCCCCCCCTCCCCTTTCCATCCTTTTAACCGATTCTCCCAAATGGTAGTCATAACAATATAAGGTCTAGATAGGTGGCTGTTGTTGTTGTATTTTCTCTCTCTCTCTCTCTCTCTTGCAGGTAGAAAGAGTTGTGGCTTGGGGGGGCCTGATCCTGTAGGTTGCGTGGTTTGAAAGATGGGTTGCGCGGTTTTTGCGCGTGCCAGGAATTCCCTTGTGTTGTGTGCAGTGCGTTGAGCCCCCTCCCCGCGCGCAACATAAGCAAGTAGGATGTGTTGTCTGAGGCTTGATTTCAATGCAAGGGGGAGTTTGTTGTGTCTTGCGGAGAGGGTGGGTTGTTGTTGTTGTTGTTGTCCTTTGCGACTGCAGTTCCCATCCTCCTGCTCCACCCGGGGGAGCAAGCAGGGGCTGATGGGAAGGGGAGTGGAGCGGAGAGGGCAGAAGCTCAGCCCCTTTTTTCTATGGAGAAAGGATCTTGAGTTCTAATCCAAATTTCTGGGAAATGGGGAGGGGTGGGTGGGTTTGAAATGATTCTTGCTGGGACCGCCACAGCTGGTGTGTGTGTGTGTGTGTGTGTTGGGGGGGGGGGCGAGAGCTGCAGTGCTTTTCAAGAATAAAGTCTGGGCTATGCTGGCTGGGGAACATGGGGCCGAGGGTGGGTGCTGCCCTTCCACCACGCTTTTCTCAGCCTTAAAAGCCGGGCGAGTCTCTAGTATATATATATACTATATATATATATATATTTGCCAGGGGGGGGGGAACGGAATCACCGTGCGCCACCCACCCACCCAGCCTGGTTTTTCTTAGAGAGGCATCGCATTTTGGAAACGGGGGGGGGGTGCCACGTTCGGAAACCTGTAGCCCCCAAAGGCAAAAGGCGGCGTTTCTTTTTTAAAAAAAAAAAACTACATTTTTTTTCCAAAAAAAATCCTCCTTCTGCCTCTTTTCTCCCAATGCCGTTTTTTTTGGGGGGGTGGGTGGGAAAGGTTAGGGAGGTCCTAGGAATTGTCCGAGCCAGGAAGGGCCACCGCGGACCCCCATCGGGCTCCTTTCGTTTCCTCTCCCTCCCCCTCCCCAAGGTTGACACGGAGGGGTCGGAGGAGACGTGGGGGGGGTGGGGGGCGAGCGTCCAGAAAGGCTGACGACCCCCACCCCCCCCTCTCGGCTCTTCTGCCCACGGGAAGGGGGTGCGGAGAGCTGAGCGCATCTCGCCCCCCCCCCACACACACACAGACCGCCCTTGCCCGGAATTTTGCGCTGCGCTGGATGGGCGCAAGCGGGGCTGGGGGGTGGGGGTGGGGGTGTCGCCGGGGGTCGGTCGGACGGGAGGGGCAGGAAAAGGAGCCCCCCCCCCGGAGCGGGCCGAGACTTCGGGAAAGCGCCCGCGGGCATCCCCCCCCTTTCCTCTTCGAGTCTTGCCCGACCGGGGGAGGGGGGAGACTGCGGGGAGTAGCCCCCCCCCCTCCTCATTGAACCCAGCCCTTCGGGGTCCCGCCGTCCCAGGGCTTCCGTGGGAGGGGGGGGAAGGAACCTGTCACAGGTGGGCTTTAATCAGCCAGACGCCCCGCGACCTCCCCCCCCCTCCCCAAGGCTCTCCGGCCACCCACCCACCCCCCCCCTCGGAGGCGTCCGGTCTCAGATCCCATCCTCCTCAGCTGACCTTCGAGCTGCGGACGATGGGGGGGGGAGACTTCTCCCGAGATCTGCGAGAGAGGGGGGGGGAGCAGGGCGCTGGGGGGGAGGGGGGGAGGCGCCCCTCCACTTTGCTAAGCGGACAACGGGGGAGACCCCCCCCCCGGGTCTCCAGGCGAAGGTCGCAGGGCGGCCCCGCGGAGGAAGGCGCAAACGGGGGTGGGTGGGTTCCGGGGGTGGGTGGGTGTGTGTGTGGGGGGGTGTCCCGCCTAGCCTGCCCCCCCCCTCCTCCTCCACCCTCTTCCTCGCTGCCTTTCGGCTCATGAATAAAAAGAGGTTTGGAAAGAGGCGGGTGGGGGGGGGAGAGGGAGGGAGGGAGAGAAAAGAGAGGCAGAGCCGCTTCACGCCCAGCCTGGCCGAAAGTTGCCTTGCTGGAGCAGCCCCCGTTCAAGCCTCTTCTGCCCCCCCCTCCCACCCCACCCGCCTCCCGACCCCCCCCCCAAAGTAGCACAAAATCAAAAGTCGGGCAGAGAGAGAGAGAAAGAGACCGGCGGCGGCGGCGTGTGAGCCCCCTTCTCTGTGCCCGGCTGCCCGCCCGGTGCCAGCTGCTGCATTGGGGGGGCCTTCTCTCTCTAAACCCCCCCCAATTAAGGAAAGCCCCCTCCCCCGTCCGCCCGTGCTGGCGCTGCCGCCCCCGGAGAGGCTCGGGGAGGGTCGCTGCGCCCTCCCGCTCCGCCTCGCCGCCTCCAGGGGGGTTAAGACTCCGGCGCTGCCTCCTCTTCTTCTTCCTCTTCTTCCTCTTCCTCTTCCTCTTCGCTGCTGCCGCCGCCGCGGACTGGAGCATGGCCGCCCTGCCCGGGACCGTCCCGAGGATGATGCGCCCGGCGCCCGGGCAGAATTACCCCCGCACCGGATTCCCTTTGGAAGGTAACCCCGGGAAGCCCCCAAAGCCTCCGAGAGAACGGAAGGGTCGCCGCTGCCTTTCCCCCCCCCCAAATATTTTTATTTAATTTTAATTTTAATTTTAATTTTAATTTTAATTTTAATTTTAATTATTTTAATTTTAATTTTAATTTTAATTAATTATTTTAATTTTAATTTTAATTTTAATTTTAATTTTAATTTTAATTTTAATTTTAATTTTAATTTTAATTTTAATTTTTTTTTGCCTCCCCGGCCGGCCTTTCCCCCCGAAAAAGAAAAAAAAAAAGCCGCTTTTTCCTTCTTCCCCTTGGGCGAAGGAGAGACGCCGCGCTATTCTTCCCACCTTCCCCCCCCCTTTCCTGGGATTGGGAGGGGGGGGGCGGGAAAGGAAAAAAAAAAAGTCGGACTTGCAACCTAACCAACACCCCCAAACGAACCCACCCACCCCCCCTCCCAAAAAATAAAAAAAAAAGTTTAGCGCGCGTCCTTCGGAATTGCCAGCGGACGCCGGAGAAGATAGGAGAAAGAAGCGGCGGCGGCGGCGGGGAAAAAACGGGGGTCGCTGCTTCTGGGGGGGGGGAGAAGAGTCGGCGGGGCTCTTTTCGGGCAGCCTGGCCGGGGAGGGGTGGGGGGAATGGGGGGACAGCTTTGGACTTTGGACCCCCCTCCCAGAACCCCGTAAAAGACGCGCGGAGCCAGTCCGTAAATCCTGGGAGGTTGAGAACGAAGTCTCGTTTCTGCTGGGGGGTTTTTTCCTTTTTTGGGGTGGGGGGGTGGAGGGTCAACGGGCAGAAGGCTTGGCTTGCTGCCCATCTGCCCTCCACCCCAACCGGGCGGCTCTTTTCGTTGACCGCGTTTATTCAGAATTCTTGGCATTTCTTTTATATTTCTTTTTCCTTCTTCTTGCGATTTAGTCGAGAAAAGGGGCAGAAAAGCCGCGCGTTGCGGGCGCGGGGGGTGTAGGGGGTCTTTCGCAAAACTCTGCCGTTTTTCCTCCCTCAATTTGGTGGGGGTCTTTTTCTCCCCCACCCCCCCAGCCCGGTCTCCCCTTTCCGCCCTGGAAAAAAAAGGGGGGACATTCATTCATCGGAAAGCGACTTTCCCCTTCCTTCTCTCTCTCTCTCTCTCCCTCCCCACTCCGGCACCTTCCCGGCCGCTTTTCTTGGCCGCTCCTCCGGCTGCGGAATTAAAACAAACTCGGGGGGCTGGGGGTGGGGGGGGGCTGGTCCCTTTTCTGCATTTATTAAAGCAAATTGGGTGCCTCCGAAGCGTGCTCAAGTGGAGCCGGGGGGAAAGCGGCGGAAGGTGGGGGAGCCCACGCCGGCTGCGAAAACACACACACACACACACACACACACACACACGCGCGGCGGGGATTTGGCCTGGAGTGGGCTCCTTCTTCTGGAGCGAATGGAAACGAAACGAGTCCGGGGGGGGGGGGGAAGAAAAAGAAAAGGTGGTGGTGGTGGTGGGGGGATCAAAGGATTACCAAAATATTTGTACACCGTGATGGAGAATAATGACTGCCCGCCGCCAGCAGCGCCTGATGCTCCACTCAAGGCTTAGCCGTGGCTAATGAGATCTCACTCCGAGTGACTTCGAATTAGCGGCGCGTGATTCTTGATTAAACAGCCAGGCGAGGTCTGGAACCGACTTAGCGTGCAGGGAAGTCGGGTGTGTGTGTGTGTGTGTGCAGAGGGACAGACAAACCCACACACGCACTTAACACAAATCGACACTTTTTATTATTATTATTATTATTATTATTATTATTATTATTATTATTATTATTATTATTATTATTATTATTATTATTATTATTATTATTATTATTATTATTATTATTATTATTATTATTATTATTATTATTATTACGCGGCTGGATCTGGACCAGCCGGCCAGAGAAAATGGCAAAGGATTTTGCGCGAAGCCCGTGGCGCAGAAACCTCCCGATTAACCGGCCAGACTTGATATCTCAAAGGGGTGAGAGAAATTGACGTGTTCTCCTGGGTGGGTGGGTGGGGGGAAAAACGGGGAGGGGGGGCGAATTAAACTCCGAAAGAGGGGATAGGGTCCCTCCTTTGGAAAGACAGAAAGTTGCGGGGCGGGGGGGGGGTGGTGGACGGAGATGCGCGGCGGGTTTCAAATGCGTTTGAACCGCGCGCCGACGGCGTGGCGATCCGCTTTTCATTTTATTTTATTAATTTTATTTTATTTTATTTTATTGAAAGGAAAGGTAAAGAAAGGGGAGGCCGTGAGGGGGCGGGGGGAGGAAAAATCTTGTTTTTTTTTAAGGCGAAGGGAATCTCGTTTTAAATCGGAACCGGCTTTGCCAAGCGGCTTTGACAAAAGAAAATTAGACGCCTCTCCTCCTTTTCATGGGTGCCCAAAGTAGGGGAAAAAAAATAAGGGGAGGGAAGGGGTGTTTTTTTTTTCGGGTGCTACGTGGGAAGAAGATTCTTTCGAATTTTTAGGGGGAGGGAGAAAAAAAAAAGCGCGTCCGGAGACTTGAGGGGAAAGCTTTGTCGTCTTTTTGTGTTTAAGGATGTCAAACTTCTCCGCTGAAAGCAAACCAGGTGTCAATAAAACACCAACCAGATGTAAACGCTGGGTGCACAGCTGGAAAAAAAAACCCCTGAGGAAAACCTTTGTAAACCTTTATATTTAGGTTAAAAGTGGAGAGAGAGAGAGAGAGAGAGAGAGAGAGAGAGAGAGAGAGAGAGAGAGAGAGAGAGAGAGAGAGAGAGAGAGAGAGAGAGAGAGAGAGAGAGAGAGATCCAATCTGGGTGTGGGTCGCCGGGACAGAGAGTTGGCAGCACGCTTTGGGGATCCTCAAGGATGGCACTAAACCATCATACGCTCGACCGGTTGGTTGAATTTGTCTCACACCCAGGACTGACACCAAAGTGACTAGGGTAGTGGAGGGCACTAACGAAAAGGCACTTTTACACACACACACCTCAGTTAAACTAGGTAGTGTAAGTATACACCCTGGTTTACGTAAGAGTAAGCATCTTGGGCACGACCGCATTCAGCATCCTAGTGAGGCGATATGATGGCACAGTCAACCAGATGTTTAGACTGGATTCAGTATTTTGGTCCACCTATTGAGTCCTTCCCAAGGATTTGGATTATTATTATTATTATTATTATTATTATTATTATTATTATTATTATTATTATTATTATTATTATTATTATTATTATTATTATTATTTATTATTATTATTATTATTAATTATCATTATTATTATTATATCACAATAATGCTGAAAAGCTAGTTGTGGCAGAAAGTTTTCGCAATTTCCTTCTTTAGTTGTTAAGTGGGCATTTTAATTTTCTCAAAGAGAAGGTAACTTCCGTTTCTTTGTAGGTTGGGAAATAAACAAAACAGGTGTGTGGTTTTTTGGTTTTTTTTTGGTTTGGTTTTTGAAAGGGAGATCTATTTGCCACGTTTACCTTTCCGCTCGGTTTAATTCTGCCGCCATCCGTGAGTCCTGGGAATCTGCGTTTGGGCTGTGCAAAATTTAGCATCGTCCCTGAGTCCTGGGAATCTGCGTTTGGGCTGTGCAAAAATTGAGCATCATCCGTGAGTCCTGGGAATCTGTGTTTGGGCTTTGCAAAATTTAGCATCGTCCCTGAGTCCTGGGAATCTGTATTTGGGCTGTGCAAAAATTGAGCATCATCTGTGAGTCCTGGGAATCTGTTTGGGCTGTGCAAAAATTGAGCATCATCCCTGAGTCCTGGGAATCTGTATTTGGGCTTTGCAAAATTTAGCATCATCTCTGAGTCCTGGGAATCTGTATTTGGGCTGTGCAAAAATTGAGCATCGTCCCTGAGTCCTGGGAATCTGTATTTGGGCTGTGCAAAAATTGAGCATCGTCCGTGAGTCCTGGGAATCTGTTTGGGCTTTGCAAAAATTGAGCATCGTCCGTGAGTCCTGGGAATCTGCGTTTGGGCTGTGCAAAAATTGAGCATCATCCGTGAGTCCTGGGAATCTGCGTTTGGGCTGTGCAAAAATTGAGCATCGTCCCTGAGTCCTGGGAATCTGTATTTGGGCTGTGCAAAAATTGAGCATCGTCCGTGAGTCCTGGGAATCTGTTTGGGCTTTGCAAAAATTGAGCATCATCTGTGAGTTCTGGGAATCTGTTTGGGCTTTGCAAAATTGAGCAAACCGCAAATCAAGCGGGGTGTGTGTGGGGGGGGAATGTCTTGTTGGCTGCTCGGTGGTGGGTTTGTCCCATTGTGTGGATTCAAGGACTCAGCATCTCTCTCTCTCTCTCTCTCTCTCCCTCTGTGCCTGGACTACCTGCATGGTGGATTGGGCCCAGATGGCTAGTTCCGCCTTTGTAATGAGTGGGTCCCTCGGACGCAGGCTGCCTGCGGGGCTGACTTTTTATAAGGGATTTCTCCTCCTAAAAAAGGCTTTGGACAGACACCTACGGGGGTGGGGGGGCGGGGAAGAACACACACACACACCCGTATTTCCAGAGATCAGCCTTCACACCCAAAGCGCCAACTCTTAAAAGCAGGAATGTAGAAGCGGAAAAGCATACACACACAAGAGAGTTGAGGCACAGGGGGTTTTTTCCCCTTTTCCCCATCTTTGGTAGGAAGAGGAGACCCCCCCCCATGGACTGAGGCAAGGAGGCATCCCCCACCCAAGCCATTAATTAGGGGGCTTTGAATGGCTGCAACTGCGCAGCCCCCAATTGTCTCTAATCCCCTTTCCTGTAAATAGAGCAGAATTCTGCTTGGTTTTCCCCCCCTCTTTTTTCTAAGTTACGGCACCGAGAGAGGAAGGGAGAAGGGGTGGTGGGGGGGGGGTTGTCTGCATCCTCCTGGTAAAACCAGGGCTGGCTGCTGGGGGCTTCGGAGGCGCCCGGATTCCCTTCTGCCCTCCCCGAAAGATAATGCCAAGTACGGCTAGGAAGAAATGCGGGTGCGGGCAGAGACCAGGTGGGTGGGAAACGCACTGGTAGAAATTGGGTTGTCTTCTTGTTTGGCGAACCTTGGCGTTCCCGACATTTATTTAAGCCGCCCTCCTCACCTCTCCTAAAGATTGGTGAGGGCGCGGCCCCTGTTTCTTTTCTGGACAACCCCCTCCAGGAGAAACGGAGAAGGTGGGAGAGGAGACACCCCCCCTTCAGCTTTCCACCGGGGAAGAGCTGACCACCCCCACCCCCCCTAAAAATGGGCAGGGGGAAGCAAATGTTGGATGATCTCCAGGAAAAAGGAGAGGGGGTTTCGCTTTGATCTCCTTCACCGGCTCCTTCTTCGCAACAGGGACCTTCCAAGACGGATCAGCCAAGAGGCCGTTATGGTCCTCCGAAGGAGGGAGGGGTCTCCAGGGTCCTGACCGCACCCCTCCCCAATTCTCAGCCACAGCCCTCTCCTTCCCACTTCCTGTAATTCTCAACGGGATGGATGGTCGACGCTGTAGTCTATGGCTAAGAAGGGACAACCCTTGTAGACCGGGCTGGCAGACCTTGACCCCTCTTCCTCCTGTGTCTTCCCTTTCTCTCCCCCCTCCTCTTGCAGTCTCGACCCCCCTGGGCCAAGGCCGAGTCAACCAGCTCGGAGGCGTCTTCATCAATGGGCGTCCCCTGCCGAATCACATCCGTCACAAGATTGTGGAGATGGCGCACCACGGCATCAGGCCCTGCGTGATCTCTCGCCAGCTCCGGGTCTCCCATGGCTGCGTCTCCAAGATCCTCTGCCGGTACCAAGAAACGGGATCCATCCGGCCGGGAGCCATCGGTGGCAGCAAGCCCAGGGTGAGTGAGGGAGGGACTCAGAAGCCCACCCGGTGAGGAGATGCCAATTGATTGGGCAGGGGAAGTAGAGGCAGGTCAAGAAGCGGGTGATGGCCCCTGGAGTTAGATGGGCTTAGAGGACGGAACCGCTTCATCTAAGCCTTGCTACCTTGCTACCTTGAGCTGCTTCCCTCAGATTTACTCTTGAGTAGACCCCCCCCAAAAATACCACCACCACCCCGATCTGGTCTCTCCCTTGAAGAGGAGAAACACGTTGGCCTTCTACCCTTTCTTAAGAAATAGAAGGAAGGGTGATTCATCCGACCTTCTTGAGAAGTTGGCCTTCTAGGTTGAACATGACATGGACTTCCCCAGATCAGACCAGCTTTGCACTCCAGTGGTAGTTTGTAGGACTTGAATTTAAAAGTGCATTTTTGTTTCCTTCCTCCCTCCCTCCCTTCCTTCCTTCCTTCCTTCCTTCCTTCCTTCCTTCCTTCCTCCCTCCCTCCCTTCCTTCCTCCTTCTTCCTTCCTTCCTTCCTCCCTTCCTTCCTTTCTTCCTTCCTACCTTCCTTCCTTCCTTCCTCCCTTCCTTCCTTCCTCCCTCCCTCCCTCCCCTCCTCCTCCTTCCTTCCTTCCTTCCTTCTTCCTTCTTTCCTTCCTTCCTTCTTTCTTTCCTTCCTTCCTTCCTTCCTTCCTCCCTCCCTCCCTCCCTTCCTTCCTCCTTCTTCTTTCCTTCCTTCCTTCCTTCCTTACTCCCTCCCTCCCTTCCTTCCTTACTCCCTCCCTCCCTTCCTTCCTTCCTTCCTCCCTTCCTTCCTTCCTTCCTTCCTTCCTCCCTTCCTTCCTTCCTTCCTTCCTTCCTTCCTTCCTCCCTCCCCTCCTCCTTCCTTCCTTCCTTCCTTCCTTCCTTCCTTCTTCCTTCCTTCCGGAACCCCTCTTGACCCCAAAAGCAGGTTGCCACTCCAGACGTGGAGAAAAAGATCGAAGAATATAAACGGGAGAATCCTGGCATGTTTAGCTGGGAGATCCGAGACCGGCTACTCAAAGATGGCCACTGTGATAGGACCACTGTCCCTTCAGGTGAGAAGGAAGCCAGACCACAGAGTTAGGCTTTTAAATTCTGTATTTCCTGACCCGGCTCCACAATAGAATAGCAAGCATCTTTCAGCTTAAGGAGGCGACCTGTAACTGGACTTCACTCCATTAGCCCAACTTTAGGCCAAGTCTAAACAAGCCACAGGGGGACGCGGTGGCTCAGTGGCTTAGGACGCTGAGCTTGTCGATCAGAAAGCCGGCAGTTTGGCGGGTCGAATCCCGAGTGCCGCGTAACAGAGTGAGCGCCTGGTACACGTCCCAGCTTCTGCCAACCTAGCAGTTCGAAAGCACGTAAAAAAAATGCAAGTAGAAAAATAGGGACCGCTACGGTGGGAAGGGAACAGCGTTCCGTGCGCCTTTGGCGTCCAGTCATGCCGGCCACGTGACCACGGAGACGTCCTCGGACAAGCGCTGGCTCTTCGGCTTGGAAACGGAGATGAGCACCGGCCCCTAGAGTCGGAAACGACTAGCACGCATGTGCGGGGGAACCTTTTACCTTTTACCTAAACAAGCCACAAGGACTGGCTTTGCACAATTGCAAACATTCACTTTCTCTACCCACCCAAGCCCTATATTAAATTTTGGGTTCGGCACTGTGGCAGACTCAGAATATTCTGATTAGCTGGAGATGGAAGAAAGTTCTAGCAACCTAGCCAGGTATCATTCTAGCCACTTTATTAGAAGAGATTTTCAGAAACCTTTTCTCATCTTCACCAGAATTTGGGCTGGACCCTTTCAACACGGGAGGAAAGATTTTCCTTTAGCCATAGATTTTTGTAGCACCATTCTCAGTTGACGTGCTCAAAAATGGCCTATGCAATATTCAGGCACGACTCTTTTAACAGCTGAAAAAGTGGAATCTAGAAGCCACTTTAGCTTCCTCGTCCTTGAAGAAGGCCTAAGTTGGTTACGGCTGACAGTTTAAATGAAGATCTGAGACCAACACCTTAGTCTGAACTTCAGTGCAATATATCAAAAATGCAAGATTATTTTTTTTTCCCCTCCCCCTGCTTGCAAGTCAAAAAATTTTTAATCGTGGCCATTTGATGATGTACTTGCAGGAAACCCACACTTCATTTTAACATTTTTAATTTGTCCTCCTGGTGAGAAAAGGAAATACAAGATAAGGAGACCTTTGGTGTGTTTATACACAGTGCTTTTTTTGTAAAAGAAAAAGGTGCCGGAACTCACACATGTCATACAACCCGCCTTGCCTACCCTACAAGGTTCCATCCAAAAAAGGTGCCGGAACTCCGTTCTGAGCGTTCTATGAGAAAAAAAAGCCCTGTTTATATATATATATATATATATATATATATATATCCCGAGTGCCGTGTCACAGAGTGAGCGCCTGTTACTCGTCCCAGCTTCTGCTAACCTAGCAGTTCGAAAGCACGTAAAAATGCAAGTAGAAAAATAGGGACCACTACGGTGGGAAGGTAACAGCGTTCCGTGCGCCTTTGGCGTCCAGTCATGCCGGCCACATGACCACGGAGACGTCCTTGGACAAGCGCTGGCTCTTCGGCTTTGAAACGGAGATGAGCACCGGCCCCTAGAGTCGGAAACGACTAGCACGCATGTGCGGGGGAACCTTTACCTTTACTTTAACATAATTTGAATAATTTGCACAAATAATGAGCTGTCATAAGTTGACTATATCCTGTAGATAAGCCTTGAGACAGGCCAAAACAGGAATGAAAGAGTTAAGTAGCAAGGTGCTTTCAAAAAAGCCTTGACAAATACTTAACATATATTTGCCTTGCCTTCTAGCTAATAAAAAGAGAGAAAGAACCTGTGGCTCAGGAAGTTAAAACACTGCCTAATATATAATCAGCCCAGATTCGAATCTCAGATAAAGGGTATGACTGACTGATGAGAACATAAAGAGTTCGAAATGGCCATCTCAGCCTCCCAAATTCTTTATTAGCAATTTGAATATATATATATATATAAGCAGGCATGACATGAAAAAAGAGGTCCAGGAATTTTCTAGAACCTTGAAGAACGTTTCGGTGTCCATGCAGAGAGTTTTCGGCCTTCTGCAAAGAGTGCTGTCCACGGTAACCAGAACGGGTTTTTTTTTTAAAAAAACCCCACAGTATAATCTTAACTGACAACAAAAAAACATGAGTCCACCCATTTCAAAGCGACTTGTGCTCTCCATCCCACAGATGTATTTATTAAGAGGAGAATGGTAAAGGCAGGAAAGAGTTTGTGGTTTGTGTTTTTTTCATGAGCTGCTTCTAACTTTTGCTGGAGCGGAGAGCCCTTGTTTCAATTTTCTCTGGGCCTTTATAACCCTTCTGGGTTTTCGCCCTGTCCGTTTTCATGGTTCTGTTTCCCATCCTGGAAATAAATCACTTGCAGGCAGGGAAAGCAGAGGGGTCCTGCAAGCGTCCTGTTTCGCAAGCTATTCGCTCCGGAGCAGGGGGTTTGGCTGCGATTGTGTGCCTGTTGTGAGCCTTCAAACCAGGGGGTCCTGTGGCCGTCGTCCAGTCCTTGGTTAGCGTGGCATGGCTTAGAATATTACCCCCTCCCCAAAAAATAAATAAATACATGAAGCCTCTCTGGGGCCTGCTGAAAACAGGAACAGAGAATATTGCAACATCGCCCAAGAAAGCGCCATTTTTACTCCGGAAGGAATTTCGTTTTAAAAAGGGCAGAAGATTCAAGAGCGGCAGGTAAGGGCTGCTGCGTTTACAGAGGGGCAGACACATTAACCCGTCAGAATGAAATAGCTGCAAACACTCAGCCCCCACCCACCCCGTTGAGTTTGTTTCACTGGGTTTGTTTAATTTTAATTTTAATTTTAATTTTTAATTTTATTAAATTTATATAAATTTAAATTTACCTGCCCAGTTTTATTTCTGGCTTGTCCTGCAAGTTGTTTGTGTCTGAAGCACCCTTGTTGTTGTTTTTTTTTTTAAATATGGATGTACGTTGGAAGGAACCGGGAGTTGTGTGTGACTGCAGTGTGACTTACAAATTCATGGTGCGATTAAGGTGTGTGGGTTGGTTTTTTGTTTTTTTTAAATGACAAAACAAGAGAGGTCCAAACAGGTTCGCGTTGTTTGCCAAAGCTCTCTTTGGGTGATTCGGACTTCCAAGATTTGGCCCAAAGTTCTCTAGAACTCTCAAGCGTTTAATGGGTCTCCAAGGAGGCACAGGATGATGATGCTGCTCAGTCAATTCTGTCTCCTGACATTGTCTTGTTTCTTTGGGTGCAACTCAACTGACAGCTGAGAGTCTGGTGGCACCCTTGGAAGTTTCCTTCTGCCTTGGTGGAAGCTTCCAAGCCAGGAGCAAACAAGGTTTGCGAGGATATCTCCTCACCTTCCAGACGTGGTCGCTTTAGGAAATGAATTAAACAATGCATCCTGGTTTGTTGGTTTGTTTTGGTATGGCATTGTTTTCAGTCAGCATGCTGGCTGAGGAGGATGGGCTTCTGCATAGATGAAAGAAGGTGGCCTTTGGCCAAATGGATTGGGGTGTCCTGCCTTCCCAGGACCCAAGCCTTGGGTCTTGGAGGTGGCTTCTGGGCAGGAAAGTAGAAAGGAACCAATCCATTTAGGTTGGCCATTGAATGGATTTCTTGGCTGGTTTAGACCTTCAGCCAGAGGGCACAAGCTGCCAGCACAGCCCCAGATTGGCCAACCCTGTTAACGTTTCTGGTGTCGGGGTGCAACACGCAAACCCGCACCCGGAAGGTGTTGTGACATCTAAATCTAGATCAAGCCAGAACCTGTCCTGGTGGTTGTTTTTTTTTTTCTTTTTGTCTAAACTTTTCTCAATTCCAGGCAGCTGCTTTTCGGTGGATCTCCTCTGGGTCCCCTTTCCCTTCCCAAGCAGCTTATATTTGCTTCTTCTGTCTTTGACTGTCTGAGGTTTAGTGAGTTCGATTAGCCGCGTGCTCCGAATCAAGTTCGGGAAGAAAGAGGAAGAGGAAGACCACGAGAAGAAAGAGGAGGACTGCGAGAAGAAGGCCAAACACAGCATCGATGGCATTTTGGGGGACAAAGGTAGGCACTGCTTAAAAAAAAAAATCTCTTTTTTTTTTAAAAAAAAAAAGTTTAGAGGTTCCCCTTTTCAATCTCCTTGCTCCCTTCCTTCCCGAGTAAATGAAATTCACATCACGTTTCCCGTTTGTGATGACTTTCCATGTGTGCTGTGCCCCTTTCATTCTGTTAATTTATTTTCTGCCCTTCCCAAATGATGGGTAAAAATTCTGTAATTATCAGTTTCCTGGATATTTTCAAGGTTTTCCTTCCGAAGAAATGTGCGCTTTTACCACCAACTTTTTTTTTTTTCTTCCCTTCTCCTTGCCTGCTGATTTGGCAAATGCGGACCACCATTTGTCTGAAATGGTATAAGGTTTACCTGCCTGAACAGGGGGTTGGACTAGAGGATCTCCAAGGTCCCTTCCTTACTCTGTTATTCTGCATTCTGTGCTGTTTGCTATTTGGTCTACATTAAATTCAGCACATGGGGACTCTTGAGCATCTAGATGTTTACTTGACTGGATTGCCTGCGAGGCTAGCTTTCTCTGATTAGGGGAGAGGCAGTTTTCGTACAAGAAACCAATGCTTTATGCCTTTGTAGTGAAGTTGAAATTGTTGTTTTGTTGTGGCACTTAAGCAAAAATTACTATACGTGCTTCCAAGTGTTATTTCATCCTGGCGTCTAATTCAACAGAATGCCTCATTTCAACTGAATCTCTACCCCAAGCAACCTTACAGTTGGAGAAAAAGAGAAATCGGTGTAAAAAAATAAGCAAGGATCCATATGTTTATTTCAGTTATGCAGATGGGTGTGTTTGGTTTCCATTTGAGTGTGCAATTTGAAAAAAAAAAGTGAAATATTAGCCCTTGCTTTGAGGAAACAAGTTGTTTGCTTGATTAAGATATCTTCAGACAGGTGAAATTCAAGCTAGAATAAAACTTTCTTTGGGGAAGCAATAAAATCTTGGAGGCCTTTTCCTGACACCTTAAGGAATTAGCTAAATGTTAACAAAATTGGAACTATGCAAGACTTTTTTTCCCCCCAATATTTTAAAGAATGAGCTCTAAGGAATCAGATTTTTTTTTTAAAAAAAACAACACAGTATATTTAAGAGCAATTTACCTCTGTTTCATATAATAGACCATCAGGATTAGTATATTTTCTGGTTAAATAGGAGGGGGAAAAAACCTTAGTAGAAATTAATCCATTTTTTATTTTGTTTATTTTATAACTTATTTTGTATTGGCTGTTGAGGTGCAGAGCTATTAAACACACGTCTTCACTCACTCTACCTGGGGCCCTGTGTTTGTAATAAAGTTCTTAAAACATTTGGGATTTTAGATTTCCACTTGGAGACCAAAAAGCCTACAAACGGGGGGGGGGGGGGAGGAAAAGAAAAAGGATTTTTTAAACAAATTCTATTTCACCGTTACAAGCCATGTTTGAATTCATAATAGCGGCGAACCGACAACATTAAATATTTTATCATAAACTCTCAAAGTTTTGAATGTGGGAGAGAGAGAGAGAGAGAGAGAGAGGAGAGAGATCTGAGCACACACATCCAAAGATAATTTTTAGACATTAACAAATACACAAGCTATTCTTCATGTGGACTTCTGCCTTGGTTTCCTTTTGGTTTTTTTTTTAAAAAAAGCGCCCAAAATATAAATCAGAAGTAAGAAGAACATCTGCATTTGACAGGATGTTGTCCTCAGAGGTTGGGATGCACCATCCCTGAGACTTGGCGAAGCCTTCGGATAAATTAAGATTCAAAGGGTTTATTTTAATTTTCAAATTTAAAATAAAAGAAAATAAAATACGGTAAGCGAAGGGGAAAGGAAAAGGAGGGCTGGGGATAAGGAAGATGCAGAAAGGAAGAGGCAGAAAAAGGCTTCTTTCTCTCTCTCTCTCTCTCTCTCTCTCCCCCCCCCCCTTCCGCGTAAATTCACCCGAGAATTACAGATCAAATTGGGAAAGACACAAATAGGCCCCCAGAGAGAGATCACTTTCCTCTCTGTTTTGTTCTGTGTTTTTTTTTTGAACCTTGACTGATCTTTAAAGACAAATCTTGAATGCTGCTAATAAAAAATTAAAGGAGTGTTTAGAGGGGGGGGCAGGAGGCGTCGTAGCCCACCGAGGCGTCTTGTCCTTGTTTTACCCTCCAGCATCCGAAGGATGGGCTTCAAAGGGGTGGGGTGGGGGGCGGGGGAGGAATGAATTCAGAGGGGGGTGGGGGGGGAGAAATCTGACTTTTTTTTTTAAAGTTGAAAAAGGAGGCAGGGCGGGGCCAGTTTTGGCGGCTGGGAAGCGGAGTCACTACGGATCACTTATTATTATTATTATTATTATTATTATTATTATTATTATTATTATTATTATTATTATTATTATTATTATTATTATTTTGGAGAGCGGCTGCATGCGCCTTAACTGGCTGGGTTTAAAGAGATCAATTCTGCCGGTCTGTTGTTCTCTCCTCTAAACGGTCCCCAGAAATCTCCCTTGACAGGTGACTGATGGAGAGGGGTGGAGGGGGTTGGGAGACATCAGATTCAATTATTCGGGAATATCGTTTGGAGGAGAGAGGTGTGTGTGTCGGGGGGGGGGGAGGAATCCAGGAGATGCCCAGTTAAACTCTTTTTTTTTAAAAAAAAAGAGATTCTGCCCGCATTGGAGGGGTGGGGGTGTCCCTCGAATTAGGGGGTCGTCTTGCAATCGAATGGAGCCGCGGACCTCTTTCTTTCTTTCTTTCTTTCTCTTTCTTTCTTTCTTTTTCTCTCTCTCTTTCTTTCTTTCCTTCCTTCTTTCCTTCTTTCTTTCTTTCTTTCTCTCTTTATTTATTTATTTATTTATTTATTTCTCTTTCTTTCTTTTTCTCTTTCTTTCCTTCCTTCTTCCTTTCCTTCTTTCTTTCTCTCTCTCTCTTTCTTTATTTCTTTCTTTCCTTCCTTCCTTCCTTCTTCTTTCTTTCTTTCTTTCTTTCTTTCTTTCTTTCTTTCTTTCTTTCTTTCTTTCTTTCTTTCTTTCTTTCCTTCTTTCTTTTCTTTCTTTCTCTCTCTCTCTCTTTCTCTCTTTCTTTCCTTCCTTCCTCTTTCTTTCTTTCTTTTCTTTCTTTCTTTCTCTCTCTCTATTTATTTCTCTTTATTTATTTCCTTCCTTCCTTTCATCTCAAAGGGGGGGGGGAAACTAGCTTTTAAGAAAAAAAGGGTTTATCTCTCTTACCGCCTTTTTTTTAAAAAAAAAAGAATGCACGTTTTCTATATTTCGTTACGGGGGGTGGGTGGGTGGGAATGAAGGGAGAAGGCGTCGCCACGATCTCGCGTTCGGCCGAGGCTGCCTTTTGGTCCCGCCGGCCGGCGCGGGGCGAAATTCCCTTTCGGGGGACGCCGCTGGGACCGCTGCAAAAGCCGGGAAGCGAAAGGGATCTTAAGAGAGTCGGCAGGCTTTTTTTGCCTTGGCGCCGGCTCGGGAGCAGCGCTGAGTTGCGGCGCCCGACGGAAGCCGGCCCTTCCCCGGCAGGCGAGAGTTAGGGAGCCGGGGGGGGGGGGCTTTTACTGCCGCAGCCCCCCACCCCCACCCCCCCAGCCCAGAAGCCGCCGCGCTCCGTCCCGCCGAGTCGGGAGAAGGCATTTCCGAGGAAGCCTCGCTCCGTCCCGGCGAGGCCGTTTCAGCCAGCTCCGCCGAGCGGCTGAAAAGCCCCCCACCCCCACGAGCGGGGCGGGTCACCCTCCCCCCGGGGGGGGGAAGGAGTTGCCCACCGGCCCGCCGGAGGTTTTGTAGGCTGGAGTTGCGCCTGGTCGGAAAGCGAGACGAATCTCGTTTTCCGACGATTTAATTTACAGTCCCATCGGGCGGGGGGGGGGGGAGCCTCGAGGTCCGGTGTTGGGGCAGCCGAGACCCCCCCTCCTGTTCTTCCTCCTCCTTTCTCTTCTTCCTGCCCCTCTTCTTCCTCTTCCTCCTCTTTCTTCCTCTTCCTCTTCTTCCTCCTTTCTCTTCTTCTTCCTCCCCCTCTTCTTCCTCTTCCTCCTCTTTCTTCCTCTTCCTCTTCTTCCTCCTTCCTCTTCTTCTTCCTCCCCCTCTTCTTCCTCTTCCTCCTCTTTCTTCATCTTCCTCTTCTTCTTCCTCCCCCTCTTCTTCCTCTTCCTCCTCTTTCTTCCTCTTCCTCTTCTTCCTCCTTTCTCTTTCTTCTTCCTCTCCCTCTTCTTCCTCTTCCTCCTCTTTCTTCCTCTTCCTCTTCTTCCTCCTTTCTCTTCCTCTTCCTCCCCCTCTTCTTCCTCTTCCTCTTTCTTCCTCTTCCTCTTCTTCCTCCTTTCTCTTCTTCTTCCTCCCCCTCTTCTTCCTCTTCCTCCTCTTTCTTCCTCTTCTTCCTTCTTCCTCTTCTTCCTCCTTTCTCTTCTTCTTCCTCCCCCTCTTCTTCCTCCTCTTTCTTCATCTTCCTCTTCTTCCTCCCCCTCTTCTTCCTCTTCCTCCTCTTTCTTCCTCTTCTTCCTCCTTCTCTTCCTCCTTTCTCTTCTTCCTCTCCCTCTTCTTTTTCCTCCTCTTCTTCTTCCTCTTCCTTCTCCACGGGGGTGGCCCCTTCCCCTCCGCCGCCCCCGAGTTGTTGAACTTCGGGGGGCCGAGGGGCGGCCGGAGGGCCGGGCGGGCGGGGGCGTCTCTTCGGGCAGCGGGAGGCCGGCTCGGCCCGAGGCTTCTTCCTTCCTTCCTTCCTTCCTTCCTCCCCACCCCCCCCCCGCCGCTGGCAAGCCGCCCCTTTGCAGCGGGGTCGAGGGGGGCGGGCAGCGCCCTCTTATTCTCATTCAAAGGCTCGCGCGGAGCCAAGTCGGCGAACAAAAGCCGGGCGAAAGAAAGGGAAGTAAATTATTCCGCGCCCCCCCCCCGCCGCCCACCGTTTTGTCCGAGGGCCGCGCCGTCTGTTGGGGGGCGGGAGGAGGGGGGGGCGGCTTTGTGCCCGGCTCTCTCTCTCTCTCTCTCTTCCCCCCCCCCCCGCCGGCCGGGCTGTGGCTTTCGGGTTGGGTGGGTGGGGGGCTGCACGCCCTGAGTCACCCACACCCACCCCCCAAGCCGACTTTTGGGTGGGTGGGTGGGTGGGGGGTCTTCGGAAAGGGCCCCCGATTCCCCTCGATCCGCTCTGGCGGAGGGCTCCAGGTTTGTGGGGAAAGTGGAAGGAGGCTCGTTGTTGCTATATTAAGCAAGCCCCCCCCCCACACACACCCCGCTATCAGCCAAACTGCCCCCCCGTCGAGAAAAGGGGGCTTTTCCCAGGCACCCACGAACCCCCACCCCCAAAGCGGCGCTCGGCTCCCCTCCAGCCGCCCCAGGAATCGACTGCCGGGCTTCGTCCAGGTTGATTTGGGGGAGGGGGAGGGGGATGCGGGAGGGGGTGGGGGTGGGCCGTCATCCCGAAGAAAGCCAGGCCGGGAGCCTCCTCGCGAGTAAAGCCCTTTTCCTCCAGCATCCTCTCCCTCCTTGCTGGGGTTTCCCCCCCCCCACCACCACCTGCCTTGGGGACCATCCTGGCCGCATCCTTCCATCCTTCGTCCTTGGGGAAACGGAGTAGAGAGATTTTGCGGGGGGGGGGGGGATCTGCCGAGTTTTCAATCCATATTTTCAGATTTAATTCCTTCTCGTCCCCCCCCCTTTTTTCTCTTTCTCTTTCTCTCTTTCCCTTTCTTTTTCTCTTCCTCTCTCTCTTTCTCTCTTTCCCTTTCTCTTCCTCTCTCTCTTCCTCTCTCTCTCTCTCTCTCTCACTTTCTCTTTCACTTTCTCTCATCTCTTTCTCTCTTTCCCTTTCTCTTCCTCTCTCTTCCCCTTCCCCTTTTCTCTTTCTCTCTCTCTCTTTCCCTTTCTCTTCCTCTTCCTCTCTCTCTTCCCTTTTCTCTTTCTCTCTCTTCCTCTTCCCCTTTCTCTTCCTCTTCCTCTTTTTCTTTCTGTCCCTTCTCTTCCTCTTCCTCTCTTTCACTTTCCTCTTTCTCTTCCCCTTCCCCTTTCTCTTCCTCTCTTCCTCTTTCTCTCTCTCTTTTCTTTCCCTTTCCCTTCTCTTCCTCTTTCTCTCTTTCCCTTTCTCTTCCTCTCTCTTTCCCTTTCTCTTTCTCTCTCTTTCCCTTTCTCTTCCTTTCTCTTCCTCTTCCTTTTCCTCTCTCTCTTCCCTTTTCTCTTTCTCTCTCTCTTCCTCTCTCTCTTTCCCTTTCTGTCTTTCACTTTCTCTCATCCCTTTCTCTTTCTCTCTCTTTCTCTTTCCCTCCCTCTTTCCCTTTCTCTTCCTTTCTCTTCCTCTTCCTCTTCCTCTCTCTTCCCTTTTCTCTTTCTCTCTCTCTTCCTCTCTTTCCCTTTCTGTCTTTCACTTTCTCTCATCCCTTTCTCTTTCTCTCTCTTTCCCTTTCTCTTCCTTTCTCTTCCTCTTCCTCTTCCTCTCTCTCTTCCCTTTTCTTTCTCTCTCTCTTCCTCTCTCTTTCCCTTTCTGTCTTTCACTTTCATCCCTTTCTCTTTCTCTCTCTTTCCCTTTCTCTTCCTCTCTCTCTTCCCTTTTCTCTTTCTCTCTCTTTCTTCCTCTTCCCCTTCCCCTTCCTCTCACTTTCTTTTCTTTCCATCCCTTCTCTTCCTCTCTTCCTCTCTTTCACTTTCCTCTTTCTTTCTCTCTCTCTCTTCCCCTTCCCCTTTCTCTTCCTCTCTTCCTCTTTCTCTCTCTCTTTTCTTTCCCTTTCTCTTCCTCTCTCCCTCTTTCTCTCTCTTTCCCTTTCTCTTCCTCTCTCTATTTCTCTTCCTTTCTCTCCTCCCCCTTCCTTTTCAAATTCTTTCAACAGTCCAGAAATCTCTTTTTTTTTCCCCACCATTTGAATAGTCTCTGCCCTTTTCTGGATCTTTGGCAAACTGGACGGGCACTCGTTCCTCCTTTGCCCACCAGTCCGATCTCTGGTCTCAAAGCCCAGATAGGCCGGTTGTTCCAACGGGGTTGGAGTTGGGGTGAGCAGCTGCTGAACCCCAGCTTCCCCCCCCCTATTCTCCAAAGCAAGGAACAGAAACGCGTCTCTCCAGTCGCCTTTTTTCCTCCACCTTGACCCACAGTGTCCATCCTCCACAGCCGCCCACAGGGGCCAGAAAAGAGAGAAGGAATTTCATGACAAGGAAAGAGAGAAGGAATTTCGTGACACCCCTGTCCCTCCCCCCCCCCAAAGTATCTAACAATAAAAATTGATTGAAGAAGGGTTTGGATGCCCGGATGACGGCGGCAGATGTTCCCTTCGAACAAATACCCATCTTCCTCAGCCGCAGCAGGACAAGCAGGCTGGGTGTTGCAGTGCCAAGTGGGCCTCGGAGTCCATCCCGCAAGTCCACCATTTTGCCTCTCCTCTCTTGTGTTTTAGACAAGAGGTGGCCTTTTTTTTCCACACACACACCCACTGCTTTTCCTGGGAGCGGTGTGGTTAAAAGAATTATATTATTTATCTTCTTTTTTTTTCTTCCCCTTTCTCCCTCTCTCCTTTGCCATCCGCATCTTGGCTATTTAAAAGGGGGGGGGGGAAAGGATGAAGAAGCTCTGGAAAAGATGAGACAAACACTTCAAACAAACACATCATCTTTGTGTCTGGAGTTGGGGAAGCAGAGATTTAGAAGCTAAATTGGCGGGGGGGGGAAGAAAGGGGGAGGGGGAGAATCTGAAGTTATTTAGATATTAAAAACCATTTTTTTTCCTGGAGGCATCAGGAGTTGCCACCATTCAAAATCCCCCTCCTCTCCTTTCCCCCCCCCCCACAAAGAGCCATTTGGCTGGGTAAAAATACCAAAGACCGAAAAATGTTGAAGCGAGATAACGGCACCAAACCTTATTGTAGGCTGCATCAGAGCATTAAACTAGGATTAACCTCCCTTCCTCTCCTCCTTCCTCCTCCACCCCACACCCCGCGTCCTCCTTCAGCTCCTTTCCCTCCCCCTCCCCACCACCTTTTCCAAAAAAATAAAATAAAAATTCCAGTGGAATTTGTCGAGGAGGATTTTAATGCGTATATCCCCGTTTTTTTTTAGCCTGCAAGCTGAAAGAGACTTACTTGAGTGTTAAGGATAAAGCCAGGGAAGGGGGGTGAGGGAGGAGGAGGAGGAGGAAGAGGAAGGGAGATGGAAATAGTGAAAGAAAAGGAGTTGCAGGGAGGAAGAGGAGGAGGAAGAGGAAGGGAGATGGAAATAGATGTTCTCCTGCTTCAACAGGGGGCTGGACTAGAAGACCTCCAAGGTCCCTTCCAGCTTCTATTCTATTCTATTCTATTCTATTCTATTCTATTCTATTCTATTCTATTCTATTCTATTCTATTCTATTCTATTCTATTCTATTCTATTCTTCATTCCTCCTATTATTCTATTCTATTCTATTCTATTCTATTCTATTCTATTCTATTCTATTCTATTCTATTCTATTCTATTCTATTCTATTCTATTCTATTCTATTCTATTCTATTCCATTCCATTCCATTCCATTCCATTCCATTCCATTCTCTATTCTATTCTATTCTATTCTATTCTATTCTATTCTATTCTATTCTATTCTATTCTATTCTTCATTCCTCCTATTATTCTATTCTATTCTATACTATTCTATACTATTCTATTCTATTCTATTCTATTCTATTCTATTCTATTCTATTCTATTCTATTCTATTCTATTCTATTCTATTCTATTCTATTCTATTCTATTCTATTCTATTCCATTCCATTCCATTCCATTCCATTCCATTCCTTTCTCTATTCTATTCTATTCTATTCTATTCTATTCTATTCTATTCTATTCTATTCTATTCTATTCTATTCTATTCTATTCTATTCTATTCCATTCCATTCCATTCCATTCCATTCCATTCCTTTCTCTATTCTATTCTATTCTATTCTATTCTATTCTATTCTATTCTATTCTATTCTATTCTATTCTATTCTATTCTATTCTATTCTATTCTATTCCATTCCATTCCATTCCATTCCATTCCTTTCTCTATTCTATTCTATTCTATTCTATTCTATTCTATTCTATTCTATTCTATTCTATTCTATTCTATTCTATTCTATTCTATTCTTCATTCCTCCTATTATTCTATTCTATTCTATTCTATTCTATTCTATTCTATTCTATTCTATTCTATTCTATTCTATTCTATTCTATTCTATTCTATTCTATTCTATTCTTCATTCCTCCTATTATTCTATTCTATTCTATTCTATTCTATTCTATTCTATTCTATTCTATTCTATTCTATTCTATTCTATTCTATTCTATTCTATTCTATTCTATTCTTCATTCCTCCTATTATTCTATTCTATTCTATTCTATTCTATTCTATTCTATTCTATTCTATTCTATTCTATTCTATTCTATTCTATTCTATTCTATTCTATTCTATTCTATTCTATTCTATTCTATTCTTTCTTAAAATGTCCTTAGTCAACCCCTTTTTTTTAATCAAGCACCACTTATGCAATAGATACGGACCCCCTCTTCAGCCTGGAGGCCCTTCTAGAATTTGGCCGATAAGGTCGGCCTAACCGGGTGAGGTGTCAACAGAAGACTTCAGCTGTAAGGGAGAGAATTGGCCAAACATTTTGAAGGAATGTCTGTCCAAACGTTGTGATTGCTCTGTTTGCATCCCGTTCCCTGCTTCATTTTCAAGGAGCACTGGAATCTGGTGCACGTTGTCAACAGGATGGGACCAAGTCTCCCTTCCTAGATCTCTTCTCATTTTCAGCTTTGATTTTTCGTTTGCTACTGGAGGGGGGGAGAAATGGAGCTGATTTTGCGTTCTTCAAAGCCCTTGGAGGCCACGTTATTTGACTAATTCCAAAATACCCGCATCAATTTCCATTTTTATTTTTTTTGGGACTGCAGGAACGGTCGACCCCACTTAGGCATTGAGTTGATTGCCGGCTGTCTGTTGGGTCAGCCAGGAAGGCGGCATAGAAACCCTGTTCTTTTTTTTTTAAAAAAAAGTTTTTGCATCTGCACCCCGGGACAGAGAAAGGGGGACCAACAGGTGATTTATCTGACGGAGGGCAGAAAATAGCAGAGCCTTAAAACTTTTTTTTTTGTTTTTTGTTTTTTGTGGTCGTGGCTGTTCAATGAATCATTTCAGTTGCGAAGCGAACCGCCGTGTCGTTAAATAAATCCCGCTGCCCGCTTGTCAGAAGCGGCTGGGAAGGTGGCAAATGGGGATCGCGTAACCCCGGGATGCTGAGCCCGTCATCAACCCATTCCGGTTACTCAATGGCTGACTGTTGATGACGTGTCCATGCTGCAACGGTTAGAAGTGTGGGGACTAATTGTAACTCGACGTTTTCGGGGTTGTTATAACTCTGAACGGTGGCTAAATGAAAAACCAAGGGCTGCTGGTAAGGGTGGACGCTTAGCCTTGTAACTTTTTTCCAGGTTTCTTGCATTCGGGCGGGGGAAGCATCTAAAACCTGCATCGCATTACGAATTAACCTCCCAGCTCAGAGGAAATAAAGTTATAACGTCAGGAAGGGCTGAAAAGAAAGGCTGGCGGGAATGACCCTCTCCATTCCGAAGCCCCCTTTTTCTTCCACCGTCGGCTCCTGTTTTTCCAAAGCTGGAGCCGGATTTTGGCTAAGAGGCACGGAGGCAAGGTCTTTTCAAAGACAACCACCCCACCACCACCACCCCCATCCTTCTCCTGCAAAAGGATGCTTGCCCGTCTTGGCTCCTCCGATTTTTGTGGTGGGGAGACGCCGCCTTTATTGGCCGAGTGACAATAATTTAAAAAGAGGGGCTTCTCCACCCAAAGGGCCCAACGAAGCCAATGTTCCCCTCCCACCGGGGGGGGGGTCCGATTAGACATTCATCCTTACCGACTTAGCTCTTCTCTCTGCCTTCGGCATCGGAAGGAAAAGGCTCTCCGGATAGGCTTGGAAGTCGAGGAGCCGAGAGAGAGAGAGAGAGAGAGAGAGAGAGAGAGGGGAAAAAAATGTAACACAAAGCCCAACGGACATGGATGGGATCTCTTGTGTTTCTTTTATTTCATTGGTTTTTAATTTTTCGTAGTTTGGCGTGTTTTTTTTTAATCCCACCTTTTATTTTTATTTTTTAATGAATAAGTCAGGGCGGTCAATAAACTCCTTCCTTTTCCACCACCTTCTGTTTTTCCCCACAGCAACAATCCTGTGAGGTGGGTTGGGCTGAGAGAGAGAGGGGGAGGAATGAGGAGAGAGGGAGGGAGGGAAGGAGAGAGGGAGGGAGGGAAGGAGAGAGGGAGATAAAGAGGGAAGGAGTGAGGAGAGAGAGGGAGGGAAGGAGAGAGGGAGGGAAGGAAGGAGAGAGGAAGAGGGAGGGAGGGAGAGAAAGGAAGGGAAGGGGTGAGGGAGGGAGGAGAGAGGGAGTGAGGGAAGGAGGGAGAGGAGGGAGGGAAGGAGAGAGGGTGGGAAGGAGGGAGAGATAGAAAGAGGGAAGGAGGGAGAGGGGGAGAGAGGGAGGAATGAGGAGAGAGAGGGAGGGAGGGAAGGAGAGAGGGAGGGAGGGAAGGAGAGAGGGAGAAAAAGAGGAAAGGAGTGAGGAGAGAGAGGGAGGGAAGGAGAGAGGGAGGGAAGGAAGGAGAGAGGGAGAGAAAGAGGGAGGGAGGGAGAGAAAGGAAGGGAAGGGGTGAGGGGGGGAGGAGAGAGGGAGTGAGGGAAGGAGGGAGAGGAGGGAGGGAAGGAGAGAGGGTGGGAAGGAGGGAGAGATAGAAAGGGAAGGAGGGAGAGGGGGAGAGAGGGAGGGAGGAAGAGAGAGGAAGGGAGGGAGGGAGGAGAGATGGAGGGAGGAGTGAGGAGAGAGGAAAGGAGGGAGAGAGGAAGGAGGGAAGAAGAGGGAGGGAGGGAGAAAGAGAGAGAGAGGGAAGGAGGGAGAGAAAGAAAGAGAGGGAGAGAGGGGGAGGGGGACCCAAAGTCACCTAGAAGTGATATTGGCACCAAGATCAACACAATTGGGTCTCCGTGCAACATTTGCATTCAACTCACCCTTTAACCCAGCATCTGGGGTTACTTGAGGGTCAAGGGGTCAAGGGGGAGCCTTCTGCCCCCCCCCAAGTCTTCCAAAGCTGCATTTAAAAATGAATTTAGGGATGAAACCCCACAGAATTTGGGTTTGAGCTGTTAGACGCTGGAGAAAATAAAAAAAACATCCCCAACATTCTAGAATCTGCTTGAATTCTGCTCGGCTCGACAACTCCTGGCAATGAGCTGGACCAGGGGAGTCCCATCTTGGGCAACTTTTAAGACCCGTGGGCTTCCAAACACCCCCCCACACACACACACACACCCAAATTCCCCAGCCAAGCACGGGAGTTGGAAGTCCACGGGTCTTAAAAGTTGCCCGAGATGGGACGCCGCAACCCCGCCGTGAAGCTTTACAGCCAAACCGGGCAGGATTGTAGCCTCCCAGCCCTTAATCTTTGGTACAGTTGGGACCAAGAACCTCAAAAAGAGTTTGGGTCGAGTTTCCTTTGGGGAATGGGTGGGTTTTGGGGGCACCCCTGTTCTCCTAACCCCCCAGGTTGGAGGATGCTCCGCTAGAAACCACGGCCAAGGCCGCCGGTCCCAAACTCCCCTTGGCTTTTTTCCAACTCGGCGTCCAGCAGAGGAGGATTAAAGCAGAGCCAGGGATGGTGAAGTGGAGAGCAGCGTATCAACTATTTTCAGATGTGCCCGTGGTCTTTTAAGAGGTTCGCCATGCTCCTCGCCCCCGGGCGGGGTGTCCTTTTAAGTAGGAAGGGGAGCCCTTTTGCCACCCTCCTCCGTGCCGGGACCTCCCTCGCCCCCGCCCCCTCCCGTTACTAAAATTGGAATGAAGCACTCGGCTTGACCCTTCGGAAAAAAGGGATAGAGAGCAATAGACTCTCTTTTTTTAGCCTTGGCCCACTCATTGCCTCCTTTGTCCGAAGGGCCTAAAGTTCACAGATCAAAGTGACCTATGGTGACCTCTGCCTCTAAAACATGGAGGGGGGAGGAGGAGGAGGAGGAGGAGGAAGGGAGATGGAAATAGTGAAAGAAAAGGGTTGGGATGGGGGAGGAGGAGGAGGAAGACCCGTGGGCTTCCAACTCCCCCCGAATTCCCCAGCCAAGCACAGGAGTTGGAAGTCCACAGGTCTTAAAAGTTGCCCGAGATGGGATGCCGCAACCCCGCCGTGAAGCTTTACAGCCAAACCAGGCAGGATTGTAGCCTCCCAGCCTTTAATCTTTGGTACAGTTTGGACCAAGAACCTCAATAAGAGTTTGGGTCGAGTTTCCTTTGGGGAATGGGTGGTCAGTCCAACATAGGAAGCCCTTGGTTGTTCCGTTCAATCTCTCCTCCATCTTTCTAGGCTGACGCGCTCCGATCCTTTAAGCGTTTCCTACAAAAGGTACGGGCCCCGGGTTTTAAGGTCCCCAAATTTAAGATCTTTGGGAGAAGCTCTCGGCCACCGTTGGAGATTTCTCTCGTTTGTTGGAAGAGGAGAACCTTGATAGTTTCCCAGATGTTCCCCCCCACCCACATCCCTTGGGCAACCTTTTCCAACCGATGCGTTTTCAAACAACCACCACCACCACAAACCAACAGATTGGACTTGCTTTTTTCGCCTAAAACCTAATTCGTCGTGTTCTTGCCTGCCTTCTCCTGAAACTGCCTTAGTAGGAGCCGCACGGGGCGGGGGGAGTGAGTTTTAGTGCAGCTAGTCCTCGAATGAACGACCGCAGTTGTGCCCCAGGTTTCAGTTGCTAAGTGTGACGGTTCTTACGCGTGTTCTCCGCCCCCCCCTGTTTTGCGACCTTTCTTTCCATTGGTTAAGTGAATCCACTGCGGTTGTTAAGTCAGTAACACGGTCGTTAAGCGGGTCTGCCTTCCCCGCTGACTTTGCTTGGCGGAAGTTCACAAAAGGGGATCACGTCACACACACACACACACACACACACACACACACACACACACACACAGAGTACACTGCGGACCGTCGCACATACGAACCGGTTGCAAGTGTCCGAATTTTAATCACCTGACCCTGGGGATGCTGCGGCGGTCGTAAGGGTGAAAAACGGTCCGGAGTTATTTTTTCCCCAGTGCCGCTGTAACTTTGAACTGTCGCTAAATGAACTGTTGTAAGTCAAGGACTCTCTCTCTGTATAAAAAAGGCAGCTTTATTCTCGTGCTAAAGATAAATCGGGGATGGCAATCGTTACCGGTTCAGGACTTCCACTGCTGTAGCTTCTGTTCATCTCTCCTGCTTGAGAATTATTTTTATTATTATTTTCAAATAAAGCAACGCTTTTATGGCAACAAGCTATCCCGGGAGGCTTTCTGAGGGTCTCAGCCATGGACCCCTGGATTCTTTGGGGTGCAAACTCTGAATCTGCAGAAAACTCTCCAAAGCCTTCCATTATTTTAATCTCTGACTGAGCATCCCATCTCTCCCTCCCTCCCTCCCTCTCTCTCTCTCTTTCTGTCCCCCATCTCTCTCTCTCTCTCCTAACTCTCTCTCTCTTTCTTTCCCCCTATCTCTCTCTCTCTCCTATCTCTCTCTTTCTCTCCCCCATCTCTCTCTCTCTCTTTCTTTCCCCCTATCTCTCTCTCCTCTCTCTCTCTCTCCTCTCTCTTTCTCTCTTTCCCCCTATCTCTCTCTCTCCTATCTCTCTCTCTCTCTCTCCTATCTCTCTCTCCCCTATCTCTTTCTCTTT
This sequence comes from Vipera berus, assembly GCF_964194415.1. NCBI lineage: Eukaryota > Metazoa > Chordata > Lepidosauria > Squamata > Viperidae > Vipera > Vipera berus. The sequence goes on from NC_138220.1 coordinate 6,058,947, forward strand.
CTCTCTTTCCCCCTATCTCTCTCTCTCCTATCTCTCTCTCTTTCTCTCTTTCCCCCTATCTCTCTCTCTCTCTCTCCTATCTCTCTCTCCCCCTACTCTCTCTCTCTTTCTCTCTCTCCTATCTATTTCTCTCTCTCCCCTATCTCTCTCTCTCTCTCCTATCTCTCTCTCTCCAATCTCTCTCTCTCCTATCTCTCTCTCTTTCTCTCTTTCCCCCTATCTCTCTCTCTCCTATCTCTCTCTCCCCTACTCTCTCTCTCTTTCTCTCTCTCCTATCTCTTTCTCTCTCTCCCCTATCTCTCTCTCCTATCTCTCTCTTTCTCTCTTTCCCCCTATCTCTCTCTCTCTCCTATCTCTCTCTCCCCCTACTCTCTCTCTCTCCTATCTCTCTCTCCCCCTACTCTCTCTCTTTCTCTCTCTCCTATCTCTCTATCTCTTTCTCTCTCTCTCTCCCCATCTCTCTCTCTCTCTCTTTCTCTCCTATGTCTCTCTCTTCTCTCTCTCTCTCTTTCTGTCTCTCCCCCTATCTCTCTCTTCTCTCTCTCTCTCCCTCCCTCTCTCTCTCTCTCTCTCCTCAGTGCACTGTTGAACAAACACTCAGCGGGGACACTTCAATTCCCGTCTTTCAAACTCCGCATATAGACAGGAGAACCTTGAAAGGAAAGTACTTATCTATTTATGTATTCTTGTTTATTCTTTCCTTTCCCCCCCCTTCCCCTCCTTCCCCCTCTCAGAAGGCCCTCGAATTCTATAACCGCCTTCACAGATTTTAAGAGAGAGAGAGAGAGAGAGAGAGAGAGAGAGAGAGAGAGAGAGAGAGAAGCGTTTAAAATATCTACCTGAATTAAATTGTACACGTTTCCCATCACCGCACGCTTCCAGTTTTTCAGCCGTTTTACCTGCCTGCTCAGAATATTAGAAGCAGGGGAGAGACTTATAAAATAAAATTTGGTAAATTTATTTTTGGACGAAATCATGAACTGTTGTTTTTTTTGCAAATCCAAATAGATCTTTAACTTCCTTTCGTAAAGCTGTACAAAGCAAAGACGTACGAAGGGAAGAAAAAAGGGTTTTGTTTCGAAGAATATTAAAAAGTTGGCCCATTTTTTTTCTCCTCCTCTCCCCCCCCCACCCCTACCAAGATGCTTTTTCCTTCTTTGAAATCCTACCGCGTTTTGTGCACCTAAAATCCTTGCTGAATTTTTTTTTTTAGAGAAAGCGGTGTAAGGAATGGGTGCGTGTTTTCGCAACGTCTCTGTTTCCTGAATGGTGCCGTTTTTCTCTCTCTCTCTCTTTCTTTCTTTCTTTCTTTCTTTCTTCCTTCCTTCCTTCCTTCCTTCCTTCTTTTTTCTCTTTCTTTCTTTCTTTCTTTCTTTCTTTCTTTCTTTCTTTCTTTCTTTCTTTCTTTCTTTCTTTCTTTCTTTCTTTCTTCCTTCTTCCTTTCCTTTCCTTTCCTTTCCTTTCCTTTCCTTTCCTTTCCTTTCCTTTCCTTTCCTTTCCTTTCCTTTCCTTTCCTTTTATTTGGCCCCCTCTCTTCGCCTGCATTTCGGCTCTGGAAATACAAACAACTTTTTAAAACTGCCAGCAAAGCCAGGCCTGTGCAGGATTTTGAATGGGTGGGTGGGTGGGGGAAATAGTTGTCCGGTTTTGCCATGGCATGCTCAGCCACCGTCGCCTAATCCATCTTTCATTTTGACCGACAAATGTCAAGAATCTGTATCTGTCTCCATCCAACCCCTCAGGAGACTTGATTAATCCACAAAAGGGCACCATTATCCAAAGAAGAGGAACAGGGAGGGTTAGGGTGAAGGAAACACTGATTTGCCGAAGAAGAAGGAGGCTGCCTTTAAACGATTGACTTAGTGGGTGAAGTCAAAAGCAAACACACTGGGGTCTTTAACAGAAAGCAAAAAAAAAAAGTGGGAGAGGCAGGGAGGAGACGGGAGGGGAAAAGTAGGGGCAACCAAGCCAGAAAGCGTATCCTTCCCGAACATCTCTCTTCCCTTCCTTTTCCATTTGGTTGTCCTTCTTTGAGCTTCACCCATCTTCTCAAATTCTCCAAAATTTTAACGGGAAAAACAGATGTCAATAGGCCTGGCCACCCTGACTGCATTAACCTGTTTTCTGGGTTTGTCCAAGTCACTCGCCCTATTGAGGTGGTTTCACCCAAAACTTTGGGCCAGGAAAAACTGGGGTGGGGGGAACAAAAAAAAACCCCTAATCATGGTTGGTAACATTCAACTTGTCAGCATTTGAAGTAGAGCAGCTCAAGAAATGAACCCCTGGTTGCAAAAGGGTATTAAAAGTAAGATGTTGAACCCCGGTTTATACTAAAGAGAATCAAAGTGAGGCAATCTTGAGTTTCTGCCTCACCCTCTCCTGTCTGGCGAAGGTAAGGTTTAATAAGTTAAGAAAGTTAATAAGGTTTAATAAGTTAAGGTGTAATAAGTTAAGGCAGCTGAAATTCTTTTGTCACCAACTGGTGGGTGTTTTTTCATTAAATTGGAAAAGTATGTTGGGCAAACTCAGTCCAAACTCAAAAGAGGAAGGAAGGTGGGAAGCTAATGTGTGATCTTGTGTGAACGCAAGCACTGGACGATCAGGGCTAGAGAAATTAGAAATGGACACAGGGGGGTTTCCACTGATTTTGGAAGGAAGGTGGAAAGAAAACAGAATTGGGACTTCGGAGAAGAGGAATGCTCGATTCCTCTTCCAGGAATCCTTTGAAGGCCCATCTTTTAGCTAAGCTAGCCCAAGTTGGAGACCAGAACGAAGTCCATCCTGAAAGGCCAAGCCATCCTCTAACCTAGTTTATGGTCTCCGAAGCTGGCCAGTCTGTCTCCTTGTACGCTGCTCGACTGATGTTCACAAACTGGACTTCCGGACAGTGTCATCCTCTAGCATCAGTCCAGGACCACCCTAGAAATGATAAGCATCACCTCTGCTTGGTACCATTCGTGGATCGGCAGATTTCTTAACTCAGTAAGAATCAGAGGTAAGAATTCCGTCATGGGCAAATAACGTCCTACGGAAGTCCGTGGAAGAGCGAGCCAAAGGTGCCTCCATAGCCTTTAGAATGCAACTCTAGCCTGACTTTCCAGCCACTGGCTGTAGAGCTACTTGTTGTTGTTAGCTGCGAAGTCGTGTCTGACCCATCGCGACCCTATGGACAACGTTCCTCCAGGCCTTCCTGTCCTCTACCATCTTCTGGAGTCCATTTAAGCTCACGCCTGCTGCTTCAGTGACTCCATCCAGCCACCTCCTTCTCTGTCGTCCCCTTCTTCTATTGCCCTCCATCTTTCCCAGCATGAGGCTCTTCTCCAGTGAATCCTTCCTTCTCATTAGGTGGCCAAAGTATTTGAGTTTTAGCTTCAGGATCTGGCCTTCTAAAGAGCAGTCAGGGTTGATCTCCTCTCGGACTGACCGGTTTGATCGCCTTGCAGTCCAAGGGACTCGCAGGAGTCTTCTCCAGCATCATAGTTCAAAGGCCTCCATTCTTTGGCGCTCAGCCTTTCTTATGGTCCAACTTTCACAGCCATACATTGCAACTGGGAAGACCATAGCCTTGACTATACGCACTTTTGTTGGCAGGGTGATGTCTCTGCTTTTTAGTGTGCTGTCTAGATTTGCCATGGCTTTCCTCACCAGGAGCAAGCGTCTTTTAATTTCTTGACTACAGTGCCCATCTGCGGTGATGTTGGAGCCCAGGAAAATAAAATCTGTCACTACCTCCAGAGTTCCCAGCTAAGCACAGCGGCTCAGCATTCCAGACATTGCAGTTCTGGCAGGGACCAAGATCTTGGAACAGCTTCTTCCCCATTTTGCGACGTTCCTCCATTCTTGGCTTGTGGTTCCTCCAGAGAAGTTGACTTGGGCCAGCAGGAAGCTGGCTGCCAAAGTCGCAGAGTAACCAGGAAGTTAATTCATAGGTGCTACCGGTTTTGTGAAAGCCGAAAAGGAAGTTGGGTAGGAAAAGCCCCCCCAAAAAAGGGGTGGGTGGGGGTGGGGGGCAGTTTAGTGACAGCATATTTTTTTTTGGCAAAAGCCATAATTAGATGTAAACAACAGGCAGAAGGGGGCACCTCGGCCCAGGCCCTCAATTGTGAAGGGATTAGCTCTTAAATAAACTAATAAAAGAGGAGCAGAGATCCCCGGGCAGATACAAAGCGAGCAAGACTTATCAAAGGATGTCGAAGTCCCGACTTTTCTGACCGTGCCATTCAGAGCTTCGACCAACAGAAAGGTGGAAGAATTTGCCATGTAAGAAAAAAACCCCACTTTCCAGATAAAGCTACTGGTCCTCATGGTGTTGAAAACAGGGCCGAACAGCTTTTGGATCGATCCCTCGGTTCAGCGTTGTTCACGGCGTTTTTCAGGGAGTTGGGAAGCCAGATCCACGGCGGTGCTGTGGCCCAGAGGGTCCTTCTTCTTGAGCCACGGAAAGTGGGGTGGAAACGGGAGGTCCCCCGGTCTCCACCATTTGCACCCTCGATGTCTCAGGTTCAAGCTCTGACCTTCTGCCTAGGTAGGTCCAAGCAGCTAAGATGAAACTTTACTTACGGCATCTAATCCGAGCCTCCGCTTAAACTTCTTGGATGGAGCTTTTCAAGCAATTGGCTCACCCTTCAGTCTCCCCCTTCTAAGTGCCGGGGCCCTCATCAAGCACCCCAAAATCACCTCGACCTGGGCTTCCTCTGCCCCGTTTCCCTTCCCCCCCTTTTCAACGTCTCTTGGTTTTCAGGTATTTAATTCGTGTTTTCACACGCTTCAGCGTCTCTTTTCTCTTTCCCTGGCCATTCCATTCTTTATGTTCGGCTGTAATCCCACAAGATCAAGAGAGTTTAACCTTTTACGGGGTCCACATTACGGGTAGTCTAAGAAGGGGAGGGGGGGTGAAATACCTGGAATTTGGATTGGTGAGGGAGGGGGTCTCACACACACACACACACACACCCAGCAGGACTTTTCAGGGCTGAACCATGTCAGGATCAGGCTGAGAATTTGTCCCAGGGTTGGTTTGGATTCTCCCTCCGCCAGACAGCCAGGCGTTGTGTTGATTACAACATACCTAGGGTGTCATTTCGCCCCGTCTTCCGGATTGCGGAAAGATTACTCCTGCTAGCAGCTGTTTTGTAGCTGGAACAATGGAGAGGCCGTAGGAAGTAGCGCAAGATTGGGGGGGGGGGAAGTAGTGGTGGGGGGAAACAGAAACGTCTCCTAATCAGCGTGAGTCAAAGTTCATAAAGTTAGTCTGCGGGACTGAAAACCAACTTGGAGTCATTTCCATTGGTTTGTTGAATTTGGGCACGTGTGTGTCTGGGTGTGTGTGTGTGTATGTGCATGCGTGCTCTTGTACAAAACTGCACACACCCCCATCCCATTAATGAAATTCCCCCTCTGACCGTAAAGGGGGCAGAGGTCTCCATGGGGCAAACTAGAGAAATGCTCAAAGGGCAGCGGAGAAGAAGGAAAAAAAAAACAACCTCCCAATTATGTGAATGTTGGTTTTAAAACAGATTTAATTTCTCTCCATATCATTTGGCTTCCTTCCTCGAGTGGCAGATAAAAATGCATTTACACACACACACACACACACACACACACACCATCCTTTATGAACAGCTTTTCTGATAGGGAACTACAATTCCCAGCCTCCACTGCTGGGAATTGGGGTTACAAGCTGAGTCACAATTACAGATGTTTATCGGCACCCTATATAAATCGAATAAAATAAAAATAAATAAATAAATAAATAAATAAGGGAACCCAGTCAGTAACTATGCGTGCAAATATTAGGAAGGAACGAGTAGGAAAGATGAGTGGTTTACTTGGAAGCCAGGAAAAAATGGATAGGAGACCACCAAGAAATCCTCAGAAAGAAAAAAAAACGAAGTTGAACAAAGACATCCGGGCAAACTGCTTCGGTTTTGTAGAACTGAGTTTATAAAGTTTCTAGGAACTGAAATAGCCTTGAAGGAAACTTTACATTTTTTTTTAACTCGACCTGCTCCACTCACAAGGTATGTACATCTCTTTGACCTTCACAACAGCCCTGCCTGGTAGACCAGGCTGAAAAAAACCCCACACCTGGCCAAACATATTTTTTTTCCCCTCCCACCCCACTCTCCAAGTTTACAGGCCTGAAAATAAAAATCATGTTTGCTAACCATTAAGCCATCTTAAAATGGGTCTTCTGAGACAGGCAACTGACCCTGTCCGTTGCGTGAGTGATGTTTCCCCCCCCTTTAGATTTTTGCAGCTGAAAAACAGGATTTTGTGGGAAATTGAGTGCCCCAAATTGTGCACAAACGGGAAAGTCGGTTTCCCCAAGAATTAGGCGTTAGCAAAAACAAAATGGAAGACGGTGATTTGCCCAACCTTATTTTCCTGGTCCTTATTTATTTTATAAATAGATTTAATTTTATAAACAAAGACTTGCTTGGAGTAAAGTATTAGTAGATGCCAATCAAGAGGGGTGGGTTTGCTCCCCACATCTCTACCATTCCCCCACACACACCGAAGCTCCCCAGATAGCTTCTGGGGTCACCAGGACCCCCCAATAATAGCCTCGGGACCTTTGCTTGTGTCTCTTTTGTAGAAAGCACTTTTTAAATACTCCAAAGGGAATACCAACCCAAGTTTTTTTGTCACTCATAATTGCTGTGTGCCAAAAAAAAACAACAACCCAAACCCACGGGGGATCTATTGTGCAAGTCCCCGGTGGCTGTTTAGTTAGGCTTCCTGGTATCCAGAAAAATAAATCCTGAGTGTTTAACATCCCTTTATCTTAATTGCTCCATCAAGATAACGGCAGCTCTGCCGTTGTTGCTCTTCCCACAACTGTCCTCCTTTGAACTCATTTACAGAGATTTTCTCTGTAAATACAGGGACGGTCCAGGTTCCTTGCTAAACCCACCAGGGCTGGTAAAATCCTTGTTCTCTTGTCTTCCTAGAAGAATAAACACCGATACGAGTGTGCGTTTAGTGTTTCCAAAGAGGATTCAGATGATCACAAATAAAGGTTTTTCTTGGTTCTTGATCTCATTTTCCGTCTGCAAACAGGGGCCGCGTCTGGGCCGGCCGTAAATGCTCAATTAAGCTTGCATTTGGCCAAGCTGTCAGTGTATTTTGGAACGAGACACCCTAATGGACTTGACTCGGAAATCTTGACCTGCTGGGTTGTGTGTGTGTGTGTGTGTGTGTGTGTGTGTTTGCCCCCTCTGTTAAAACAAACTCATTAAACTTGTCAACACTCATTAAGGGCTTTAAACGATGAACGGGAGTCACTAGAGGAATGGCTGGGCGGAGGGAAAATTAATTCACGTGGCGGAGCAAGGAATGAAAAGGGTAAATATGCAGAGGCAGAGCGAGAAAGAAGGAAAGAGAGAAAGAGAAAAAGAAAGGAGAAAAAAAGAAAAGAGAAAGAAAGAGACAAAGAAAAAGAAAAGAAAAAAGAGAAGAAAGAGGAGAAAGAAAGAAAGAAAGAAAAAGAAAGAAAGAAAGAAAGAAAGAAAGAAAGAAAGAAAGAAAGAAAGAGAAAGAAAGAGAAAGGAAGGAAGGAAGGGAGAAAGAAAGAAAGAAAGAAAGAAAGAAAGAAAGAAAGAAAGAAAGAAAGAAAGAAAGAAAGAAAGAAAGAAAGAAAGAAAGAAAGAAAGAAAGAAAGAAAATGCTTATGTGGAGAAAGCAGGTCCAAATATTGTTCCTCTTCTGTGTCTCTGAATGTTCAGAATACAAACCCGGGAGAGGTTTTCTTGTGACTGGATTGCGCAGCGTTCACACAGGAATGTTGCGTGACACCCGGGGGTGGGGGGAATGTTTGTGCCAAACACGAGGAAGTGAGCCACAGAGGCGTCCTGCAAAACAATTGCTCCAAAGTTGTTTTTAACGTGGTTTGCACCCGCTCTTCTTGTAGGAAAAGTCATTTTTACAGTCAACAACTGTTTGAAATTTGTATGTATGTATGTATGCAGGGCTTTTTTTCTCACGGAACGCTCAGAACGGCGTGCCGGCACCTTTTTTGGATGGAACCTTGTAGGGTAGGCAAGGCGGGTTGTATGACGTGTGTGAGTTCCGGCACCTTTTTCTTTTACAAAAAAAAAACACTGTATGTATGTATGTATGTCTTTATCTCACAGGGCTGGTGGTTTTTCCACTTGAATAAGCATCGTGGTTGGGATGCTTGTTAAGGTCTGGCGTTGACCCTTTGTGATGTTCTGATGCCCCGAGATAGTTGGGAAAAGAAATTGGAATGTTTCTAGATTCGCTTCGAATATACCTGCGAGGTTTGCTCCTTTGCCTGTGCTTTGTCGAAGGGGGTGTTGTTGGTCTGTGGCTGTGCAAATGGGGAGTGGGGAACGGCCTTGGGGAGGACCATCGGAGAAGAAATTGTGTCTTACAATAAGTTCTCTTTTTCTGCTTTTCCGCTCTGTGCTAAATTTGGCATATTACAGACCGTTAGAAACTTAACACTGAGGGTCAGCCTATATTTTGCTTTTTTTTTTTTAATGCAATTCTGGCTAAAATGGATTTTATTCTGGCTTAGGATTCAATGAACTGGAATCCTGAAATCTGTGGGGCTATACTTCCCTAGGGTCATTATTTATGAAATCTATTTACTAAATCCATTTAGAGGGCTACCCGATTCACACGCAGGTGACACCCACCCAAGGCACGTGGGAGCCAAATAAGGATTTGGCTTTTTTAAAAAAAATCAAATTGCAGCTAGCGAAATAGCTGAAAGGAAACTTCCAGTATTCAAACAATCCTAGAATTGACAACAGACAACATACATAATAATGATAGAATAGTGATATAACCCTAAGATATAGTGATAAAAGAAGAGTGTTGCTTTCAATGCAGCCATGAATTTAATTTTTATTTTTTTCCCCCACGGAAGAAAAATTAAAGAAAGCAGCCACAAAAAAAAAACAACAAATAGAGGGAATACTGGCACATTAAATATTTCTGTTTCCCCTAGAAGTGTTTTCCCAAATCCCGTGTTTTCTAATAAATAAGGTAACCAGGCAGCTGTGACTTACTTCCCTGTCAAAAAATCTAAATAATTTCTTTCTTTCTTTCTTTCCTTCTTTCTTTCTTTCTTTCTTTCTTTCTTTCTTTCTTTCTTTCTTTCTTTCTTTTTTTCTTTCTTTCTTTCTTTCTTTCTTTCTTTCTTTCTTTCTTTCGCTTGATTGTTAATTCTATCTCAACACGTCTCTCTGCAGAAAAGGTCTTGTGGAAGGCAAACATAGGTCTTTGTTATTTAAAAAAAAAAGCGTGCTGGGGTTTTCTGAACCTTTTCAAGACTTTTTTTTCCCCCTTTTTTTATCTATATACAGAAATTTCTCTTCTCCCTCCCTCCCTCCTCCTCCTCCTCCTCCTCCTCTTCTGCTGTGGGTGTCGTATATATATATATATATTTTACATATATATGTGTTAAACAAAAAACAAAAAACCCCCAAACCAAACCCAGACCTTCTGTTCGTCTTTCGACAATCAGAGTATCGACTATTCAACGGGATTGATTAACTCTCCCCAAAAGTTTATTAAGAGCGCTGATAACAAAGAGCCCGTAAGGTTTGGCACAGGGCTGTCCGTTTTATAGACTCGGCCGAGGCATTGTCTGCTTTAAAGAGCGACGCCTGAGTAGTTTTCAATGGCTTTCTTTGGACAAGGCCAAAAAAGAAAAAAGAAAAAAAAAAGAGTATTGCCTTTTCTTTTCTCTGAATTTCTCCCTCGTTTTGCATGGCTCCTGCATTAATGGACATCTGCAGTTTGGAGAAGGGAAGGGAGGGGGGGGGGTGTTTAAAAAAAAAAACCCTGTTTCTCAAGGGCCCTCAAGGCCAAAAATCTTTCCTCCACCATATGTTCCATGTCGTGCCCCCCAAATTTCCACCACGTCCTGGGGGGGGGGGAACCAGATAAACGCCGGCCGTTTCCTTGCTAAGGGTGGGCATCTCTCTTCTGGAAAAGGGATGGGGAAGTTGGCGGATTTTTTATTTTTATTTCTTTTAGCAAATAGCCTAAAGGCGACTTGAAACCCCCCCCCCCTGCCCTTCCTTTTGCCCGCCCCCCCATCCTTGGCACCTTAACGCCCGCGGCTATGGGAGGGAAATTCACAGGGGGGTGTTCCTCGGCTTACGACCAGTGTGGTGTCTTTGAGACCGCTGCTGAGTGAATTTTGCCCCTTGTCACAAGCGAATCCCTGCCGTGGTTAAGTTAGTAAGGGAAGTGAACCGGGATTCTCCCCGACCTTTCGGAAGGTCGCAAACGGGGAATCACGTCACACACACACACACACACACACACACCAGGGACACTGCGACCGTCATAAATATGAACCAGTTGAATTTTGATCCCGTGGTCACGGGGATGCTGCGACGGACGTAAGTGTGGGGAAAAAAACGATGCTAGGTGACTTTTTTCCCCCAACTCACTAAGTGAACTCCAGGACCGTCTGGTTTCCGTTCAAGTAACTTTTCTCAAGATTGGAGCCTGTTCGGCCCTTTTTAATCACGGACAGATGCAAGGCAAGCAGGAGAAAAGTGCCCATTTTAGATCCAACAAGCGACGTCTCTGTTCAGGAGGATTGTGAAACGTGTCTTAGGAACTGGTGGTGACCCTAAGAAATGGGGATGGGTCTAGCTTAGAAAGCCCGTTAGGACTTGCTAGGACTCAGCAGTCCTTCCGGTCGGTCAAGATATGGTCACCTCTGGAAAAGAAGTCGTCGCTTTTTCGTAATTTTGGAAGCTGGAATCCTTGACAGGATTGGTGGGCCCACCAGCTAAGCATCAGCTTGTCCGAGGACGTCTTCGTGGTCATGTGGCCAGCATGACTAGACGCCAAAGGTGCACGGAGCGCTGTTACCTTCCCACCGTAGTGGTCCCTATTTGTCTACTTGCAATTTTTACGGGCTTTCGAACTGCTAGGTTGGCAGAAGCTGGGACGCGTAACAGGAGCTCTTATACGTGGCACTCGGGATTCGAATATATATATATATATATATATATATATATATATATATATATATATATATATATATATATATATATATATAGAGAGAGAGAGAGAGAGAGAGAGAGAGAGAGAGAGAGAGAGAGAAGACACTTTGCATTCTGTCGAACTATGTCTGGTACCTTCATGGCCCACGTTTTCGTTCTCCCAGTAACCGATCCGCAGCCCTCCAGCTGTTCAACCGTAGCTCCCCTTGGGGCGTGATGGGAACGGCTGCCCAACATCTGTTTTTAATAACAAGCCACCCTCCCATTTTATCTCGGGTTTTTGTTTTTTAAGATGTGTATTTTGGGAGTTTGTGTGTCTGTGTGTGGGGGGGGGACATGAAATATAAGCATGATTTGAAAAGAGTCAATAAATACGAGATAATATCTCCTGCCTCTTCAAGATGATAAGAGTGCAGAAGATCTGTGGATGCTTTCCTATTTTTATAGAGGAAACGTTCCAACGATTGAGGATAAGGGGTTATGTTGCAGACTTACTCCTTCTGGCCTTCAGGATGCGTAGTAAGTAGGGAGAGCCCTCCGCTTACCATCGCATTTAGGGCTGCATTAAATGTTGGCTCATTTTTTCAGGTTCTCCCCCCCCAAAGGAAAGTAACTCAGTGGGGTGGTTTCTTGCCATATACCCGGGGTCTTCAAAATCAGCCCTTTGATGACTCGTGGACTTCAACTCCCAGAATTCCTCAGCCAGGCAGGCACCTGGGAGCTGAAGTCCACAAGTCATCAAAGGGCCGAGTTTGGAGACCCCTGCCGTATACCGTCCCCCCCACACACACACACCAAGCAAGGTTAGCGCAGACCCCAGTTGAAAATATCGGGTGAGGTTTGGGAAGATGCAAACGTGCGTGTGTTTCTTCTGAAGCCACCAAGGTCCCAAGGAGAAGGAAAGAGAATCCAAACTAGAAAGTAGACCTCCAATAAGTTTCTGATCTCGGATGTTCTCAGAAAGAATCTGGGTTTGTTTTCGGTTTTCGTTTTGCAAAATTCTGGGCCTTTTTGGGGGGGGGGGATCGACGAAGAGAGGTTTTGCCGCCGCAGACGTTTGAAGGGGCAAATCGAGGATCTGTCAGACAGTTGAGATGGGAAGCTTGAAAAGCATTTGGAGGAAAGTAGGGCCAGATACGGTTCTGGAGGAGATGGGTGGGGGCCGAGACGCTGTCTTGGCTAAGTTCCCGAACTTCGTGCAAGGTGGGATGGAAGCCCACCAGGCTTAAACTGCCTGGGAAGACCGCGTGGACAGCTTTGCCCCCAAATGGGAGAAAAAAGAGTCAGGTCAACGATCCCACCAGGAGGAGAGAACATTTAAGAAAGACGGTCGGTTGCGTCTGCTAAATAGGAGACCTCGTGTCTTTTGGGTTGTCTAAGAAGAGTCCCCAACGCTTACCAAAAAACAAGCCTTGTCTAAGAAGAGTCCCCAACGCTTACCAAAATGGAGAGGTAGAGAAGAACCGAGGAGGAAGATCCATCTTGCTCCTCCTCCTCCTCCTCCTCCTCCTCCTCCTCCTCCTCCTCCTCCTCCTCCTCCTCCTCCTCCTCCAAACAGTAGCTGTTTCATGGCTGGCTGAAGCCTTCCCCAAAGGAGGTTTTCAACATCTGACCCTGGTAACCTGCGTTTAGCACTTTTAAAAGGGACAAGACCCCCCCCTCTTCCCCTGGAGACCTGACCTTAGCAAGGTCTCAATTGCCAGGGCAAAGAGAGGCTATATATATATATATTTAAAAGATGGTGTTGAGGAAGGTTGGGAACAGGGCAATGGGGGGGGGGAAGAGGCGGAAGGGGGTTTGAACGTAAAACCAGAAGTTCTCTCAGCTAGGGGCACCATTCTCAAATTAACCAGCCCGGCTGCATTTAACACGCTTCCCAAGTGCCTCAGAAGGGGTCAAAAGGGGCACGGGCTGACCCTGGCGTCAAGGGGGCCTGGTGCAGGTGGGGGGGGAGCAGAGAACCCCGGGGCCGTGGGGGGCAGGTACTTGCTGGCGTTGCTTCCAGAGGTCCGAGATCTGCCGAGATCTTTGCAAACAGCTTGCAAGGGTGGCAAGCCGTGCACAAAGATGCAGAGGGGGGGTGGACTGGAGAACGATGGAAAGATTTTGGGGTTGTTACTCAGGGAGTAAATTGATATGGCTGCATGCTGCACTTCCACAAAGTCTGCCATCATCCCCAGCCCAAAGAGCTCAGGAGTAGGGTAGGAGTAGGGGATTCGGGGGTATAACCCTAGAATAGAATAGAATAGAATAGAATAGAATAGAATAGAATAGAATAGAATAGAATAGAATAGAATAGAATAGAATAGAATAGAATAGAATAGAATAGAATAGAATAGAATAGAATAGAATAGAATAGAATAGAATAGAATAAAGAGGCAATAGAATAGAGTAGAGTAGAGTAGAGTAGAGTAGAGTAGAGTAGAGTAGAGTAGAGTAGAGTAGAGTAGAATTTAGAATTTAGAATTTAGAATTTAGAATTTAGAATTTAGAATTTAGAATTTAGAATAGAATTTGGAATTGAAGAATAGAATACAATAGAGTAGAGTAGAGTAGAATTTAGAATTTAGAATAGAATTTAGAATTTAGAATAGAATTTAGAATTTAGAATTGAAGAATTAGAATATAATTTAGAATTTAGAATTTAGAATTTAGAATTTAGAACAGAGTAGAATTTAGAATTGAAGAATAGAATAGAATAGAATAGAATAGAATAGAATAGAATAGAATAGAATAGAATAGAATAGAATAGAATAGAATAGAATAGAATAGAATAGAATAGAATAGAATAGAATAGGATCTTGGAGGTCTTCTAGTCCAGCCCCCTGCTCAAGCAGGAGGACCTAATTTCACTCCTAAAATGGGGGGAGTCTCCCAAAACTGGGGAGGGGTTCACTTCCAGGAGGCCCTGCAGGCCAAAATCATTGCACCTATTTTTTGTCATTGCTTCGCAATGCGCACCTCCGACTCCGTTTTAATTCCCATTGGGCTAGGTAGGACTAACGTGCCCATAAGGCCGGCCGGCCGGCCAAATGGCAGCAGTGGTCTTCAGGGGAGTGCCGGCGGCCTTCAGGCAACTTCAGAGTTGAGTTTCTCCACCTTGGCACCTTGGAGGCGGGCGGACCTCAACTCCCAGCCTTCCCCAGCCAGCACGGACTCCTGGGAGTTGAAGTCCACCCGTCTTCACCTGGCCGAGGTTGAGAAACGCTGCTTTACAACAGTGCCCAAAAAAAAAGAGGTTTGTAAACCTCAGCTCTGTTTCCAAGGAGGAAGCAAGTTGGGGGACCCCCTTGTCTGAAATGATACCGGTTTTCCTGCTTGAGCAGCGGGTTGGACTAGAAAGCCTCTAAGGTCCCTTCCTGTTAATTCCGTTATTCGAATCGTTTTTCTCCCTCAGATCTTTACCGATCGGCTTGTTTTCCGAGGCTGCTTATTATATCTTTAGGTCTCGTTCTCGTTTATTAAACAAGCCTCATTTGAACCCAGTTGGGGGGCTCCGAGGGAGGGGACCTCGCTCTTTGCATTGGCTGATAAAAATCAAAGCCAATTCTCCATTTAAGATGCAGGGATGAAGGCAGAATATGCTTTTTCTTCTCCTCCCCCCCCCTTTGAGCATTTTTTTTCCTTTTTTCTTTTTTTGCCGCCGTCGTACG
>NC_138220.1:6073796-6103796 GCF_964194415.1 Vipera berus
TAAAGCGCCCAGGCGACGCAGGAATATCTTTCTTTTCACTTTGCACCCCAATTCTTTTTTCTTTTCTTTTTTTTCCCCCCCTGTCACTTCCATTCTCTGTCTCTCTGTCTCTCTCTCTCTCTCCCTCTCTTTTTTCCCCTGCTTTTTCCTCTGGGAAGGAAAGGAGAGGCGGGAGGGATTCGATTGTAAGGACTGTCACTCTCTTTGTTTGCTTTTGTTTTTCTTTTAAAGCCTTTCTTTCTTTCTTTCTTTCTTTCTTTCTTTCTTTCTTTCTTTCTTTCTTTCTTTCTTTCTTTCTTCCTTCCTTCCATTATTCCCCCTTTACTTCACTCATTCTTCTGAAATGTGGTCAGTTAATATATTGACCAGAAGGCTGGAGAAAAAGGAAGATGGAGTTAAGAAGGGGCTGAAGAAGTGGCTTTCGGTCACCATCAAGTTGAGGTTGATTGGAAGTTGGGAAGCACTGGTTGGCTTCATCCGTTGCCCTCTGGATAGCTTGGCTCACCTGGTCAGCCACACCTGATGTCCTTCGTCTCTCAACCTAAGTTCTAAAGCATGATTTAGAAGCCTCCAGCTCCCCTAAAACCTAGGAAGACACAATTTAGATGGACACGTTGTGTGAATTCTACCGGTGGAGAGGGAACACTTCACTTTCAGGGAGAAGATCCATAAATATGTCACTTGAGGAACATCCCAATCTTCCATTCAGGACAGCTTTAGCTTCTTCCTTCCCTCCTTCCTTCCTTCCTTCCTTCCTTCCTTCCTTCCTTCCTTCCTTCCACCAGGAATCTAAGGTAGCTTGGGAAAGCTTCAGGTAGAGAATGGAAGGGGACGTGACCGAAAAGAAGAATCCACTTGTCCAGTGGAGGAAAATTTGGGTCAAAAACGCTGAAATTTCAACCTGACCCTAGAGCTGGATCAGGTGACCTTCCTAGCCTTTAAACCAGTGGTCTTCAAACGTGGTCCTTTGATGGCTTGTGGACTTCAACCCCCAGAATTCCTCAGCCAGGCTGAGGAATTCTGGGAGTTGAAGTCCACAAGCCATCAAAGGGCCACGTTTGAAGACCCCTGCTCTAAACCTGTGTTGAGAACCACACTTGTGAAGGCACCCCTGGGTATAAGAGGTTGACCTCTCTCTGTGGGCCCCATTGGGTAATGCAGTTGATTCTTGGAGGCACCTCTGGAACCAATATTGACGAGAAGAATGATCTTCTCCTTGAGCATGCTCTCTTCCACCCAGTTTTGTAAACTCCAAGACGGTTACAGCTGGCCAGTTCTAGGCGCCGCATTGGCCCCAGCTGAGCTTTAAATGACTTTTTCATATTTCTAGACCTACCGTCTTGTCTGTTTGGTATTCTCAGGCCTCCTTGCCAAGGTGTGTTCTCATTCTGCTGCAGCCGAATTACTAGATTAAAACACACATCAACGATTTTATATATATATATATATATATAATTTGGTTCCCCCTTCAGCTTCAGGTTTCACGCCGTGCAAAACCTTAAACTATGTTAAACTGTAATCAGAACTTGCCTGGCAGGCAGGAGAGGGACGACAGGCTGGGGAAAGGAGAAGCCGAAATGAATCAGCTGTACTTGCTTCTTTCTAGCAATCAAGAACATCGTCTTGGCAGTTAAAAAAATAAAATATGTCAGGGGTAGAGTTTTTTATTTTTATTTTGCGGGATATCATTCGGTCCAGATCGCCACCTTGTCTCTCATGTTAGAAGTAGAGTAGAGTAGAGTAGAGTAGAGTAGAGTAGAGTAGAGTAGAGTAGAGTAGAGTAGAGTAGAGTAGAATAGAATAGAATAGAATAGAATAGAATAGAATAGAATAGAATAGAATAGAATAGAATAGAATAGAATAGAATAGAATAGAATAAAGAGAGATGGAATGGAATGGAATGAAATTAGAATAGAATAGAATAGAATAGAATAGAATAGAATAGAATAGAATAGAATAGAATAGAATAGAATAGAATAGAATAGAATAGAATAGAATAGAATAGAATAGAATAGAATAGAATAGAATAGAATAGAGAGATGGAATGGAATGGAATGAAATTAGAATAGAATAGAATAGAATAGAATAGAATAGAATAGAATAGAATAGAATAGAATAGAATAGAATAGAATAGAATAGAATAGAATAGAATAAAGAGAGATGGAATGGAATGGAATGAAATTAGAATAGAATAGAATAGAATAGAATAGAATAGAATAGAATAGAATAGAATAGAATAGAATAGAATAGAATAGAATAGAATAGAATAGAATAGAATAGAATAGAATAGAATAGAATAGAATAATGGAATCGAAAATATAGAATAGAATAGAATAGAATAATAATAATAATAATAATAATAATAATAATAATAATAATAATAATAATAATAATAATAATAATAATAATAATAATAATAATAATTTGGAAGGGACCTTGGAGGTCATCTAGTCCAACCCCCTGCTAAGGCAGGAAACCCTATACCATTTCACACAAATGGCTGTCCAGTCTCTTCTTAAAAACTTCCAGTGTTGGAGCATTCACCACCTCTGGAGGCAGGTTGTTCCACTGATTAATTGTTCTAACTGTCAGGAAGTTTCTCCTTAGTTTGAGGTTGCTTCTCTCCTTGACTAGTTTCCATCCGTTGCTTCTTGTCCTGTTTTCAGGTGCTTTGGAGAATAGCTTGACTCCCTCTTCTTTGGGGCAGCCCCCGAGATATTGGAACGCTGCTATCATGTCACCCCTCACCCTTCTCTTCATTAAACTACCAATTCCAGCAACCGTTCCCTATATGTTTTAGCCTCCAGCCCCCTAATCATCTTGGTTGCTCTTCTCTGTACCCTTTCTAGAGTCTCGACATCTTTTTTACATCATGGTGACCAAAACTGGATGCAGTATTCCAGGTGTGGCCTTACCAAGGCATTGTAAAGTGGTATTAGTACTTCACGTGATCTTGATTCTATCCCTCTGTTAATGCAGCCTAGCACTGTGTTGGCTTTTTTGGCAGCTGCAGCACACTGCTGGCTCATATTGAAGTGATTGTCCACTAGGACTCCGAGATCTCTCTCACAGTTACTACTATCGAGCAAGGTACCACCTATACTATACCTGTGCATTTGATTTTTCCTGCCTAAATGCAGAACCTTACTTTTTTCACAATTGAATTTCATTTTGTTAGATAGTGCCCAGTGTTCGAGTCTGTCCAGATCCTCCTGTATCTTAAGCCTATCTTCTGGAGTATTGGCTATTCCTGCCAGCTTGGTGTCATTTGCAAATTTGATGAGTTCCCTATCTATCCCCTCATCCAAATCGTTGATGAAGATGTTGAAGAGCACTGGGCCCAGAACAGAGCCCTGGGGCACCCCACTACACACTTCCTTCCATGTAGATGCGGTTCCATTGAGGACCACACGCTGAGTACGGCCTGTCAGCCAGCTACAAATCCATCTGGTGGTGATGCTATCTAACCCACATTTTTCTATCTTATCAAGTAGTAGGTTGTGATCTACTTTATCAAATGCCTTACTGAAATCCAAGTAAATTATATCCACAGCATTCCTCTTGTCCACTAGTTTTGTCACCTGGTCAAAGAATGCAATAAGGTTTGTCTGGCACGATCTGTTTTTGACTAACCCATGTTGGCTTTTAGTGATAACTTTGTTCGCATCAAGGTGATTTGTTGTTTGATTATCTTTTCCAGAATCTTCCCAGGTATTGAGGTCAGGCTGATAGGTCTGTAGTTTCCTGGATCTATTTTTTTCCCTTTTTTGAAGATGGGAACTACATCAGCTCTCTTCCAGTCCTCTGGTAGTTCCCCAGTGCTCCAGGATCTTTGAAAAATATAGTTCAGTGGTTCTGAGGTCACGTCTGCCAGTTCCTTGACAACCTTGGGGTGTAATCCATCTGGTCCTGGTGATTTGAACTCGTCTAGGCTGGACAGGTGCTCACTTACCATTTTCTTGCCTATCTTAACTTGCGTTTCTATTCTGTTTTTTATGGCACTGGTTTTGGTAGGTTGGACTGTTTTTCCCCTTTGTGTAAAGACAGATGCAAAAAATGAAGAATAGAATAGAATAGAATAGAATAGAATAGAATAGAATAGAATAGAATAGAATAGAATAGAATAGAATAGAATAGAATAGAATAGAATAGAATAGAATAGAATAGAATAGAATATGGAATGCAGAATAGAATAGCATAGAATAGAATAGAATAGAATAGAATAGAATAGAATAGAATAGAATAGAATAGAATAGAATAGAATAGAATAGAATATGGAATGCAGAATAGAATAGAATAGAATAGAATAGAATAGAATAGAATAGAATAGAATAGAATAGAATAGAATAGAATAGAATAGAATAGAATAGAATAGAATAGAAAATATGGAATGGAATGGAATGGAATGGAATGGAGTGGAATGGAACGGAATGGAATAGAAACTGGAAGTAACTTTGGTGGTCTTCTAATTCAACCCTCTGCTCAAGCAGGAGACCCTTTACCATTTCAGACAAATGGCTGTCCAGCCTCTTCTTAAAAACTTGGAGCGATGGAGCATTCACAACTTCTGGTGGCAAGCTGTTCCACTGGTTAATTGTCCTCATTCTTAGGAAATTCCTTCTTAGTTCCAGCTTGCTTCTCTCCTTGATGAGTTTCCATCCCTCGTTTCTTGTCCTGTCTTCAGGTGCTTTGGGGAATAGCTTGACTGCCTCTTCTTCTTTGTGGCAACCCCTCAAATACCCCCCAAGTCCTCTTTTCCCCCAGGTCTAGCCATACCACCCAGTTCCTGCCAGTGTGCCCAATTCCAGCAAGAAAAGCAAACAGACTAGGGCGTTGTCTGCAACAGCCCCAAATGCTGTTTTTTGTCGGATATCGTCATAGCATGGATGAAGCGGATTCTTCCGTATTTGCAGAACAGGACACAATTATAATTATTTCCAACCGTGTCCAAAGATGTCTCACTAGGAGCCCTTGGTGAAGAGTTAGCAAGTCTCTCCACGCGCTCCAAAGCGCCGATCGCCAGCTCCTCGTTCTGCTGCCCTTCCACCCCATAGCAGCTCCCAACATCTGCGGCTGACATGGCTGCTTTGATGAGGAATTTGGCAAGCGTGCTCCAGGTTGGGAATTCTCAGGGGGGGGAAGCATTGCAGATATCCAGATGGGACCAGAAGTCGGAGGAGGGAATCTGGATTCTGCGGTCTCCGAATATGCAAGCAAGCCGTCTTTTTAATGAATGCGTCTCCACACTCAGCCTGGACTTGACAAATCCTTCCAGGCTGCTGAAGGGTTCTTGAAGGAAACGAAGCCGGTCCTCGCTGCTCTGGAGAGCTGGTGCAAAGATGGAGGGTCTCAGCGTGGCCAATTTCTGCCTAATCCTGTTGATTAATTTAACTTCAAGGGTTAGAGGCCCTCTGAAGTGAGGGAAGGGTGTGAGCAGACGAAAGGTGGACGGGGAGAGAAAAAATCTCTTCCTTCTCATGTTGGGGAGGGAGGGGAAGAAAGCAAGGCCTTTGGAATAGAATAGAGCTGGATGGGACCTCGGAGGTCTTCTAGTCCAGCCCCATGCTCAAGCAGGAGACTCTATACCATTCCAGACAAGTGGCTGTCCAGTCTCTTCTTATAAAAGCCTCCAGTGATAGAGCACCCACGATTTCTGGAGGCAAGCTGTTCCACTGGTTAATTGTCCTCACTGTTTAGGAACTTTCTCCTTAATTCCAGGTTGCTTCTCTCCTTGATCAGCTTCCAACCATTGTTTCTCGTCCTGCCCTCTGGTACTTTGGTGAATAACGTGACCCCCTCTTCTTGGTAGAAGCCCCTCAGATACTGGAAGTCCGGTGTCATGTCTCCCCTATTTCTTCTTTTTTCTAGACTAGCCATTCCCAAATCCCGCAGCCGTTCTTCGTATGTTTTGGTCTCCAGGCCTTTGATCATCTTAGTTGCTCTTCTCTTGGATATTTTTTTTTCCAAACTCTCAACTTCTTTTTTTGTCCTACGGTGACCAAAATTGGCTGCAGTATTCCAGGTGTGGTCTCGCTAGGGTTTTATAAAGCGGTTACTAATACCTCGCGTGATCTTGATTCTATGCCTCTGTTTATACAGCCCAGGATTGTATTAGCTTTTTTGGCTGCTGCTGCACACGGCTGGCTCATGGTCAAGTGATCGTCCACTAGGACTCCAAGGTCCCTCTCACAGTTGCGGTTTTTGAGTCTACTCCGGAGGAAGTGACATTCTGGAGTAGGTCCAGAGGAGCTTTTATCAGTCTCGGTCGGAGCTTGTTGTTGTTAGCTGCGAAGTCGTGTCCGACCCCATGGACAACGTTCCTCCAGGCCTTCCTGTCCTCTACTATCTTCTGGATATCTTAAATGAAGCTCACGCCTACTGCTTCAGTGACTCCATCCAGCCACCTCCTTCTCTGTCGTCCCCTTCTTCTCTTGCCCTCCATCTTTCCCAGCATTAGGCTCTTCTCCAGTGAGTCCTTCCTTCTCATTAGGTGGCTGAAGTCTTTGAGTTTCAGCTTCAGGATCTGGCCTTCTAAAGAGCAGTCAGGGTTGATCTCCTCTAAGACTGACCGGTTTGATCGCCGGAGCAGAGGAAGGAAAAAGGGTCCAGATGGAACTGTCCATAATTGTGGAAAAGAAACTCTTTTTGATAGACCTATTCCAAGCAGGAACAAGTTCTGGATCTTCTCCACCTCTCAGTTGGGTTCACACACAACCAACACAGCTTGATTCCTTTCTCCTTAGCATTGCTGTAGCCCAGGGGCCTTCAAACGTGGCCCTTTTATGACTTGTGGACTTCAAGTCCCAGAATTCCTCAGCCAGGCTGAGGAATTCTGGGAGTTCAAGTCCACAGGTCATAAAAGGGCCACGTTTGAAGACCCCTGTTGTAGACGGTCGTAGGTGTGAAAAATGATCATATAGTCACGTTTTTTCAGTGCTGTTGTAACCGCACTAAATGAACTGTTGTAAGTCGGTGACTCTCTTCTGAGCCCAGCCTACCTCACAGGGATGTGGTGGGGATAAAGAGAGGCAGCACTTTCCCGTACGCTGCCTTGGATCTTGAGGAGGAAACAGAAATACAACGAAAACAACATTGAAAATATACCAACCAGGCTGTGGTTGGCAGGGATTATCTGGAGATTTTTCTGCTTTCCAGGGGCTGGGTGCCACTTCTGATCAACCTGAGTTTGGCCTATAACATTTAACATATTATTAAATAGTAAATATATTCAGTAAACGAGCTGAGGTGCTCCATCAGAAGCCGCCTGTTTGGTCTCCACAATGTTAACCAAAAGCTGCTTTTCAAATATTCTGTTTGGCAAAAAAAAAAAAAAAAAAAAGTAGGATTATCAGAACAGGGCTGCAAAGCTCCAGCCCAACACTAGAGGGCAGGAACGGCTACTTTTTTTTATTATTTGGGAGCTGCTACCACCTGATGGCCGCCTGCATTTTTGCAGCCCATTTTTGTTGTTTGTGGGTTTGGTTCCAATAGCCCAGGGATCTTCAAGCTTGGCCCTTTTATGACTTGTGGACTTCAACTCCCAGAATTCCTCAGCCAGCGTCAGAATTCCTCAGCCAGGCACGCTGGCTGAGGAATTCTGGGAGTTGAAGTCCACGAGTCATAAAAGGGCCAAGCTTGAAGATCCCTGCAATAGCCTATTCTCCAAGGCGCCTGAGGGCAGGACAAGAAGCGATGGATGGACGTGTGATCGAGGAGAGAAGCAGCCAAGAACTGAGGAGAAATTGCCTAACCGTGAGAACAATTAACCAGTGGAACTACTTGCCTCCAGAAGTTGCAAATGCTCCAACAGTGGAGGGTTTGTGGTTTTGTTTTTTTTTAAAGAGGAGATTGGACACCCATTTGTCTGAAACGAAATAGGGCAGGGGGTTGGACTAGAAGACCTCCGAGGTCCCTTCCGACTCTTTTTTATTCTGTTATTCTGTTTTTGTTTTTTTCCCTCTCTGGAGGACATGGCTGCCCTCAAGGAGATAACGGCTCCTTCATCCCACCCAGGAGAAAGGTGGCCAAGACTTCTGCAGTACAGGGAGTCCTCAACTTACGACCGGTTGCTTAAGCAACCGTTCGAAGGTTTCACGGACACCCCCCCCACACACACACACCCCAAAAAAGTCATTTGTGAAACAATTACGAAATTGCAGCTCCTGCCCAGTTCTGCCCCCCCCCTCCCCACCGTTGTCCACCCTGGCGACCGACTGCCGGGATGGACGCTGCAACCTGGCGCTCTTCTGCAAGGAAATGGGCCTTCTCCTGAGTCGGTGGGCAGCTTGGCTTTTTCTTTTCTTTTTTTTTTATTGAAAAGTTTTACAGTACATTTTATCTTTAACAATCCCCCCCTCCCCCCACCCCTACCTAACCCTCCCTATCCCTCCCCCCATTCCCCCTCCCCCCCCCCCACTTCCCAGAGCTAAGTACAAGGTATAAAAACAAAGAACAATCATAAACATCCATATGCTAACAACAATAAACTATTAATTCTATCGCCCTCTAGCTCATATAAAATGGCTACAAGCAATACTAATGTTACATATAAAAAGAAAAAAGAAAAGGAAACTTATTCAAATGCTAAATGAAACTTTTTAGTCCCATATTTGTTCTGGATATAATCAATCCACTTTTTCCACTCCATAATATAACGTTCTTGCGAATTGATCTTTCAAGTAAAGCCGAAATCTTTGCCATCAGCTTGGCTTTTTCTTAAGGAGGCTCCATCCAGATGAATGGAGCCTCCTTAAGGGGACACTCAACCTGCTAAGCCAGGCTGTTGAATTGCACCTGGCTGCAGAAGATGCAGGGAAGCCGTGCACGGTGTGACTCCTTTTTTTTTGCAAAAAGCAGAGCTGGGGGAGGGCTGCTTTTGCAGCTGGCTTTGGGCTGAGGGGGGGCAGGTTGGCCAAGCCCTGGGGGGAGCAGAGGGAGGCCTGGGGGTGGTGGTGGTGGGGAGGTAGGCCGAGGCCTAGAGGCTTTAACAGCCCCTCCCTCCAAGGGCTGGTAGATTTTCTAGGCCCCCTTGCTTGGCAAAATAAAATGGCTGGCTTGGGGTTAGGCCCAGGCTTGGTGTGTGTGTGTGTGGGGGGGGAATCCTGAAGGGAAGGGGGTGGCCTGGGAGTGGGGTGGAAGTAGGCCAAGGCCTACAGGCTGTAATTTTTTTTGGCAACTTTTAAGAGCAGCGGACTTCAACTCCCAGAATTCCCCAGCCAGCATGGCTGGCTGGGGAATTCTGGGAGTTGAAGTCCGCCGCTCTTACAAGTGGCCAAGTTTGGACACTGGTGGCTTAGGCACCCTGAGGTGTCCAAATGGCCAGCTTGGGAGGAGGCCAAGGCCTTGGGGGGACCCCGAGGGGCACAGAAGGAGCCCCGAGTGCCTCAAGGGTGGGGCAGAACTTGGGGGTCCGGGTCAGGCAGGCCCTGGGCCTGAGGACCTCTCCCAGGGCCTCTCTCATCCTCGCTTAACAACCTGCACGTTCGTTTTAACAGTTGCATTGGGGAGAGCAAGGATTGGTTGTTAAGGGGAGATGCTTCACTTAGCAGCCGTCGCGACAGGCTCCGTTATCCGTCATAAGTCGAGGACTACTTGTAAAGAAACAGAACTGTAGACAGAAGTCCTTATTTTTGACTATACGCATCCGTTGTTTTTTTTTTTCTTTATTGCTTTGGTATGTTTCGCTCTGTGTGCGTGTGCGCGTGTTTGTTTGTTAATTGTTAATTGTTTAACTTTTGCATTTCTGTGGCTTCCCCTGGCTTGATTTATTTTTATGAATCTGTTTAATGTATTTGCCACCCATCTTGCCGCAGGATGTGTTGACTTTATTTTATTTATTTGCAAAATTTATTAGCCACCCGTCTTAGCGGGTGGGCAGCTTAAAAGGATAAAAGATAAAACTGTATAGCTTATAATGCTATAAATACAAAAGTACTGCTGATGTTATGTGGGCTGAGAGGAATTAGTTTGGAAAAAGCCGGGGTGAATCTATGGGAAAGTTGTTGCATTCCAATAATATTATTGATTAATTAATAATATTAATTAGAGCTGATGAATCCGACTTGGTGAGTACAGGTTGTCCTCCTCATCCACCCACAATGGAGCCCAACATTTCCGTCGCTAAGCGAGGCAGTTGTTAAGTGGCGTTTGCCCCATTTTTCCTTACCCTAGTGCTTAAGAAATTCACTTAACACTCAACACGGTCATTAAGAAAATTGCAAAGGGGGATCATGTGACCCGTTACCCTGCGACCGTCATAAGTGTGAGACGGTTGGCAAGGGTCTGAATTTTGATCACGTGACCATAGGGATGGCTGCAACGGTCGTCAGTCTGAAAAACGGTCGTAAATCCCCTTTTTTTTCCCCCAGTCCCGTTATAACTTTGAACCGTTATAAGTCGAGGAATACTTGCAGTCTTGGAAAAACGCCGGGATGAATCTAGCGGGCGTGGCTGCGTTCCAATAACGTTATCGATTAATGAATAATATTTAGAAGTGCTAATGGATCTGAGCTGGCGAGCAACTAAGGCGCATCCCCTCAAATTGAAATGATTTTTTTTTCCCCAATGTCCCAAAGGTGCTTCCTTTGAAGACGTTTCGCTTCTCCTCCCAGGAGCTTCCTCGGCTCTGGGTTTTTTTTTTTTTTGCGTGAATTTGATGTATTGGTCCACAGAGTTTTGATACGTTTCGGTGAACGCTTCCAGTTCCTGGGTTTCGATCTTGACCCAAGTATCGTCCACATACCTACAGCAGGGTGGAATTCCTCTGAAGGAGTTTAGTCCAGAGTGGATGAGAAGCGAAACGTCTTCAAAGTAAAAATAAAGAAAGTCCAGTTGCACCTTGGGGGAAAAAAAAAGCACGTTCGGGACAAGCTTCACCTGGTGTCATGGTTCCGCCCAGTGCTTTTTTTGTAAAAGAAAAAGGTGCCGGAACTCACACACGTCATACAACCCGCCTTGCCTACCCTACAAGGTTCCATCCAAAAAAAGGTGCCGGAACTCCCTTCTGAGCGTTCTATGAGAAAAAAAGCCCTGGTTCCGACTAATGTGACAGTTCAAAGAACATTCCGGCATTGTTCTTTCTAAAAAGTCTCTAATAATGAGAACGAAGCGTCGGCACTCACGGATGGATGCCAGAAATCTGAATTCTCCTCCCCTGAACACCTCGTTATCAAACACGATTCCCTCCCTTCATTTAAACGTCCTAAATCACGTTCTCCAATGAGTTTAACGTGCAAAGCTTCGCTTCCGTTCTGTTTCATGCCATTCCTTATCTTATTTTATTTTTTTTTTAAAAAAAAAAACCAGGGTAGCATTCTCCTTTCCGCCCCCCCCCCCCCCGCTTCATTTTAGTTTAATAGGGAAAGGCTGCCTCTTATAATCGTCAAGGCAAAAACCTCCAATGTTTGCAGCGTTGACACCGGGATGACAGACATATTTTTTTCCCAAACCTGTCCCTCCCTTCTCCCTGAACGGTTCATTCCCTGTCTCCCGATTTTAAACCCCTTTATTCTCTTTTCTCCACCCCAGGCAGCAGATTGGATGACGGTTCCGATGTGGAATCGGAGCCAGACCTTCCCCTGAAGCGCAAACAACGCCGAAGTCGGACCACTTTCACGGCCGAGCAACTGGAAGAGCTGGAGAAGGCGTTTGAACGGACACACTACCCAGACATTTACACTCGGGAAGAGCTGGCCCAGCGGACGAAGCTGACAGAGGCCCGCGTCCAGGTCAGCGGAAACATCTGCCTCGGGGGTGGAAGGGAAGTGGTGGGAAAGTGCAGGTCCCGGGGTGCCAAGAATTTGAAACCTGGAATCGCCCCAGATGGCAACCGCCTCTCTTAGAAATTGAGAAAGACCAGCTTCCCCCCCCACCCCCCCACCCGCCTCGCCATGTCCTGGGTGAAGAAATAGCCCTCTTTTTTCCCATGGCATTAGGACCTGTTTCACTCTGCCCCCCCCAAAAAAAAATGACTGAGAATTTATTTTAAAAAATGAAATTGGAATGGAATGGAATGGAATGGAATGGAATGGAATGGAATGGAATGGAATAGAATAGAATAGAATAGAATAGAATAGAAAGAATAGAAAGAATAGAATAGAATAATGGAACAGAACAGAACAGAATAGAATAGAATAATGGAATAGAAAATATAGAATAGAATAGAGTAGAATATTTATTTATTTATTTATTTTATTTAATTGATTTTATATACCGCCATATTCCCGAAGGACTCAGGGCGGTTTACAGGGCGAGTTAAAACAATACAAATAAGTACACTTTAAAACAGAATTAAATAAGACTAGCCCACAATTAAACAAATTAAAATTAAAATTAAAATTAAAATTAAAATTAAAATTAGAATAGAATAGAATTGAATTGAATTGAATTGAAGGAATAAAGAATAGAATAGAATAGAATAGAATAGAATAGAATAGAATAGAATAGAATAGAATAGAATAGAATAGAATAGAATAGAATAGAATAGAATAGAATAGAATAGAATAGAATAATGGAATAGGATAGGATAGGATAGGATAGGATAGGATAGGATAGGATAGGATAGGATAGGATAGGATAGGATAGAATAGAATACAGAATAGAATAAAGAATAGAATAGAAATAATGAATAGAATAGTATATAATAGAATAGAATAAAGAATAGAATAGAAATAACAAATAGAATAAAGAATAGAATAGAAATAAAGGAATGGAATGGAATGGAATGGAATGGAATGGAATAGAATAGAATAGAATAGAATAGAATAGAATAGAATAGAATAGAATAGAATAGAATAGAATAGAATAGAATGCAGAGTAGAGTAGAGTAGAGTAGAGTAGAGTAGAATTGGAGGGTCGTGGCCACATTGCAAGTCAGAGAGAGGGAAAGAATTTGGCCAACCCCTTTGCAATTTTAAAAGTCTGGCTGATAAATCTGAGGTCCCTTTTTTTGTGCAAACATGGCACAGGTGAGGATTGTGAAGTGAGTCTCCGGAGAGGCAGTGAAGGAATTTGTGCAAGGCAGAAGACAAGAATGGCATCTTATAAATTTAATTCACGGTCATCTCAAGGGTTTTGGGGTGGAGAAAACCTTTTTTCTTCACTCTCACACCTTGTGGAACGGTTCTTTGGGTCCAGCGTTATATTCCAAGGGTTAACAAAGCGGCAACCTCTGTTTATTTTAATAATTTTAATGGTGCCTTGGCACAGACAGTGTTTCGAAGGGCCGTTCTCCTAACCAGCATCTTTATTGGCCTCTAAATGGAGTTTTGGGGACTATCTTCAAGGAGAAAGGAAACGTTCTCCCAATTTGAGAAAGGATGGATGGCAAGGGATGTTTTAGCAAAGGCGACATCCTTTTGCCTGAAGATTTTTTTGGTGTCCACAGTGCGCTTAGGAAAGGGAGGAAGATCTCTCTCCGGGATTCGAAGCTGCAACGTGCAGGATTCCCTCTTCCGCGTCACGTTCATCCCTCTTTGACAACACTCTTCCAGCAGCTGTTCATTTCCTTGACTTTCTCATGGTCTTCTCATTCCATCCTTCTGGCACTGTCCGCCTCTTCCCACCAATCTGGCCCCTTTAAAATTTTCTGGGTATCAAAAAAGGATCTTTTTACTGGCTACGGAGAGGTCCTGGATGGCAGGGTGGAAAAACAAGGGGCCAAAACTGAGGGGTTGGTTTCCCCCCCCCCACACACACACACACTCTTTTTTTTTTCTTCTCTTAGCAACAAGTGAACCCAGTGAAAAATTAGCCACGTGCAGGTTGATCTTTGAATTTCTTCACTGAAGACGTCCACAGCTTTGTTAAGATTTAAACATCCCTTAAACGCCAAACCTAGGAACGGAGGAGTAAGAGATGGTTGTAAGATGGCATTGGAGAAGGATTAGGATAGGATAGGATAGGATAGGATAGGATAGGATAGGATAGGATAGGATAGGATAGGATAGGATAGGATAGGATAGGATAGGATAGGATAGGGTAAAGTAAGGTAAGGTAAGGTAAGGTAAGATAAGGTAAGGTAAGGTAAGGTAAGATAAGAGGATAGCATAAGATAAGACAAAATAAGATACGATACGATAAGAAGCAGTAAGGTAAGATAAGACAAGACAAGGAAAGATAAGATAAGACAAGATAAGAAGATAAGATAAGATGCGGTAAGGCAAGGTAAGATAAGACGACAAGATAAGAAGATAAGATGACAAGATAAGATAAGATGATAAGATAAGGCAAGATAAGGCAAGACAAGACAAGATGATAAGATAAGAAGATAAGACAAGACAAGATAAGATGATAAGACGACAAGACAAGATAAGACGACAAGATAAGAAGATGACAAGATAAGATAAGATGATAAGATAAGGCAAGACAAGGCAAGACAAGATAAGATAAGACGACAAGACAAGATAAGATAAGACGACAAGACAAGAAGATAAGATGACAAGATAAGATAAGATGATAAGATAAGGCAAGATAAGGCAAGACAAGACAAGATGATAAGATAAGAAGATAAGATAAGACGACAAGATAAGACAAGATAAGATAAGCTTAGAGAGGGGTTGGAGCTAAGGACTTGCCCTACCCTTAGGCAGAAGGGTTGCGTTTGGGGGGGGGTTAGGACCCTCCATAAAGGCCCACCGAAATTCAGCATAGGCAACGGCTGCTTCTTAAGGTGGCTTTGCCGGGCTGGTGGAGGAGGATGGGAGCTGGAGTCCGAACATCTGGGAAAACTCTGCTTGGTATAAGGACTGTGTAGTGGTGGTGGAGGAGTAAAACTCCCACTCAGGACTGGCCTTCCGCCATCTTGGCTGCCGGAGGCTTCAACTGGGGGAGCCCTGGAGCACTTCTGCGGGGTGGGAGCCGGCCCCCCCCCGCCCCACTTCCTATTTCTTCTCCTTTGGGTTGGGCGTATCAGAAGCCAGGGGTCCCCGTGGTGGTGGGGGGAGATGGAGCTGTCTGTTTATTTTTTGAAACGGATCCCCATGGCAGAGAGCATCTCCTCCAGCGGCCGATAAAACCTGAACAGTGATGGAGTGAAAACAGCTTTGCTTTGAAGTGGGTCTCGCATTACCCTCTCAGCTCCAGCCTGTATATTTTATCCACCCATAAAATGATTTATAAGCATTAAAAGAGAGAGAGAGAGAGAGACACACGTCAGCTACCGTTCGAAGGGG
This sequence comes from Vipera berus, assembly GCF_964194415.1. Taxonomy (NCBI): domain Eukaryota; kingdom Metazoa; phylum Chordata; class Lepidosauria; order Squamata; family Viperidae; genus Vipera; species Vipera berus. Next base: position 6,088,967 of record NC_138220.1, read on the forward strand.
CAAGGGGGAAAAAAAATACGGATGGTAGAAACCGCTGGGCTGTATTTTAAATCATCTGTAGCTTCTTACACACAAACACACCACACACACACACACACACACACACACACAAGCCTCTTAAGTTACAGCAGGGGGCTTTGGGTGGTGGGCAATGACTCCATCTTTGTCACTACCTAGTTTTTCCCTTCTGTGTTGGGAAAAAACGACAACGAGAGAGGAAGAAGAACAATATGAGCTGGAGAAGATGAGATAGATAGATAGATAGATAGATAGATAGATAGATAGATAGATAGATAGATAGATAGATAGATGATAGATAGATAGATAGATAGATAGATAGATAGATAGATAGATAGACAGAGAGAGAGAGAGATTTGGGAGACATAGATAGATAGATGATAGATAGATAGATAGATAGATAGATAGATAGATAGATAGATAGATAGATAGATAGATAGATAGATATAGATATAGATATAGATATAGATACAGATACAGATACAGATACAGATACAGATACAGATACAGATACAGATAAAGATAAAGATAAAGATAAAGATAAAGATAAAGATAAAGATAAAGATATATAGTCAGGAGGCATCCCTTAAAGACAGGTCCTTCAAAGGATGGATAAGGCCAGGTGGAGCCTCCTTAGACAGGAGTAGCAGAGCTTTGGAAGCAGCCTGCAACACTCCTAATTTTGTTAAACGTCCTCCTGTTCTGGAGCTGACTCTCCCTGGAGACGGCATAGGAGGCAGCGTTTTTGATTCTTAAGTTATACGGCTAATCCTCGCCGAATGACCACAGTGGGGACCGGCAGCCCCGTCACTAAGCGATACGGTCATTAAGCGAGACATCACGTGGCGTGAGTCGCCACTTCACTGCCTGTTTCTCTGTTGACTCTGCTTGCCGGATGCTGCCTGTGAAAGCGCGCAGATGGTGACGTCGCGTTACTTTTCCCAGCACCGTCCCCGCCTTGAACGGTCACGAAACGGGGCAGTCGTTAAACGAGGACTCCCTGTATATAATATATGCATTTGAAGGTGCAGAGCTAGGAAGAGGAAGGTTACTGAGCCTAGGAGAGTGGCTGTGCCCCCGACAGCTGGCGTTGAGAGATATACTCTGCCTGAAGAGGGAGGCTCTTTCAACGCAGTCTCAGGTTCTTGAGAAGAGACTGGGCGGACGGGCGACTGAAATGGCGTCGGCTCTCCTGCTCGAGCAGCGGGTTGGACTAGAAGACCTCCAGGGGTCCCTTCCAAGGCTGTTATCCCGTATTTTGTATCCCTAATTTGATTCGCAAAGCTTCTTGTGCCCAATTTGGGGGCTGAAGTTCTTTCGACTCTGCCAGCGCATGCCAGTTTCAGAGGGGAAAATAGAGGCCAAGCACACACATAATTCCTTCCCAGTGTGTGGGAAGCAGCAAGTGTGTGTGTGTGTGTGTGTGTGTGTGTGCATTTTTAAATTAATGCCTTCATTCTCCATCCACCACCGAAGCCACTACAGATGTAATGGGCTTCCACGTCCGGCATTGCACCTGGATTGTCCATTACATCTCATCAAAAAAAAGGGGGGAAAAATGGAAAAATCCCCAATCTAATGCATCAAAACTCTTTGCTCGAGGGGAAAGAAATATCTTGCATTCTGAGCTAATGGACACTATCGGCGTCTTCAAACTCCAAGCGGTAGCTGTAGGGATTAAATATATATTAAATATATATTTTATATATATATATATTAGGGACGCGGTGGCTCAGTGGGTTAGGACGCTGAGCTTGTCGATCAGAAGGTCGGCAGTTTGGCGGGTCGAATCCCGAGTGCCGCGTAGCAGAGTGAGCGTCTGTTACTCGTCCCAGCTTCTGCCAACCTAGCAGTTCGAAAGCATGTAAAAATGCGAGTAGAAAAATAGGGACCACTACGGTGGGAAGGTAACAGCGTTCCGTGTGCCTTTGGCGTCTAGTCATGCCGGCCACATGACCACGGAGACGTCCTCGGACAAGCGCTGGCTCTTCGGCTTTGAAACGGAGATGAGCACCGGCCCCTAGAGTCGGAAACGACTAGCACGCATGTGCGGGGGAACCTTTACATTTACCTTTATATATATATATATATATATATATATATATATATATATATATATATATATATATATATATATATGTGTGTGTGTGTGTGTGTGTGTGTGTGTGTGTGTGTGTATGTGTGTGTGTATGTGTGTGTGTGTAAATTACTAACAAAGAATTAAGGGAGGCTGAGATGCATTTCTGACTCTTTAGTCTTCATCAGTCAGTCATACCCTTCTGAGATTCGAACCTGGGCTGATCGCACATCTAAATAATCTAAATAGTAATCTAAATAGTTAACATTTGAAATATATATATATATATATATATATATATATATATATATATATATATATATATATATATATATATATATATATATATATATTTTGCATGATTCGGCCTGACGATTCTCCTTTCAGCAAAAGAGGGTGTGTGTTTGTGTGTTTTACAGAGAGGTTTTTACGTGCCGGTCCCGTAAAAACAGACAATTTCTCTCCCTTCCCAATACCCGGAGTATGTTCTTGGGTTGTTGTTTGCTTTTTGTTGGGGTTTTTTTTCCTCGCTGTTTAATTTTTCTCCCCCTAAAAAATCCAGTTGCTCTGAAATTTAATCCCGTTGCTCATCCTGTGAGGCCTGGGAGATTTTAAGCAGCTGCAATGCCGAAGCTCCTAAAAGCTAAACTCGAACGCTTGTTTTCCTCCCGTTTCCCACCCTCCTCTCCAACCTGTGTGAATTGATGGCTTGACAATTTTTTTGCGGGGGGGGGGTGGGGTGGGTGGGTGGGTGGGAAATTAGATTGGGGCTGCACGGAAGCGCCTGGATTCAGATAAAAGAGGCGGCAACATTCGTGCCACAGAAACACGTCGTTTGCCTGTGGGTTATGTATTTAATGTTTTATAAATCTAGAAAGGGAAAATAAAGGTGGCAAAGAGTGGTTGATTCTCCCTTGTGGAATAATGTTTCTCGTCCTTGGCAAGTTTTAAGTCACGTGGACTTCAACTCCCAGAATTCCCCAGCCGACTGGGCTGGGAGTTAACAGTCCACGTGACTTAAAGGTTGAGAAATTCTGCCTTTGAAGGGGAGGGGGGGGAACCCCCACCGGTATTTCCTAATTCTCTGTCACTGCTCTCCATCTTTCTACCAACACCTCACTTGCTCCTCCCCTTCTTCTAGACTTCAGCTCCCATGATTCTCCACCTCCCTGAGGATTCTGGGAGCTGTAGTCCAACGCCAGAAGGTGCCTTTCTTCCCCCCCCCTCCGTGGGTGGATGTATCCGATGCCGTCAAGGTACGCAGCCCGTAATAGGCTCCGCCTCTCTTTTCCCCCAGGTGTGGTTCAGCAACCGGAGAGCCCGTTGGCGCAAGCAAGCCGGGGCCAACCAGCTGGCTGCGTTCAACCACCTTCTGCCCGGTGGCTTCCCCCCGACCGGCATGCCGGCCTTGCCGCCCTACCAGCTGCCCGATTCAACGTATCCGACCACCACTCTCTCCCAAGGTGAGTCTCCTCAGGTAGGCCGGAGAGGAAACAGGAGTAGCTGAGATTAATTCTACTGTCTTGCAAAGCTGCATTAGCAGAACCTCGTCGGTCTGCATCGTTTACAGCCCGAGAACTTAAGGCCTTCCCTTCTCGTCTTTTTAAGAGGAGATTGGAGAATCATTGATCTGAAATAGTATAGGATAATAATAATAATAATAATAATAATAATAATAATAATAATAATAATAATAATAATAATAATAATAATAATAAGAAGAAGAAGAAGAAGAAGAAGAAGAAGAAGAAGAAGAAGAAGAAGAAGAAGAAGAAGAAGAAGAAGAAGAAGAAGAAGAAGAAGTTGGAAGGGACCTTGGAGGTCATCTAGTCCAACCCCCTGCTCAGGCAGGAAACCCTATACCATTTCAGGCAAATGGCTGCCCAGTCTCTTCTTAAAAACCTCCAGTGTTGGAGCATTGACCACCTCTGGAGGCAGGTAGTTCCACTGGTTAGTTGTTCTAACTGTCAGGAAAATTTCTCCTTAGTTCCAGGTTGCTTCTCTCCTTGGTTAGTTTCCATCCGTTGCTTCTTGTCCTGCCTTCGGGCGCTTTGGAGAATAGCTTGACTCCCTCTTCTTTGGGGCAGCCCCTGAGATACTGGAACGCTGCTATCATGTCACCCCCTCACCCTTCTCTTCGTTAAACTACACATACCCAATTCCAGCAACCGTTCCTTATATGTTTTAGCCTCCAGTCCCCTGATCGTCTTTGTTGCTCTCCTGCTTGAGCAGGGGGTTGGACTAGATGACCTCCAAGGTCTCTTCCAACTCTGTTACTCAGGCTCTTTTTTCCCCACCTGTTGTGCAGCTGAGGGCTACGCGGCCTCTTATCTCATCGTCCCTTAAGCAGCATTTCTTCCAAAATCTTCTTCCTCTGCCATTGCAGCTCTGAGCCTGGGTGCCACATTCTCTTTTTAATTTAGGACCAGCTTCATCTCCCACCTTGATTTGCCCGACTCAAGGCGACGGGGCATCAAGTGCCCCCCCCTCACCTCTTCTCTTCCTACAAACCCAAAAACGGCAGCCCTGCGGAGTGGGTGTGGGCTGAGCCGTGCCAAGTCAGCCAGCCATCTTGTGTGAAGCTGAAAACTCCCGTGCTGGCTGGGGGATTCTGGGAGTGGAAGTCCGCACGTCTTAAAGCAGAGCAGTTTGAGGAATAATGGCTGCCTCCTCCCTCTGAGGAGACTGGTGTTGGGTGGGGGGTCCAAGGAAGCGAGCAGTGGCCTCCTCAAAATTTTTTGGTGGTTTGTGCGCCTTCAGACAATTGCGTGAGATTTACACAAAAATGCTGGACTGCTTGGTGCTGTTGATTTTTCAAGCTAGCGTACCATCTCTGGGTGGTCTCCTATCCCTTTCTGGGTGGTCTCCTATCCAGTTGCCCTTGGCCTTTTCAGTTAGCTGCCCGAGGAAACGCACTTCTCTTCCATTCTTGAATCGCTTAACGTCGTTGACTTCTCAAGCTAGCCTCCCGCACCGGTGGGTCTCCTTGTGGTCTCCCATCCAGCTCCCATCAGCTCTTCAAGGAAACGGTTCAGCTGCTTGATGCCTGTCTTCTCACTGGGTCCTTCTTTCCCCACAGACGGGGGCAGCACCGTGCACCGGCCCCAGCCTCTCCCGCCGTCCACCATGCACCAGGGGGGCTTGTCGGCAGCCACCCCCGACTCCAGCTCTGCCTACGGAGCCCGGCACGGTTTCTCCAGCTACTCGGATAGCTTCATGAACCCCACAGCTCCAGCCAACCACATGAATCCCGTCAGCAACGGCCTGTCTCCACAGGTAAGTCCTTCTTAACTTTTTTTAAAAAAAATCCTCTCTAGCCATTCGCAAAAAACACGGAGGGTGGGATGGCTTGGAAGAGGGGTGGACCCCAGGGCGCTGTGGGAATCGGGGGTCTACAACCGGGATAGTTTTTAACTGCTTTTCAGATACATTAAATTCTTTAACACCGACCCAAAGATTGATAAAGGCACGGTACTCTGCAAAGGGCCTTAAAAAAAAAGTCATTTTTGTTCATCGAGGTCACCTGCCCTTTCTTCCTTGTATCAGCCTGCCCCTCAACAAACTTTGCTAAAAAATAATAATAATAATAATCCAAAACTTGGCTGCTGTTGCTATCTTCAGAAGTCCTCACTTATCCCTAAACTGGAAAATTTATTTTATTTTATTTTTTCTTCTCTAACTCACAAGGTTTTACTTGGGATGGCAAGCGTTGGGCCTGTGTCTGAATTTTGTCAGGATAATTGGGGTCTGGAGTTGAAGATTGCCGCCTCTTTTGGGGATCCCCGACCCCATTTTGGCCCACTTTGATGGAGCCAAGGAAAGTAGAAATTTTTTTTTTTTAAAAAATATGCGTCAGCTACTTTGTCTTATGTCAAGAAATCTCAGCCGCTCCCAGACGGCTTTCTTACACATCTAATTTAAATTTATGACCGGTGTTTTGGGCAAGGCGTGAGAAAAATTCAAATCTGGAATCTGGGCCAAATCTTCCTTTTTTTTCCCCCCCCCCCACGGGCATTTTTACACACTCAGTTTATCGATGGAGCAGTCCCCTGATCAGCGGCGGTGGAAAGGATTTCTGAGAGTAAAAAAAAAATGCGTCGCAATGAACGTGTCTCTTCTTTGGGGTGTTTGTCTGAAATTATTTTGATTTTATCACACGGCCTTGTAAAGAAGTAAGAGGCTCTTACTTCTATGGTTCTATGGCTTGTAATTGTTTTATCTTGCTGATTTGCCAACTGGGAAAAGCACATCTTATAGTTTATTTCTTGGGTGCGTTTTTTAAAAAAAAGTTTCACCTCCCATCAGGAAGGGATGGTGCAGATAGAGTAATAAAGGAAATCAATTATAAATGCAAATAATTGGGGAAGGGGTCCAAAATTTAGGCACTGGGTTGGAAGCGGAGTGGTGGTGGTGGTGGTGGGAACCGTGAAACCTCGAATGTGTTGGTAGAAATCGTTTATCCATATTTTGTTTGTTTTATAACCTTTCTTTCCTGCAAGGCTTAATTTGGGGGAAAGTCCGAGCTCTCTCATAACTTAAAAGAGTTTCCTAATTCTCTGGGCTTTAATGGGAAGTCCTTCTGTACACGCTCAGAGGCTGTTTGAGAAGGAACCCCCCCCCCGGGAGGAAAGTCCGAAAGACAGAAAGTGGTCGAACAGAACCCCCAAACAGAAAAAAAAAGATAAATTAGTTCCTGATTTTGGACCTCTGTAAGTTGGCTTGCAAGGCAGAGGAGATCCTTTTTCAACCCAATTAGCCCGTAAGAAAAATAATTGTCTGAACCTGGTGCTCCCCGTTTCAACTTAGTTCTGCCAATTTCCTACGTAGTGGGGGTGTGTGGGGGGGTGGAAATCAGAATAATTTCATACCAAAACACGTGGACAGCATGAGGAGCTTCGGATCCAACCTGCAAAATTGGGAGGAAAGGAAAATAATTTTGCGTCCCCCCTTTTTACCCTTTGCATTACACCCTCTGGAGGTTTGTTTCAAAAATTCCTAAAAAGCCTGTGTGTGTGTGTGTGTGTCTGTGTGTGTGTGTGTGTGTGTGTATGTGTGTAGGAAATAGAGGATACCTGTAATATTCTTTTGGCAAAAGGGAGAAAAATAAACGAAACTATATTTGCATTCACACCAAGCCACCTTCGGCACCTGAGCGCCTTTAAACGGGAGTTGGTTTCATAAAAGCAGGGAATGAGGAGATATTAAATCTTTGGACAGGAAAAGCTTCTGTCTCATCGTTTATCCCAATAAAAGGTGGCGGGAAAGTCCATCCATTAGGGATGGAGGCATTTTATCCACAGTAAAATAATAATAATAATAATAAAAATGCCGCGCTTTGGCTGTTCGCCTTCAGCCGTGCTGATGGCCAGCTTCCGGGATTCACAGATCTCTTTCGGTGAGGACATGGGAAAAAATTCCCTTTTGCATCTGCCTGTTGGCTCTCCTGGGTCTCTTGCGACCTCTTCCTAAATTTGACGCTGAACCATGTCACCCAAAACCTGCCAACCCCAGCAGATCTCTCCGTATCAATTTCATTTTCTCTCAATCTTTCCAAGAGGGGGGCTCAAGATGGGGGGGTGTCTTTCTTCTCTCTCTCTCTCTCTCTCTCTCTCTCTCTCTCTCTCTCTCTCTCTCTTTTGCAAAAACTCTTGTACCTACACGGCGCTAAGCCAGAGGAGCCACGAATTCCGATCTTCCCCAGCCCTTTGCAAATTGGCAAGCGCGGCCGGGGTCTCCTAATGCCTCTTTCCTTGCATCGCCATAATGCGGCGATGTTCCCAATCTGCTTTGAGGGATGGAGAGATTAAGAATAATAATAATAATAAAAAAATTGCAATAAAATATGTGTGAACGCGGGGGTAATTGTGGACAAATGCGGCATTCAAATTCATTTTTCCACTCCTTTCAGATACCATTTCAATCTTATTTTCTGCTTATTAATGAGATCTTGTTGGCTGGAATGGGCCAAGCTGCCCGTATTCCGGAGTAATTGCACATAATTTCCTTTTCCACCAGTGATTTGCATCTTCGCTGCCACCCCGTTCATTCTTCACTATTTAACCCACCCCCCTCCTCCCTTCTCCTTCCCAAATCTCCCTCCTTTTCTTCCCCCTTATTTCGACCCCTCCCCGCCTGTCTGGCAAGACTTAATTTTAAATGCTTATTATACACTTAGACACATGGACCAAAGCAAAGCAACGGGTGGCAGAGCGAGAACCATCCGTGTCAACCTCCTCTCTCTCTCTTTTTTTTTTCCCCTGCTCCCTCGTTACCAGCCTTATCGCCGTTGTAATTAACGCTCTTAAAAACTGGGCAAGATCAGGGGGGTTTTTTTGTGGGTTGTTTTTTTTTTTTTTGCAATTGAGGGGAAACAGCCCTTCCCCCCCCCCAAACGTGGCTTGAAACTTTTCCTTTCTCTAAAGAAATTCAAAACGGGAGAACAACGGCGCCAAGCACTTGAAGGTTGATTTTAGTTGTTCGAAGTGTTTGGGAAGAAGGCCCACGGGGATGGGCGTCAACGACAGTGACCCACAATTTAGTCACATTGCTTTGTTCTCTCCCGTGTCTTCCATTGTGAGAGATAGTAAGGTGCGTTGTTTTTTTTTCAGTAATCCGGGGGGGGGGAACCGGAATCTCCTGAAAAAATGCTTAGCAAATGATGGCATCCAAAGAATTATATTTATATATTTATTCCACATCCAAAGAATTATAGAGGTAGGTAGATAGATAGATAGATAGATAGATAGATAGATAGATAGATAGATAGATAGATAGATAGATAGATAGATAGACAGACAGACAGACGAATGGATAGATAGATAGATAGATAGATAGATAGATAGATAGATAGATAGATAGATAGATAGATAGATAGATAGATAGATAGATAGATAGATAGATAGATAGATAGATAGATAGATAGAGACAGACAGACAGACGGACGAACGGATAGATAGATAGATAGATAGATAGATAGATAGATAGATAGATAGATAGATAGATAGATAGATAGATAGATAGATAGATGGATGGATGGATGGATGGATGGATGGATGGATGGATGGATGGATGGATGGACGGACGAACAGATAGATAGATAGATAGATAGATAGATAGATAGATAGATAGATAGATAGATAGATAGATAGATAGACAGACAGACAGACAGACAGACAGACATAGATATCTGTACCGCCATTAGCATCAGTTTGGTTCTGCACAAAGCTATTTTGCAAATAATACATTACATTTTTTCGGCTTTATTTCCCCCCCCCTTCCCCCCGCCCCCAATCTTATTGTTTCTGGTTCTCATGCGCCGATCATTAGGTGAAAAACCTTTGCAGAATTAGCATTATTATAGCTGTATGTTCAGTTGGATTTCTAAGGAAAGTTTTAGCCTTTAGCTGGGAAAGCGAAGTAGGGAGTCTCTGCGGAGCAGGAATACTAGCATCAGAAGGTGTTTCCTACAAAACGGAGAACCGCCCAGAGTGTGCAGACTGAATTTCTCTGTAGCCCTGTGCTTTTTTTTTAATCAATTTCTTTTTACCCCATCCTGTTTTGTGAGATCGCTTTTAATTGGCACGTTTTGCAAAATCTCCGCTCCTCTTCCTCGTTTGGAAACTCCACTTCCCTAAAGGAAGCTAGCCCTTCTTTTTCTTCTTTTTTCCCCCCAGCTCCCTCCCTACCCCAAGCCTCCCCCCCCCAGATTCTCTAGAGTTTGGTAAATTATTAAACTCAAAGGATCCCACAAAGCTGCTATTTCTTCGCTCCCCCCCCCCGCCGCCGCCTCTTCCATCTGTTCCTGTCAATTCGATGTGTCAGCTACAGGCTTTGGGAGGGGAGAGGAGAAGAGAAAATGTGCTTTTTTGTGTGAAAAGAGAAAGACATTTATTTCCCAGAACATCAAGGTGAGCTCCCCGTGAGAACCTGCGGCCCTAGCGCAGGTCCACAGAGGTCCTGTGTCTGTTGGGGGCACGTTGAAAGTCAGGAAAATAGTTTGTGAAGATAGAGAAGATGGGTTTTGAGGTAGGATGGAGAGAAGAAGCGTTTGCTGAAGGTAGGATGGACAGAAGACGCGTTTGAGGAAGGTATGACGAGGTAGGATGGACAGGAGAAGCTTTTGATGAAGGTAAGATAGAAGAAGGATTTGATGAAGGTTGTAGGATGAGGTAGGATGGACAGAAGAAGCTGTGTTTGATGAAGGTAAGATAGAAGAAGCATTTGATGAAGGTTGTAGAATGAGGTAGGATGGACAGGAGAAGCTGTGTTTGATGAAGGTAGTAGGATGAAGTAGGATGGACAGAAAGAAGCTTTTGATGAAGGTAAGATAGAAGAAGTGTTTGATGAAGGTTGTAGGACGAGGTAGGATGGACAGAAGCGTTTGATGAAGGTAAGAGAAACAGCTTTGGATGAAGGTAGGATGAGGTAGGATGGACAGGAGAAGGTTTTGATGAAGGTAAGATAGAAGAAGGATTTGATGAAGGTAGTAGAATGAGGTAGGATGGACAGAAGAAGCTTTTGATGAAGGTTGTAGGATGAGGTAGGATGGACAGAAGAAGCTTTTGATGAAGGTTGTAGGATGAGGTAGGATGGACAGAAGAAGCGTTTGATGAAGGTAAGATAGAAGAAGGATTTGATGAAGGTAGTAGGATGAGGTAAGATGGACAGAAGAAGCGTTTGATGAAGGTAAGATAGAAGAAGGATTTGATGAAGGTAGTAGGACGAGGTAGGATGGACAGAAGATGCGTTTGATGAAGGTTGTAGGATGAGGTAGGATGGACAGAAGAAGCGTTTGATGAAGGTAAGAGAAGAAGTGTTTGATGAAGTTTGTAGGACGAGTTAGGATGGACAGAAGAAGCGTTTGATGAAGGTATGATAGAAGAAGTGTTTGATGAAGTTTGTAGGACGAGGTAGGATGGACAGAAGCGTTTGATGAAGGTAAGAGAAGAAGCATTGGATGAAGGTAGGATGAGGTAGGATGGACAGGAGAAGGTTTTGATGAAGGTAAGATAGAAGAAGGATTTCATGAAGGTAGTAGAATGAGGTAGGATGGACAGAAGAAGCTTTTGATGAAGGTTGTAGGATGAGGTAGGATGGACAGAAGAAGCGTTTGATGAAGGTAAGATAGAAGAAGTGTTTGATGAAGGTAGTAGGACAAGGTAGGATGGACAGAGGAAGCGTTTGATGAAGGTAAGATAGAAGAAGGATTTGATTAAGGTAGTAGGACGAGGTAGGATGGACAGAAGAAGCGTTTGATGAAGGTAAGATAGAGGAAGTGTTTGATGAAGGTTGTAGGACGAGGTAGGATGGACAGAAGATGCGTTTGAGGAAGGTATCATAGAAGAAGGATTTGATGAAGGTTGTAGGATGAGGTAGTATGGACAGAAGAATGTTTTGATGAAGGTAAGATAGAAGAAGGGTTTGATGAAGGTTGTAGAATGAGGTAGGATGGACAGAAGAAGCTTTTGATGAAGGTAAGATAGAAAAAGGGTTTGATGAAGGTAGTAGGACGAGGTAGGACGAAGCTTTTCATGAAGGTAAGAGAAGAAGCATTGGATGAAGGTAGGATGAGGTAGGATGGACAGGGGAAGGTTTTGATGAAGGTAAGATAGAAGAAGGATTTGATGAAGGTTGTAGGACGAGGTAGGATGGACAGAAGCGTTTGATGAAGGTAAGAGAAGAAGCATTGGATGAAGGTAGGACGAGGTAGGATGGACAGGAGAAGCTTTTGATGAAGGTAAGATAGAAGAAGGATTTGATGAAGGTTGTAGAATGAGGTAGGATGGACAGGAGAAGCTGTGTTTGATGAAGGTAGTAGGATGAAGTAGGATGGACAGAAGAAGCTTTTGATGAAGGTAAGATAGAAGAAGTGTTTGATGAAGGTTGTAGGACGAGGTAGGATGGACAGAAGCGTTTGATGAAGGTAAGAGAAGAAGCATTGGATGAAGGTAGGATGAGGTAGGATGGACAGGAGAAGGTTTTGATGAAGGTAAGATAGAAGAAGGATTTGATGAAGGTAGTAGAATGAGGTAGGATGGACAGAAGAAGCTTTTGATGAAGGTAAGATAGAAAAAGGGTTTGATGAAGGTAGTAGGACGAGGTAGGATGGACAGAAGAAGCGTTTGATGAAGGTAAGATAGAAGAAGTGTTTGATGAAGGTAGTAGGACAAGGTAGGATGGACAGAAGCGTTTGATGAAGGTAAGAGAAGAAGCATTGGATGAAGGTAGGATGAGGTAGGATGGACAGGAGAAGGTTTTGATGAAGGTAAGATAGAAGAAGGATTTCATGAAGGTAGTAGAATGAGGTAGGATGGACAGAAGAAGCTTTTGATGAAGGTTGTAGGATGAGGTAGGATGGACAGAAGAAGCGTTTGATGAAGGTAAGAGAAGAAGCATTGGATGAAGGTAGGACAAGGTAGGATGGACAGAGGAAGCGTTTGATGAAGGTAAGATAGAAGAAGGATTTGATTAAGGTAGTAGGACGAGGTAGGATGGACAGAAGAAGCGTTTGATGAAGGTAAGATAGAAAAAGGGTTTGATGAAGGTAGTAGGACGAGGTAGGATGGACAGAAGAAGCTTTTCATGAAGGTAAGAGAAGAAGCATTGGATGAAGGTAGGATGTGGTAGGATGGACAGGAGAAGGTTTTGATGAAGGTAAGATAGAAGAAGAATTTGATGAAGGTAGTAGAATGAGGTAGGATGGACAGAAGAAGCTTTTGATGAAGGTAGTAGGACGAGGTAGGATGGACAGAAGAAGCCTTTGATGAAGGTAAGATAGAAGAAGTGTTTCATGAAGGTTGTAGGATGAGGTAGGATGGACAGAAGATGCGTTTGAGGAAGGTAAGATAGAAGAAGGATTTGATGAAGGTTGTAGGATGAGGTAGGATGGACAGAAGAAGCTTTTGATGAAGGTAAGATAGAAAAAGGGTTTGATGAAGGTAGTAGGACGAGGTAGGATGGACAGAAGAAGCTTTTCATGAAGGTAAGAGAAGAAGCATTGGATGAAGGTAGGATGAGGTAGGATGGACAGGAGAAGGTTTTGATGAAGGTAATAAGGATTTGATGAAGGTAGTAGGACGAGGTAGGATGGACAGAAGAAGCCTTTGATGAAGGTAAGATAGAAGAAGAATTTGATGAAGGTTGTAGGCTGAGGTAGGATGGACAGAAGACGTGTTTGATGGTAAGATAGAAGAAATGTTTGATGAAGGTTGTAGGATGAGGTAAGATGGACAGAAGAAGCGTTTGATGAAGGTAAGATAGGAGAAGGATTTGATGAAGGTAGCAGGACGAGGTAGGATGGACAGAAGAAATGTTTGATGAAGGTTGTAGGATGAGGTAGGATGGACAGAAGAAGCTTTTCACAAAAGTAGAATGAGGTAGAAGGGAACGGAAGAAGCGTCTGAGGAAGGTAAGATAGACAAAAGAAACTTTTCATGAAGGTAGGATGGACAGAAGAAGCTTTTCATGAAGGCAGGATGGAGAGAAGAAGATTTTGCCCTAAGATGGACAATCCATTCCATCTCAGATCTCTTCTACTGCCAAAGTGGTGTCTACAGGTTTGAAGGAGCCCGAACCCAGCTCCTTAGGTGCCACATACCCCCCAAATTCCCTTTTTTTGCAAATCAGGCTCGTAGCAAGATCTTCAGCCTCTCCACCATCTATCTTCTTATCCAGAGAGGCTCCTGCCTTTCTGGTACTGGCAGTGGACCAAGGTGAACCAGAGAGAAGTGGACATCTCACCACCAGAGTTGGTTGGACGTTCAGGGCCCAGGAATGGCTTCTAACACCAGCTTTTTCCAGCAGGTGCCTTCAGATTTTCCAAGAATTGCATAAATAAAGAGTTTCTCCTCCTCTTCCCTCCATCCCTTCATGGTCAGTCATGTTGCCTTGGTGCGTTGTGTGTCGTGTTTTTTTTTTGTCCTTTTGTTTTTTTGCAAGCCCTTTCAACATACCAACATCTCCGGCACCTTGACCGTTTCTCATTTTGCCCAGAGAGATGCCATCTTCTCTTAAACTGGGGGTGGGGGGGACCCAGAAAGTTGCCGTCATTCCCTCCTGTCCTTTCCGGTCGCTCCTCTTGTCTTTCTCCATGCCCTCTCGGGCGACGGAGAATGGTGACGCAGAGCGGCGATATTCCTGTTTCTTAATTCCTCCTTTCCGAGATTAATAATAAGAAAACCCGGGAGACGAGCTGAGGCAGGCCACAGAGAGGAGAGAAAAAATGAGAGATTAGCAATTAGCAAACACAGCCAGCCCCTGGTGACCTCTCGACTTCTTTTTGAACCAGCTGCAAAGCATCGCCTGGGTGCCTTGGGGTTCCCCCAAAGTCACGGCAGGGAAGGAGGTCCGGCCTCCCGCTCCCAAGAAAGATGGTCGGGGGTGTGTGTGTCCCTTCTCAAGACCCCTTTGCATCGCCGTCCGGGCAGCCTGCAAGATTGTCCACCGCCCTCTTTTGTTGTTGTTGTTGTTGTTGTTAGTTGCGAAGTCGTGTCCGGCCCATCGCGACCCCCGTGGACAACGTTCCTCCGGGCTGCCCTCGTAAGCGTTGTCCAATTCTCCAGCCGGAGCAGCATTTTTACGGAAGTCGAGCTTTTCCCATGCTCGGGAGCGCTCTTATCCTGGGAACGCGGAGCGCAGAAAGAGCCGCCGAGAGTTTCACTGAGAAACTGACTTGTCCGCCGTCCAGTTGGGAGAATGCAGTGGCTACCGGGAAGGGTGTGTGTGTGTGTGTGTGTT
>NC_138220.1:6113796-6156296 GCF_964194415.1 Vipera berus
TACAATAGAATACAATAGAATACAATAGAATAGAAAGATGGAATAGAATAGAATTGAAGGAATAAAGAATAGAATAGAATAGAATAGAATAGAATAGAATAGAATAGAATAGAATAGAATAGAATAGAATAGAATAGAATAGTTGGAACAGAGTTGGAAGGGACCTTGGAGGTCATCTAGTCCAACCCCCTGCTCAGGCAGGACACCCTATACCATTTCAGACAAACGGCTGTCCAGTCTCTTCTTTAAAACTTCCAGCGTTGGAGCATTCACCACTTCTGGAGGCAGGTTGTTCCACTGGCTAATTGTTCTAACTGTCAGGAAATTCCTCCTTAGTTCCAGGTTGCTTCTCTCCTTGATGAGTTTCCATCCGTCGCTTCTTGTCCTGCCCTCTGGTGCTTTGGAGAATAGCTTCTTTGGGGCAAGGGGGTTGGGGGATTTTAGGAAAAAAGAGGCTGGACTTGAGCAGGTCAATCTTCGCCACCCATGCCCCCCCCGGGGCACCTCTGTTCCCAAGCACCCCAAATCCTCCCTTTTGACCTTCAACAATCTTCCTCAAGAACTTTCTGCCCCACAGATCTCCTGCCTCTACTTCGAGACGAGAGGGGGAAGCGATAGGAAAGAATTCAAAACATACCTCCGTAATATCGCTTGTAAATTCATATTTTTTTCACCCCCTCAATTTTGCAGATAACATCTCCCATAGTGCTTAAGGCATGTACGTACACTCAGCCAAAAAAAAAAAAGGGGGTACTGTTATCGGCCGGGATATCTCCTTGAGAAAACTTAATTTGATAAGGCTGTGTTTTTTTTCTCCTCTCTCTCTCTCTCTCTCTCTCTCTCTCTCTCTCTCTCTCTCTCTCTCTCTCTCTTCTCTCTCTCTCATTATTTTTTTATAAGGGTGCCTTGTTTGCAAATTCTTCCTGCCATCCTCGTTCATTCCCTCACATACCCCCCCCCACCCGTCTCCTCTACTAGTTGCTGTTTTAAATATAAAACAGAAGCCATGGGCAATTTTTTTTTCTTGCTTCCCCCCCACCCACCCACCCCCTTGTTTTGGTATGTATATGCTTTTTATTGTCCCTGTGTTGTGCCAGTGGCTTTATCCACCGATAAGTGGATTAGTCGAGCTAAACAAAAAAGGTGTTTCACAGCTAAAAAGCTCCAAAGAACTTTTATTATTATTATTATTATTATTTTCCACAGTAGACAGCGGAGGTTTTTTTAAAAAAAAAAATTTATTCCCTTCCCTGGCAAGTCGCAGTCTGCATCGGTCTGAGCAATATAAAGGTCTCTCTCTCTCTCTCTCTCTCTCTCTCTCTCTCTCTCTCTCTCTCTCTCTCTCTCTCTCTCTCTCTCTCTCTCTCTCTCTTTCTCTCCTATGTCTCTCTCTTCTCTCTCTCTCTCTCTCTCTCTCCCTCCCTCTCTCCCTCTCTCCCTCTCTCCCTCTCTCTCTCCCTCTCTCTCCCTCTCTCTCTCCCTCTCTCTCTCTCTCTCTCTCCCTCCCTCCCTCTCTCTCTCTCTCTCTCTCTCTCTCTCTTTCTCTCTCTCTCTCTCTCTCTCTCTCTCTGACTGACAGCTGCCCTGGGGCTGTTTTGAGGATTTATTTTCCTATTTCTGCCCTTCGCTTTTCTTCGGCGTATTTTTTTGAAGAAAAGGAAAGGAAAAAAGAAAAGGATATTTCTCCTAATTCGGCCCACTTCTTAAACGTGGCGGACTCTCCTCTCCTTTCAGCAAAAGCCGTGGGCAAAGATGGCGGGCCCCGTGGCCCCATATCCTCCCGCTTCCTGTTTTGTAGAATAACTCTAGGCCTAGGAAGAAACCAAGGCAACGGTTGGGCGTAGTAGGTCTGTCGGTTTCATCCTGCAGGTTTTCCCCGAGATTTTGGGGGATCTTCTGGAATCGGGGAAGGAGGAGGACCCTTCCCACTTTGGAGACACCTTCCTTTCTTCTTCACCTACTTTGGGAAGGCAGAATTGGGGGTGGGGTGGGGTGGGGGAGGGCGTCTCTTGTCTCTCTCCCAACTGATTCCTCCTGCTATGGTCCAGCTCCTGGTTGGAGAAGTCAGTCTTTTCTCTCCCCCCCCCCCCCGGCCTCTGGGGTGGCAGCAACTTCGTGCTAAGTTCTGGAAGGGAGTCGCGCCATCCGTTGCAGTTCCACCCGAGGACCAGCAGAGGCCTCTAGACTAAAACTTGAGCAGGATCGTCCCTGATCTTGTGCGGTTGGGTTCGTCTTGGGCGAAAAGGACTACTGTTGGAGGATGGACTGAAACTCTGGGGGTGTGTGTGGGGGGGGGGGGCAGGATAGGACATGCAAAACTCCCGACCATGAAAAAGGTCCCCAGCTGGCAGTTAGAGGCATCTGCACTCGTCTTGATGGCTCCAGCTGAGCGGTATTTCACTAGTTATCTACATGTAATTATTGCTATGTGGTGCAGATATTAACACTGTCAAGAGTAATTTACCCTGACATTTTTCACTTGCTCTGTACGCTGAAGTGTCCCCCCCCCTCCCTTCTCTGTTTTCTCCCTCGCCTCTTCGGTCTTGCACACACGACTAAGCTTGGGTGCAATTCTCTGCACGGGCTCAGGACCTCCATCCTGGTGGATCCTTCCCAACTCATTTTACATTTAACCCTGCCCTGGGGAAGAGAGAGCCAGCCCTCCCCCCACCTCCCCAGAGGTGCTTCTCCCCACTTCGGTCCTTCCATCTCTAACCAGGATGCTACACCCCGAGTCTCACAGCAGATTTGGTGGCTGTGATGTGGTCACTCTGGCTGGGAAAGGTTCCTGAAAGTTGGTCTAGGGTCCCTCTTGAAGGAGACACACACACAAACACACACACAGCAACCTCCTCTCCGTGGCCCTTTTCGGCAAAGCTTGCCCAGCTGGTGACAGCTCAAATTAAGCCTCCCGACCCGTAGTTGGATCTTGATTTAATGAGACAGTTATTGTATGTTCCCTAATAAATATAAATTGCCCGTTTGGGGTGCGTTTGCGGCAATGTGACGGTGAAACAAACCGTGACAGTCGCTTCCATTTGTCACCAAGAGGTTTTGGTGTGCGGTTGGTGGCGGCGGGGGATATCCATTGTCGCTTTTGCAAAGCGCAGAATTCGACTAGGTGTAAACGCCCGCAGGGACGGGCACGGCTTTCGAGGACTTGGGCCCAGATCCTTGGAAGCCCGTTTGAGGCGCCAAACGTCAGGACAGGGGTCTAGATCCAAAGCAGCCCTTTCCCCCCCAAAAAAATCCTTCTGAATCGGGGTCCCACGATCCACAGAGAAGCTCAAGAGGTCGTAGTTGCCAGTGCGACATTTTGAAAAGGTGTCTTCCGCACTGGCCTCTTGTGTGAAGGACTAGCGTGATGGAGACCCTTAATTGGCATAAGTGAAAAGGGGGGGTGGGGAAGCAACAAAAAGGAGGAGGATGGTGCAGATTAAACACTTGAGCACCTTTCCTTCCCTGGCTGAGCTTCTCCACCCACCCCCTCCCCATTTTCTGCATCCTTCCTTCCTTCTCCCCCCCTCCCCTTAAACCCTGCCTATCCCTACCCGTCTGTTGACAGCATGATTTTGACCACAGCATCGGCGGCCCTTATTAACCGCAGGGAAGATTTTCGTAATGCCCTTGCAGGGACAGTTGTGTGCTCTTTAATCTTCCCCTTTTGTGGGGACACCGACTTTGGCTTACAGAAAGGGGGTGCTCTAAGATCTTCCTTCCTTCCTCCCTCCCTCCCTTCCAAGCCTGGGGTGGTTCCCCCTCCTTGAGTAGGGTGGGTGGGGTGATGGCGGCTTTCATAACATCATCCTAGGCACGGGAGAGAACATCCCCCTCGGCTCCTCTAGGGCATGGAATGGAGAATCCAGAAGTGTCCTTTCCTTGAAAGACAGGTCTGGTGGACATCCATCCCCACCACCATTCCGGTGAGCAAACCACGATGAACTGCTGGGAGGTTTACCGTCAACCAGGCCTCAATTTCAGGCTTAGCGTGGTTAGTAAGAGCTGGGCAGTGTTGAGTTTCAGGGTTTGGCCGACTTCCCTCTCCACAAGAGATATCTTGACGTCAACTGTGGCTGACATCTTTAGAGGCCAGGTGGCCTGCTACACCAGCCATGAAAGCCTACACCGGTCTGTGTGTGTGTGTGTGTGTGTCCAAACGTGGCCACTTGAAGACTTGTGGACTTCGACTCCCAGAATTCCTCAACCCAGCTATGGAATTCTGGGAGTTGGAAGTCCCCAAGTCTTCAAGTGGCCACGTTCGGAGACCACTCCTGGCCTACAAAGAGCCTTCTTTGGAGAAGTTACAAACTCTCGCTTTGTTTGACCTTCTGCACCCGTCCGTTGTTGTTTTTTTGCCCCTTCGAAAGTTTGGCCAAAAGTGTGTCGAATAGGTCTTGGAGACTTATTCTCCAGCCGTCGCAGAGTCCGGTCAGTGTCAAGAAGTCATAGCAGAGACGATTAAAATGGGGGAGGTTAGGGGGGAAAGAAGCGGCACGTAGCAACAGGCGTGGCTTTCGGCGCTGATCCGTCGCCTAATCCCTGTCAATTAACGAGCAATACTCCCGCTTCACCCCAGCCCAAGATCCCAAATCCCACCCCGCCTTCTCCTCCTCCTCCTCCTCCTCCTCCTTTTGGTAACCTGGTGCTCCCAATTAGGGATTTGACACTCGGACCCGTTGATAAATTGTTTCTGTCATCTGCTTTCTGTCTTTCATTACATGCGAAGACAGGATGGACGGAGGAAGGATTGGGGTGCGGGGGGGGGCTAGGAAGAGGAGATTTGATCTCCCATCCTTAGTGCAGCTAGATACATTAATTACAAAATAGCCCTTTTGCGGCATGAAAAAGCATTAATTAAATTTATGCAATCATTATCTTTAAATAGTTCTGTCTCCCAGTGATCGGCCCCTCGCCTCCTTCTTCCTTTTTCCTCCGCCGAGCCTTCCTAATATTCCCGACGTTCATCTCGCAGCCGAACGAGACTTGGAGGCGCAGCCTGGCCAACCCCGAAATGTTTTATCGTTTTTTTCAGGAAGTTATAATCCAGCCTCTCTCGGCCACCACCGGTTTTCGCTAGCCTGTCTTTAAAGAAAGTAAGCAAAGTTGTTGGGTTTTGGGGGGTTGTTTTTTTTATTAAAGAGTTTTATAAAAATTACAATATTATCCCATCCCCAACCCACCCACCCCTAAACCCCCCTCCCCCTCCCCCACTTCCCAAAGCTGATTACAGGGTTACCAATATATAATAATCATAATCTAACTAACATTGATCAACTATATAAATAACCAGATACATAATACACTTTCACCCGCCTATAACATGATTACAAACACTCTAAAAATATCCAACTTATAAAAGAAATTTAAATTACAACCATCTAAAATTTACTCATAAGCTAAATGGAACTTTTCCGTCCCGTATTTTTTCTGAATATAATCTATCCAACTTCTCCAAACCGAAATGTATCTTTCTTGCGAATGGATCCTTCAAGTAAGCAGAAATCTTGGCCATTTCTGCTAAATTTGACACTTTAAGCGTCCACTCCTCCTTGGTAGGCAGGGCAGTCCTTCTTCCAATATTTTATTTTATTTTTATCCCATTTATATCCCGCCCTTCTCCGAAGACTCAGGGCGGCTTACAATTTAAAGCACAAACCAATGTGCTTAGCAATATTATTTATTTATTTATTTATTTAATATTGCCCTACCAATAACCTCGCAGCTGTTATCAAATTCAACCTCAAGTTAATTTCTTTAGTATCACAATCTGTAATAAACAGATTGTTTGTTTTTCATCAAGGCAAGCAAAAAAAAAAATAGGGTTATTTTCCCAGGCTTGCCAAATTGAGCGGAATTTGGTCCACATGTCAGAGAAACTTTTTAGGTTGCTTTTTCCAAGCTCAAAGCATTTCTTGGGGAGCGGTGGGAAAAAAAAAGCTTTTCGGTGGAAACACCTAGGCTACTTCCAGCCCTCGATTCCTGGTGACCACATAGCAGCAAACAGAATTTTTGGAGGGCAGTTCTGCAGCCTCCTGAATGTCTGTTTCCTGGCTGTTGGTGTCACTAGGCTGCAAGCTCACATTTTTTTAAAAAAAAAAATTCTTTTGAGAGTTTGAAAGGCCCTGGGGGGGGAATTCAAGGACGTGAAAACAATATTCTCTCAAGATTAATTCAGGTTCCATAAAATGTTTTATAGATGGCATCTGGATCCCAAGAAGTTGTCCAACATGTATCCTAATTTACAGTCTAAATGTTGGAGATGTGGTAGTTTAGAAGCTACCTATTTTCACATGTGGTGGACTTGTAGAAACATAAAAGTTTTTTGGATCAAAATTTGGTGGAACGTTCAAAAGATTTTTAAGAGAAAGATAAAGTTTTCTCCGCAATTGTTTTTATTGGGTATTGTTGTAGACTGTGATGTTAAAGAAACTAATTTGATGTTGAATATGATAACAGCAGCACGGTTACTGGTGGGACAATATTGGAAGAAGGATAGTTTGCCTACTATAGAAGAATGGGTGTTTAAAGTTTCGAATCTTGCAGAAATGTCTAAGATTTCTGCTTATTTGAAAGATCATTCACAGGAAAGATATATTTCAGTTTGGAGGAGATGGATAAATTATATTCAGAACAAATATGGGACTAAAAAGTTCCATTTAGCTTAGGAGTAGATTTTAGTGGGATATTGTTATTGGTACTTTGTATGTAGTTATGTTAAAGGGGAGTTAAAGCACATTATGAATTTGGTTAATTGTATATTATGCATAATTTTTATTTAGAATATGATTATTGTAACTATAATCCTGTATTTAGCTCTGGGAAGTGGGGGGGGAAGTGGGCGGGTTTGGGGTGGGGGGGGATTTGGGGATATATTGTAAAACTTTGTTTTTGTAAAACTTTTTAATAATAAAAAAAAGATTAATTCAGGTTCCTTTGATACCTTTCTTTGTGGCTTCTGCAGTTCCAGTTGTTGGATCGCAAGACTTTAGGGGGAAGAAAGAGATGGCCACTTATTATTTTTAAAAACAGGGCAACTTTCTGGGGAAAACAACAACAACAACGCAGCTCTGAACTCCGGGAAGCGTTAAAACACAAACCATCCAGAAAAGCAGGGATATAGAAAACGGCATCCTCACTTAGAGGTGACTTGAATTAAAAATTCCCAGAATCCTCCCTCTTAGCTGAGTTGGCTGAGACAGCTGGGAATTGTAGTTTATTTCAGGAGCTGCAGGCCTGGGAGAAAAGCAAGTTATAGGCATAGAAATGGGTGGGATTGCTTGCAAAAGGCTTGCATAGTTAATATATTCAGCGTTAGGAGGAAAAATGAGCACAGAGGCCTCTTGTAAAGCCAAGGCGCCTTGATTCGGGAATAGGAGGAAATCAAGCAAACATTAAACCCAGGGCTGATCTCGGATTGTGTCGCCGTGGGTGCTCTCCGAGGTGCTGATTGCAAAGCCACCTTTCCCTCCCAACCAGCTGGTTGCAAACATTCGCAAACAGTTGTCAATCGCCCCCAGGAGTCCGAATTTCCAGACACCAGCATTTTTTTAATTTTAATTTTATTTTATTTTTATTTTTTTGCTGTTCCTTCCAACTCTTTTCCCCCGTCAAGAATTGGCATTCCAGAGACCCCAGGAATTGGAGAGAGGGCAAGCCGGGTTAACCGTTCACGAAATCAAAAAAAAAAAAAAATGCCCGCTAAAGAGTTTTGCAAGCCCGCCTAACCTGTTATTCGCACTATTCAGAAGAGGTTTTATTTTTGCTCTGGCCCGAAAAACTGATTTTTATTTTTATTTTATTTTATTTATTTATTTTTTTGAGTTTTGCAGCAGGCATCACTACAGCCTGGCTGGGTAACGAAGGCAGGGGACTTTTTTTATTTTATTTTTTCCACTTCCAGCTTCCGAACAAGAGAAAGCGTTGCACAACCACAACACAGCCTGGTCCATTGTGGCTGTAGCTGAGACGAGGATGGTGGGGCTGCCGTGGAGGAGGAGGAGGAGGAGGAGGAGGAGGAGGAGGAGGAGGAGGAGGAAAAAGCCTATTTTCTCCAAAAGCAAAGGGAGGGAGAAGCAGCAGTGTGGAATGAGTGCTGAATTTATTTTTTATTTTTTATTTTTATTTTTAATCCCATTTATATCCCTCCCTTCTCCGAAGACTTAGGGCGGCTTACAATTTAAAGCACAAATCAATGTGCTTAGCAATTTTCTCCCCCTCTTTTCATTTGTTTGCCAGCCGGCCTTATTAACAGCTGGATTTGGCATCCGAGCGGCTGGCAACATCTTTGGTGAACTTTATCGCGGGGGTTTTGGGGGTATTTTATTTTTTCAATCTCCTCTTTTTCAATCTTTCTCTCTTTCTTGATATCCTGATGAAGCCTACCCCCCCCCCCGAGGCACCGGCTTGACTTAATGGGTGTCTCTTCCTGCCCGTCCGTTAAGCTGGACTTTTAACTGATTGCAAAGCTTGCTTCATCCAAAGGTGGGGAGGAAAGAGAGAGGATTGGTGGTGGTGGGGGGCTGCGCAAGAGACTATCAGTGCACTAAACAACCTAGCCCCAGGCTGGGATATGCGCCATTCTTTGTACTGTCAGGTCCGTTTTCACCGTTGTTGTGACTCCTTGCGGCTGTCGCGGGAAACGGGGGGGGGAGGGGGGGAAGTAAAGCAGAGGGGGCTTCGGGAGGGTGGTAGGGGGAGAAACCTCAAAGGATCTCGTGAAATCTTGTTTGGAAGCAATGAAGCAGCAAGCGGCACTCCATTACTGGAGCCTGCAGGGGTCTGCGATAGGCAAGGAGGCCTCGATCCGCGTTTAGCAGAAGAGGACGAGGCGGAGGGCGGGGTGACCTCCAGACACATCGCCCCTCTTTTCGGGCACAAAGACGAAGAAGAGTGTGCGAGGTTTTGTGGGCAGCTGCGCCTTCGCTTCTCCTCCCAGGAGTCTGGATTTTTCTCCCAAGCGTGGATCTGAACGCTGTAACAAGCGGTTTTTGTCTTCTCCCCTCCGAAAATAAACACACACACCCCCCCCAAAAAATTGCACTGTTGATAAGAAAATTCTGTTTTTCAGACATTTTTTTCCTCTAGATCTCCCCACGACAGATCGCGTTTTAAAAGTCCATCCTTTCCTTCTTCCCTTTGAGGTGGGCAGGCAGCTGCCTCAGCGGTCGGACGTTCGGAGTATATTAAGAATTACGGCGTCCTCATCTGTGCCTCCTTGCTAGACCTGTCTTCCGGCGCCTCTTAATGAAATGTTATACGTTATACCAAGGCTTGATTCGGGAAATAAGAAAGCCTTGGTCCATTCGGATGGACAAGTGGGCCGGGACCCACCAGATCATCATCATAATCATAATAGTAAAGTTGGAAAGGGACCTTGGAGGTCATCTAGTCCAACCCCCTGCTCAGGCAGGAAACCCTATACCATTTCAGGCAAATGGCTGTCCAGTCTCTTCTTAAAAACTTCCAGTGTTGGAGCATTCACCGCTTCTGGAGTCAGGTTGTTCCACTGGTTCATTGTTCTGACTGTCAGGAAGTTTCTCCTTAGTTCTAGGTTGCTTCTCTCCTTGATGAGTTTCCATCCGTTGCTTCTTGTCCTGCCTTCGGGCGCTTTGGAGACTAGCTTGACTCCCTCTTCTTTGGGGCAGCCCCAGAGATACTGGAACTCCGCCATCATGTCCCCCCCTCACCCTTCTCTTCATTAAACTAGACATCCCCGATTCCAGCAACCGTTCCTTATATGTTTTAGCCTCCAGTCCCCTAATCCTCTTTGTTGCTCTTCTCTGCACTCTTTCTGGAGTCTCAACATCTTTTTTTACATCGTGGTGACCAAAACTGGATGCAGTATTCCAGGTGTGGCCTTACCAAGCAGAAGAGGACGAGGCGGAGGGCGGGGTGACCTTAATAATATTAAGGTATTAATAATATCTGTGGTATTAATAATATCTGCTCCATGGAGCATGAAGAAGCTGGCCAGCCTTGCAGTAACAACTCTGCCCCCGTATTCCCCCACCACCCACCCCGAGGAGGGGGAAATTTGGGGAGATTTTCTATCGCCCGTATTTAGAGATGCTTTCTAGAAATGGCGGCCTTTGACAGTCCGATGTCTGGCCAACGTCTTTTAAAGTTGCGTGAGTCGGCCTCCTCGGAACAGAACGAAACTTTCCTCCCTAATTGAATGGCCTAGAAATAAGATCTCTCTCCTGTGTGTGTGCCATCCAGATCGCCTCTGTTATTGATCCCCATCGATTAGGCAGAGGGTGTTAGCGTGAAGGAGGATTGGGTGAGGTGTGTGTGTGTGTGTGCATTTACTTAGCTCTGCAGAGAGAGGGATAAAGTCAAGAGATGGAAATATTAAATTGGGCCTTGGGTAACTATCCCCGGAATCCGCGGCGGGGATTAGGGGACAGAGGCGGAAGCGCGAGAGAAAATCTCCCTCTAATGACGCCGAGATCTCTGCTTTTGTCAAGCGATTCTGCCAAAGTTGGCAAAGAGCTCGGACGGATTGACCCTTTACAGCCGAAATCCGACTGAGCTTTGCAGGCAGGGAAATATTCCGTTCAGCCAGCCACTGTCCTCTTTTCCTGCAGCGCTGGGGCGGATCACCTGCCTGCTTTTCTTGCTTACGGTCAAAAAAAGTAGGGGAACCGGGGACCAAGAATCCTCCTTTGCCGAGGGGATCCCTTCCAGAGTGCGGGATGTGGCTTCCCAGGATCTCCTAAGGATCCTGGGAAGCGAATCTGACCTCCCAGAGGGAAGCAAGAGACGGCAAGGTGACCTCGCCGTTTCCTTGCAAATTCGGAGCCTGCCATGAGATGCCCAGCCCTAGGATCGGAATTCGGATTTTCCCCACCCAAATCTGGCACCCCACTCCTCCCTCACCCCGGGGACCCCAATTCTGCAGCCCGCCACCCCTCTCCCGTCACCGACTCGCCACCTCCGATAAAACCGGAGACGACGGCCGCGATTTCCCTCTGTTCGCCGCGCGTGGCGTGTGCCAAAGCCGACTCCGTTTATCGTAAAGGATGCACATTTTCAGCTTGTATCTCCACAGCGAGACGCCCTCGGGGCCTGCTCAGAAACGGGAGAGAATTAATTACTTTTTTAAAAAAAAAAAAAGAAAGCAAGACAGAATGAGGAGAAGTGCCACTTCCTTTAAAGTGAGGGACAGTGGGGGTGATGAAATCCTGCAGGGAGAAACACAATGGTGTGTGTGTGTGTTGTGTTTTGAGGGTGGGGGTCTGTAGAAATAGGAGAGGAGTGGAGAAGCCCGGTGCGGGGTGGGGTGGGGGAAATAATCAGAAAAGGACATAGAATGAAGATTCTCACGTTTCAGCTGCCCGTCTCGTGTCCGGAGATTCAAACTCAATCAAGCTTCTTTAGCACCCGTAGGTTTAAGATTACTGAGCACGTGCAGAGGCCTGCTTTGTCCAACCCAGCAGGGCTGGTCTTTACGTAAATGGTAAACCGGAGCAGGTGAGCGAAGAGATTCCGGAACTTTCTGGAGGTCCCTCCTCTCCCCCACCCCCCTCTCCAAAGAAAAAAAAAGGCAACTCGGTTTGAACTGTGTCTTCTCTGCCTCTGTCAACTTGCAAAGTGCTACTACGTCTGTTTGAGCTGCCCGCTGAGCCTAAATTGGGGTGGGGGGGGGCTGGAGGGCAATGCAAGGGGAAGAAAAGGGACTGGGAATGGGGAAGGGGGGGTCAGGAAGGGGGAGAAGGCTGCAGTCCTGCAGATGGTCTGAAGGTGAGATTTTGCTCCTGATAACAATAATAATAATAATAATAATAATGCTATTAAATTCTAATACCCATTGGATACGGTGGGAGTATTGATTTTTTGGTTAGCCACGGTCCTGCCCTCCCCTCAGAGTAAAAAAATAGACAAGCAAGGTCAAAAAAAGGGTGGGTGGTTCTGAGTGCCCACGGAACCAGTGCAGCTCAACTGGGTTGAGGTGCGCTCAGACTGGTGAGCTGGCTTCCTCCCGCTCCAGCGGCAGGGGCTGGGGATTATGGGAACTTGTCAGGCACAATAGACCAGCTCCACCCGTGAAGCTTTCGTTTGACTGATTTATTACCAAAAGCTGATACGTAGGAATCTTCTCAAGGAAGAGCCAGCTCTTGGTGAGAGTTAAATAGGAGACAATGGCACTAAAGGAGAGTTGGACTGAATCCCTTTGTGACTACGTAACGATTCCAGGCTGATCCCTCTTTTCACCCCTCCCTTGGCTGTGCCAGCCCTTCTCTTACACAGTTGTTGCAGACGGAGATGTTAACTCCCAAAATAACAACGCAGCTTGTGGTGGAAGGGGGGAGGGAGGAAGGAAGGAAGGAAGGAAGGAAGGAAGGAAGGAAGGAAGGAAGGAAGTCCCGATCATGCGGCCAATGGATATTCCACCTTTGTCCTTATACTGATATTGAGGCCCAGAATCCCAGTGTGAAATAAACTACAAGGTGTGCTTTTCAATTTAGACCTGCAAAATGTACGACATAATTCTGTTTGGACAGAGGAAGACAAAACAGGGGGTTTCGCACACTTGGGCAGGAGGGAGGATGGCTGAAAACAAAACTAAAGGCTCAAAATATTCTCACCAGGCAGGGGGCGGGGGGGGGGCTGCATTCATTTGGCCTGGGTGAAATAGGGGATTCATTTCCTGCTTGGAAAGAAGCTCATGACCATCCTGGACACCTCTCAAGGTAAGTGGGGGAGGTTGTGTGGTTTCCAGGAAGGAGAGAAAGACCAACAAGGCAGGGAGAGGCCAAGGAGAGATGGGCAGGGCAAGGAGAGGCCAAGGGGAGACGGGCAGGGCAGGCGGAGGCCAAGGGGAGACAAGCAGGGCAGAGATAGCCCAAGGAGAGACGGGCAGGCCAAGGAGAGGCCAAGGGGAGGCGGACAGGGCAGGGAGAGGGCAAGTGGAGACGGTGAGGGCGGAGATAGGCCAAGGAGAGATGGGAAGGGCAGGGAGAGGCCAAGGGGAGACGGGCTGAGCGGAGAGAGGCCAAGGGGAGACGGGCAGTGCAGGGAGAGGCCAAGGGGAGACGGGCAGGGCAAGGAGAGGGCAAGGGCAGGGCGGACATAGGCCATGGGGAGATGGGAAGGGCAGGGAGAGGCCAAGGGGAGACGGGCAGAGCGGAGATAGGCCAAGGGGAGACGGGCAGGCCAAGGAGAGGCCAAGGGCAGACGGGCAGGCCAGACATAGGCCAAGGAGAGACGGGCAGGCCAAGGAGAGGCCAAGGGGAGGCGGACAGGGCAGGGAGAGGCCAAGTGGAGACGGTGAGGGCGGAGATAGGCCAAGGAGAGATGGGAAGGGCAGGGAGAGGCCAAGGGGAGACGGGCTGAGCGGAGAGAGGCCAAGGGGAGACGGGCAGGCCAGACATAGGCCAAGGAGAGGCCAAGGGGAGAAGGGCAGGGCAAGGAGAGGGCAAGGGCAGGGCGGACATAGGCCATGGGGAGATGGGAAGGGCAGGGAGAGGCCAAGGGGAGACGGGCAGAGCGGAGATAGGCCAAGGGGAGACGGGCAGGCCAGACATAGGCCAAGGAGAGACGGGCAGGCCAGACATAGGCCAAGGAGAGACGGGCAGGCCAAGGAGAGGCCAAGGGGAGGCGGACAGGGCAGGGAGAGGCCAAGTGGAGACGGTGAGGGCGGAGATAGGCCAAGGAGAGATGGGAAGGGCAGGGAGAGGCCAAGGGGAGACGGGCTGAGCGGAGAGAGGCCAAGGGGAGACGGGCAGGCCAGACATAGGCCAAGGAGAGGCCAAGGGGAGAAGGGCAGGGCAAGGAGAGGGCAAGGGCAGGGCGGACATAGGCCATGGGGAGATGGGAAGGGCAGGGAGAGGCCAAGGGGAGACGGGCAGAGCGGAGATAGGCCAAGGGGAGACGGGCAGGCCAAGGAGAGGCCAAGGGCAGACGAGCAGGCCAGACATAGGCCAAGGAGAGACGGGCAGGCCAAGGAGAGGCCAAGGGGACACAGGCAAAGCAGGGAGAGGCCAAGGGGAGACAGGGAGGGCAGACAGAGGCCAAGGGCAGAGCAGAGAGAGGCCATGGGGAGACGAGCAGGGCAAGGAGAGGACAAAGGGAGACGGGCAGGGCGGAGATAGGCCAAGGAGAGATGGGAAGGGCAGGGAGAGGCCAAGGGGAGACGGGCAGAGCGGAGAGAGGCCAAGGGGAGACGGGCAGGCCAGACATAGGCCAAGGAGAGGCCAAGGGGAGAAGGGCAGGGCAAGGAGAGGGCAGGGGCAGGGCGGACATAGGCCATGGGGAGATGGGAAGGGCAGGGAGAGGCCAAAGGGAGACGGGCAGAGCGGAGATAGGCCAAGGGGAGACGGGCAGGCCAAGGAGAGGCCAAGGGGAGACGGGCAGGCCAAGGAGAGGCCAAAGGGAGACGGGCAGGCCAGACATAGGCCAAGGAGAGACGAGCAGGCCAAGGAGAGGCCAAGGGGACACAGGCAAAGCAGGGAGAGGCCAAGGGGAGACAGGGAGGGCAGACAGAGGCCAAGGGCAGAGCAGAGAGAGGCCATGGGGAGTCGAGCAGGGCAAGGAGAGGACAAAGGGAGACGGGCAGGGGAAGGAGAGGCCAAGGGGAGACGGGCAGGGCAAGGAGAGGCCAAGGGGAGACGGGCAGGGCGGACATAGGCCAAGGGGAGACGGGCAGGGCAAGGAGAGGCCAGAGGGAGACTGGCAGTGCAGGGAGAGGCCAAGGGGAGACGGGCAGGGCGGAGATAGGCCAAGGGGACATGGGCAGGGCGGAGATAGCCCAAGGGGAGACAGGCAGGGCAAGGAGAGGCCAAGGAGAGACGGGCAGGCCAAGGAGAGGCCAAGGGGACACAGGCAAAGCAGGGAGAGGCCAAGGGGAGACAGGGAGGCCAGACAGAGGCCAAGGGCAGAGCAGAGAGAGGCCATGGGGAGTCGAGCAGGGCAAGGAGAGGACAAAGGGAGACGGGCAGGGCAGGGAGAAGCCAAGGGGAGACGGGCAGGGCAAGGAGAGGCCAAGGGGAGACGGGCAGGGCAAGGAGAGGCCAGAGGGAGACTGGCAGTGCAGGGAGAGGCCAAGGGGAGACGGGCAGGGCGGAGATAGGCCAAGGGGACATGGGCAGGGCGGAGATAGGCCAAGGGGAGACAGGCAGGGCAAGGAGAGGCCAAGGGGAGACGGGCAGGGGAAGGAGAGGCCAAGGGGAGACGGGCAGGGCAAGGAGAGGCCAAGGGGAGACGGGCAGGGCGGAGATAGGCCAAGGGGAGAAAGGCAGGGCGGAGAGAGGCCATGGGGAAGGGCAAAGCAGGGAGAGGCCAAGGGGAGACGGGCAGAGCGGAGAGAGGCCAAGGGGAGATGGGCAGGCCAAGGAGAGGCCAAGGCGACACAGGCAAAGCAGGGAGCGGCCAAGGGGAGACAGGGAGGGCAGACAGAGGCCAAGGGCAGGGCGGAGAGAGGCCCTGGGGAGACGGGCAGGGCAAGGAGAGGCCAAGGGGACACAGGCAAAGCAGGGAGAGGCCAAGGGGAGACAGGGAGGGCGGAGAGAGGCCAAGGGGAGACTGGCAGTGTAGGGAGAGGCCAAGGGGAGATGGACAGGGCAAGGAGAGGTCAAGGGGAGACGGGCAGGGCAGGGAGAGGCCAAGGGGAGACGGGCAGGGCAAGGAGAAGCCAAGGGGAGACGGGCACTGCAGGGAGAGGCCAAGGGGAGACGGGCAGGCCAAGGAGAGGCCAAGGGGACACAGGCAAAGCAGGGAGAGGCCAAGGGGAGACAGGGAGGGCGGAGAGAGGCCATGGGGAGACAGGCAGGGCGGAGAGAGTCCAAAGGGAGACGGGCAGGGGAAGGAGAGGCCAAGGGGAGACGGGCAGAGCGGAGAGAGGCCAAGGGGAGACAGGCAGGCCAGACATAGGCCAAGCGGAGACAGGCAAGCCAAGGAGAGGCCAAGGGGAGACTGGCAGTGTAGGGAGAGGCCAAGGGGAGATGGACAGGGCAAGGAGAGGTCAAGGGGAGACGGGCAGGGCAGGGAGAGGCCAAGGGGAGACGGGCAGGGCAAGGAGAGGCCAAGGGGAGACGGGCAGTGCAGGGAGAGGCCAAGGGGAGACGGGCAGGGCGGAGAGAGGCCAAGGGGAGACGGGCAGGGCAGGGAGAGGACAAAGGGAGACGGGCAGGGCAGGGAGAGGCCAAGGGGAGACGGGCAGGGCAAGGAGAGGCCAAGGGGAGACGGGCAGGGCAAGGAGAGGCCAGAGGGAGACTGGCAGTGCAGGGAGAGGCCAAGGGGAGACGGCAGGCCAAGGAGAGGCCAAGGAGAGACGGGCAGGGCAAGGAGAGGCAAAGGGGAGACGGCAGGCCAAGGAGAGGCCAAGGGGAGACGGGCAGGGCGGAGATACGCCAAGGAGAGACGGGCAGGGCAGGGAGAGGCCAAGGAGAGACGGGCAGGGCAGGGAGAGGCCAAGGAGAGACGGGCAGGGCAAGGAGAGGCAAAGGGCAGGACGGAGAGAGGCCATGGGGAGACGGGCAGGGCAAGGAGAGGCCAAGGGGAGACGGGCAAAGCAGGGAGAGGCCAAGGGGAGACAGGCAGGGCGGAGAGAGGCCATGGGGAGACGGGCATGACAAGGAGAGTCCAAAGGGAGACGGGCAGGGGAAGGAGAGGCCAAGGGGAGACGGGCAGGGCAAGGAGAGGCCAAGGGGAGACGGGCAGGGCAAGGAGAGGCCAAGGGGAGACGGGCAAAACAGGGAGAGGCCATGGGCAGACAGGCAGGGCGGAGAGAGGCCATGGGGAGACGGGCATGACAAGGAGAGTCCAAAGGGAGACGGGCAGGGGAAGGAGAGGCCAAGGGGAGACGGGCAGGGCAGGGAGAGGCCAAGGGGAGACGGCAGGCCAAGGAGAGGCCAAGGGGAGACGGGCAGGGCAGGGAGAGGCCAAGGGGAGATGGCAGGCCAAGGAGAGGCCAAGGGGAGACGGACAGGGCAGGGAGAGGCCAAGGGGAGACAGGCAGGCCAGACATAGGCCAAGCAGAGACAGGCAAGCCAAGGAGAGGCCATGGGGAGATGGGAAAAGCAGGGAGAGGCCATGGGGAGACGCACAGGGCAGGGAGAGGCCATGGGGAGACGGGCAGGGCAAGGAGAGGCCATGTTTAGGGGGCAGAGTTGAGGGGGGAAGGATTTAGGAATGGGGAAGGATGGGCTGAGGACAAGGGGTGGAGACAGCCTTAAGCAGGGGAAGGGAGGGGAGGTGTTAGGAACAATGGGATTGGTTAGGCTGTAGGGTATGGGTTAGGGAGTATGTAGAAGGTTTTGGGAGTGGTGTTTGGGGGGATGGGAAATGGGTTATTGTGTAGGGAAATGGAGAGGACAAAGATTGTAAGGAAGTGCGTTAGGGAAGGTGGAAGACATGTTGTATGGAGAGGGAGTGTTTTGATTAAGAGGGGATGGGGAAGGAGTAGAGTGGGGAAGGAGTTGAATAGGAGAGGGGGAAAGAGTTGAATGGGAAAGGGTGTTTGAGTAGGATAGGGGAGGGAAAGGCATTGGATAGGGGAGGGGAAGTTGAAGAGGAAAGGAGTTGGACAGGGAAAGGGGGAAGGAGTTGAATGGGGAGGGGGAAGGAGTTGAAGGGGAAAGGAGTTGGATGGGGAGGGTATGAGTCGGATAGAGGAGGGGAGGGGAAGGGAAGGAGTTTG
Source organism: Vipera berus (assembly GCF_964194415.1). Taxonomy (NCBI): domain Eukaryota; kingdom Metazoa; phylum Chordata; class Lepidosauria; order Squamata; family Viperidae; genus Vipera; species Vipera berus. Next base: position 6,131,435 of record NC_138220.1, read on the forward strand.
ATGGGGAGGGTGAGTAGGATGGGGAGGAGGAGGAGGAGGAGGAGGAAGTTGACAGAATGGTGTGTGAGTAGGATAGGGGAGGGGAAAGGAATTGCGAGGGTGTGTTTGAGTAAGGATAGGGGAGGGGGAGAGGGTTGAATGGGGAAGTTGGATGGGGAGGGAGAACGGGTTGAATGGGGATGGAATTGATAGGGGAGGGGGAAGGGGTTCAATGGGGAAGGAGTTGGATAGGGGAGGGGGAAGGGGTTGAATGGGGAAGGAGTTGGATAGGGGAGAGGAAAAGGTTGAATGGGAAAGTAGTTGGATAGGGGAGGGGGAAGGGGTTGAATGGGGATGGAATTGATAGGGGAGGGGAAGGGGTTCAATGGGGAAGGAGTTGGATAGGGGAGGGGGAAGGGGTTGAATGGGGAAGGAGTTGGATAGGGGAGAGGAAAAGGTTGAATGGGAAAGTAGTTGGATGGGGAGGGGGGAAGAGGTTGAATGGGGAAGGAGTTGGATGGAAGGGGAAGGGTTGAATGGGGAAGGAGTTGGATAGGGGAGGGGGAAGGGGTCGAATGGGAAAGTAGTTGGATGGGGAGGGGGAAGAGGTTGAATGGGGAAGGAGTTGGATGGAAGGGGAAGGGGTTGAATGGGGAAGGAGTTGGATAGGGGAGGGGAAGAGGTTGAATGGGGATGGAATTGATAGGGGAAGGGGGAGAGGTTGAATGGGGATGGAATTGATAGGGGAGGGGAAGGGGTTCAATGGGGAAGGAGTTGGATAGGGGAGAGGAAAAGGTTGAATGGGAAAGTAGTTGGATGGAGAGGGGGGAAGAGGTTGAATGGGGAAGGAGTTGGATGGAAGGGGAAGGGTTGAATGGGGAAGGAGTTGGATAGGGGAGGGGGAAGGGGTCGAATGGGAAAGTAGTTGGATGGGGAGGGGGAAGAGGTTGAATGGGGAAGGAGTTGGATGGAAGGGGAAGGGGTTGAATGGGGAAGGAGTTGGATAGGGGAGGGAAAGAGGTTGAATGGGGATGGAATTGATAGGGGAAGGGGGAGAGGTTGAATGGGGATGGAATTGATAGGGGAGGGGAAGGGGTTCAATGGGGAAGGAGTTGGATAGGGGAGAGGAAAAGGTTGAATGGGAAAGTAGTTGGATGGAGAGGGGGGAAGAGGTTGAATGGGGAAGGAGTTGGATGGAAGGGGAAGGGTTGAATGGGGAAGGAGTTGGATAGGGGAGGGGGAAGGGGTCGAATGGGAAAGTAGTTGGATGGGGAGGGGGAAGAGGTTGAATGGGGAAGGAGTTGGATGGAAGGGGAAGGGGTTGAATGGGGAAGGAGTTGGATAGGGGAGGGGAAGAGGTTGAATGGGGATGGAATTGATAGGGGAAGGGGGAGAGGTTGAATGGGGATGGAATTGATAGGGGAGGGGAAGGGGTTCAATGGGGAAGGAGTTGGATAGGGGAGAGGAAAAGGTTGAATGGGAAAGTAGTTGGATGGAGAGGGGGGAAGAGGTTGAATGGGGAAGGAGTTGGATGGAAGGGGAAGGGTTGAATGGGGAAGGAGTTGGATAGGGGAGGGGGAAGGGGTCGAATGGGAAAGTAGTTGGATGGGGAGGGGGAAGAGGTTGAATGGGGAAGGAGTTGGATGGAAGGGGAAGGGGTTGAATGGGGAAGGAGTTGGATAGGGGAGGGAAAGAGGTTGAATGGGGATGGAATTGATAGGGGAAGGGGGAGAGGTTGAATGGGGATGGAATTGATAGGGGAGGGGAAGGGGTTCAATGGGGAAGGAGTTGGATAGGGGAGAGGAAAAGGTTGAATGGGAAAGTAGTTGGATGGAGAGGGGGGAAGAGGTTGAATAGGGAAGGAGTTGGATGGAAGGGGAAGGGTTGAATGGGGAAGGAGTTGGATAGGGGAGGGGGAAGGGGTTGAATGGGAAAGTAGTTGGATGGGGAGGGGGAAGAGGTTGAATGGGGAAGGAGTTGGCTGGAGAGGGGAGGGAAGGGGAGGAGTTGTATATGGAGGGTGTGTGTTTGAGTTGGATAGGGGAAGGGGTCAAATGGGGAAGGGGAGGGGGAAGGGGTTCAATGGGGAAGGAGTTGGATGGGGAGGGGGAGGGGTTGAATGGGGAAGGAGTTGGAGTAGGGGAGGAGAGGTGGAAAGAAGGGCAAAGGGAAGGATAGGGGAAAGGAAGGAAGGAAGGAGAGAATGGGAGGGACGGGTAATGGGAAGAAGGAAGGAAAGTTGGAGGGAAGAGAGGAGAGCTGTGGGAAGAATGGAGAGAAGGAGGGAAATGCAAAGGAGGAAGACAGTGAAAGAGGATAGAAGGGAAGGCGGATAAGTGGTGAAATGATCAAAGGAGGTGAAGGGGAAGGACGGATGGGCAAAGAGGGGAGGGAGGAAGGGAAGGAGGATTGGAAAGACCGCTGTTCCTCTTCAGGCTGCCATTCACCAGGTTCTTTGTGTCCACCTGGGCTTCAGCTTGTCTCGTTGGGGGATCCGTGATGGCCATCGTCTGCCCCTCCCCCCTGGCACTCACCCTTCTGCCCTCCCTCTACCCCCCCCCCGCAGGTGATGAGCATCCTGAGCAACCCCAGCGGAGTGGCCCCCCAGTCCCAGGCCGACTTCTCCCTCTCCCCCCTGCACGGCAGCCTGGAGAGCGCCAACGCCATCTCGGCCAGCTGCAGCCAGCGCAGCGACTCCATCAAGTCCGTGGACAGCCTGCCCACCTCCCAGGCCTACTGCCCCCCCACCTATACCACCACGGGCTACAGCGTGGACCCCGTGGCCGGCTACCAGTACGGTCAGTACGGCCAGAGTGAGTATCGGTCCGTCTTTGGCTCGCGCGGAAAGAGGGAACACCTGGCGGCTTTCATCCCGGGGGTGGGGGGTGGGAGGGGAGGGGCTGCACTCCTGCCTAATGGGCCTCCCCAGAAACGCCAAGGGTGGGGTGGGGTCTGCCGCTGGCCTTCGGGGCATCTGATGTGGGTCTCTCGTACCAACCAGCGTCCCCAAATCCCAGCCCTGTGGGTGAGTGGGACCCTCTGGCCTTGCCTGCTTTGGGGAGGGGGAGATGCCTTTGACCCCTCCCCCCCAGTATCTATGGAGATTCTCATTCACCCAGGTCAGGGGGTCTTCAAACCTGGCCCTTTGGTGGACTTCAACTCCCAGAATTCCTCAGCCAGCGTACCTGGTTGAGGAATTCTGGGAGTTGAAGTCCACAAGTCGTCAAAGGGCCAAGTTGGAAGACCCCTGTCTTAAATCTAACAAACAAAATGGAGGTTGGCTGAGGAATTCTGGGAGTCGAAGTCCACAAGTCGTCAAAGGGCCACGTTGGAAGACCCCTGTCTTGAATCTAACAAACAAAATGGAGGTTGGCTGAGGAATTCTGGGAGTCAAAGTCCACAAGTCGTCAAAGGGCCACGTTGGAAGACCCCTGTCTTGAATCTAACAAACCAAATGGAGGCTGGCTGAGGAATTCCGGGAGTCGAAGTCCACAAGTCGTCAAAGGGCCACGTTGGAAGACCCCTGTCTTAAATCTAACAAACCAAATGGAGGCTGGCTGAGGAATTCTGGGAGTTGAAGTCCACAAGTCGCCAAAGGGCCACGTTTGAAGACACACACACACACACGATCCAAGGCCCTGGTGGTCCCAAAGGTGCTTTTTCAGAAGGCAACCGGACTTTGGGTTTTCCTTGAAGACCTTTCGCTTTCGTATCCAAGGGGCTTCTTCTCGTTCGGACTGAATGGCGGCACGGATTCATTCAGAACTGAAGAAGCCTCCTTGGGCGAGAAGCGAAACGTCTTCAAGACAAAAAACAAAGATTGGACACACACACACACACACACACCCCTCTTCTTCCCAAGAGGAGACCCTGTGGCTTGCGTTCAGGGGCTCTGAAGCTCTGAGGTGGGGGGAATCCCCCCCAAGGACCCCCAGGAGTGAGTGTGAGTGCCCCAGGCCCCTTCTGCAGCGATGGGTGGCTCGGCTCCCCTTTTAACCACCCCGGGGTCCCCCAGATCCCTCGGGCCCTGGTGGTGTTTGAGGCAGACCCCCCCTTTTCCCCTTCCCCCCCCCGAGGGCTCCCCAATTGACCTCTGGATCTCCCTTTTCCTTTCAAAGCCCTTCCCTTCCCCAAATGAGAAACGGCTGCCAAGGATATGAACGCTCCCTCACCTCTTCTCCCCTTCTCTTGGCGGGGGGGGGGGGGGGAAAGAAACCCCCTCCCCAAAGTTTGGCCTATAACCCCCCACCCCTTTCCGACCTTCCTCTCGCTTCTGGTGGTGAAACCCCCGCCACAGGTGGAAGTGATAAAAATCTTAAACAAATTCCAGGGCAGAGAGATGCCCTCCAGGCCCGACGTTAGTTTTCCCCACACACACACACACTCGACGCCCCTTGTAGATGGGCCTGTCTTTGTGTTATGTACAGTTGTGTGGTGTTTGTGCAGGAGGGAAAAAAAATAACCCCAGAAAAATGAGGAAATGCATGTGGAGAGGTGGGGTCGGGGGGGGGGGCAGATCTTTGGATAAGGGGAAGCAACCGGTCTCTCTCGCCCCTTTCCCAAGCTGGCAGAAGAATTTAGCCAAGGCGGCAGCTGGCAAAATCTGATTTGAACCCGGAGCGGCTGCGATGCCCTGCCGGAGGGACACCCCCCCCCCGGCTCACCAAGGGGGTCCTGAGCAGGCAGCCCCCTCCCCTCCCCGAGCCTCAGTCAGCAGGCAGGCGGACTTTGGCCGGGTGGACTTACTTAAGATCTGCCCTTCTCTGCTCAGCCTTTTGTCCGCCAGCCATGGGCCCAAGGGGGTCCTCTGCTGTCGATTTCTAAAGGAAGAGGGGAAGGGGAAAGGGTAGAGGAGAAGAGAGGAAAGAGAGAAGGGAGGATTGTAGGGTTAGGAAAAGAGAGAGAAAAAAGGACAGGAGTGGAGAGAAAAGGGAAAAAAGGGAGGAAGGAAGGAAGGAAGGAAGGAAGGAAGGAAGGAAGGAAGGAAGGAAGGAAGGAAGGAAGGAAGGAAGGAAGGAAGCCATGATTGCATAGTGATTAGAATGCAATATTGCAGGCTAACTCTGCCAACTGCCATCAGTTCAATCCAGGAAGGAAGGAAGGAAGGAAGGAAGGAAGGAAAAGGGAGAATGGGAGGGCATCCCATTTGGGGCCTGAGCTGAACCCGTCTAGACAGACAGTGAGTAGAATGCAGGATTGCAGGCTAACTCTGCCAACTGCCATCAGTTCGATCCTGACTGGAAAAAAGGGAAGGAAGGAAGGAAGGAAGGAAGGAAGGAAGGAAGGAAGGAAAGAAAAGGGAGAATGGGAGGGCATCCCATTTGGGGCCTGAGCTGAACCCGTCTAGACAGACAGTGAGTAGAATGCAGGATTGCAGGCTAACTCTGCCAACTGCCATCAGTTCGATCCTGACTGGAAAAAAGGGAAGGAAGGAAGGAAGGAAGGAAGGAAAAGGGAGAATGGGAGGGCATCCCATTTGTTGCCTGAGCTGAACCCATCTAGACAGGCCCCCTCAGAGCCCTGCTTGGGTCTCCCCTGATCTTTGGGTACAGACAACCTGCAAACTTCCCGGTTGGAGGAAATTGTGTGCCTTTGGGGCTGTGCGAAGAATCAAACCACTACACAAATCTTTAGGAATCACTCACCTCCAATAAGGGACTTCCTCCCCCCTCCTCTTTAAAATCACATTTATCTCCACAGAGCAGCCCCGAGTTCATGTTACCTCTTTCCCCTAAGTCCCCTGCGGTGTAGACCCCCAACCCTATCCCTTTGCGTATCTTCTCTGTCTACGTGCAAAGTGCAATCTAAATCCGGGGGGGGAGCGCTTTTGCCACTGGCAGATGGGTAGAAAGTTTTAAGTTGGTATCTCAGTAGCCACCCCTGGCAAGGCCTGCAGGGTGGGCATCCGCACCCACCCGCTGGGCCAACTTCCTAAAAGTTGGGGGACAGGGTGTGGGGCTTAAAAGGGCTACAGGACAGGCTGCGGCTTGAAGCTTTATAGAATAGAATAGAATAGAATAGAATAGAATAGAATAGAATAGAATAGAATAGAATAGAATAGAATAGAATAGAATAGAATAGAATAGAATGAGGAAGAATAAGAATAGAATAGAATAGAATAGAATAGAATAGAATAGAATAGAATAGAATAGAATAGAATAGAATAGAATAGAATAGAATAGAATAGAATAGAATAGAATAGAATAGAATAGAATAGAATAGAATAGAATGAGGAAGAATAGAATAGAATAGAATAGAATAGAATAGAATAGAATAGAATAGAATAGAATAGAATAGAATAGAATAGAATAGAATAGAATAATAGAATAGAATAGAATAGAATAGAATAGAATAGAATAGAATAAAATAGAATAGAATAGAATAGAATAGAATGAGGAAGAATAGAATAGAATAGAATAGAATAGAATAGAATAGAATAGAATAGAATAGAATAGAATAGAATAGAATAGAATAGAATAGAATAGAATAGAATAGAATAGAATAGAAGCTGGAAGGGACCTCGGAGGTTTTCTAGTCCAGCCCCCCGCTCAAGCAGGAGAACCTATACCATCTCAGACAAGTGACTGTCTAGCCCAGGGGTCGGCAACCTCGGCTCTTTTATGACTCGTGGACTTCAACTCCCAGAATTCCTGAGCCAGCTATGCGAGTCATAAAAGAGCCGAGGTTGCCGATCCCTGGTCTAGCCTCTTTTTAAAATTCTCCAGGGATGGAGTGCCCACAATTTCTGGTGGCAAGCTGTTCCACTGGTTGATTGTCCTGACTGTCAGGAAGTTTCTCCTTAATTCCAGTTTGCTTCTCTCTTTGGTCAGATCTTTTATCTCTTTAATGACATCCCAAGCCCACCCTCGTTCCTGGCCCTGTGCCCAAGCTGTGCCCACCTCTTTGGTCCTGACTCACCGAGGACGAGTGCCAGTCTGGAGAATTTAGCTGGTCCCAGAGGCCAAAAAGCTACACTAATGATGGCGGTTATGGAACGCCGAGGCGTGAAAAAAATTCCTAATGGATGTGACAAGTCTAATAAGAATTTTTGCTTGGAAGGCACCCCCCTTTGGGGAAAGCTGCTGACAAGGACGCTGACGGCTGAAATTTGTTTACTTGCTGGCACCAAGTGGGGCCCTCCGCGCAATTCTTATTAATCTAATTTGAGACTGAAGAATTGCGGGCGGGGGTGTGGGTGTGGGTGGGTGTGCAAGCGGGGGGCGTGGGGAACATGCAAAAAAATAGATAGATAGATATGTTTTCGTAGATATATATATATATATTTCTCAAATCGTGAATTTAGCACTGAATGCAACTCTGGTTTTTATTTCAGCCGAGCTACCAAATCTCTTTTATGTTTAATTAATTCAGGTTTTTCTAACACCCTTACGATATTTATCTGGGGGGGTGGAAATGAAAAGAAACTTCTAAGGCACAAGAGTCCACCCTTGGGAACTTTTAAGACTTGTGGACTTCAACTCCCAGCTGGCTGTGGAATTCTGGGAGTTGAAGTCCAAGAGTCTTAAAAGTCTCCAAGGGTGGATACCCCTGTTCTAAAAGGATTGGAAGCTGGAATCAGACTGCTTATAATCTCTATTTGAAAGATAACATGGAAGTCTGAATTTCAACTTTTGAAATCTTTTTCTCCACTAGCAGATTATAGCTAGCAAGTCCCATCTACAATAAGTTTCATTTAAGTAATTCTATTACGGCTTAAAAGCAAGCTCTCTGTCCAATTTACTCATCAGCAGCCTTGCTCCCTCGTCAGCCCATTAAAACACCGGCTTTTATATCAGAAATGTAAAATATGGGGCCTCCTCATGTGGCATTCTACAGAGCGAAAAGGGAAGGGATTTTAATTTTAATTTTAATCCACACCAACCGCATCTGTGGGCGCCGGATCAACCCGTTGGTGTAATCCACCCGCGTTCGCTTAGGGAGATGTAGGGCAGAATGGGAATGCAATAAAAAAATGAAATGAACCTGACGCTCCTGGTTCCCCCCCCAAACTGGATCCCTGTCTTTACCCCTCTTTCCAGCTGGTTTCCAAACATGGCTGATTCCTGCCCTTCCCTTTGCAGAATTTCCCCAGAATTATTCAGTAACGATCGATTTCGCAAAGGGGGGAAATCGCATCCCTGAGCTGGGAAGGCATCTGGGGGTGACGCTCTCCTGCTGCAGCTCTATGCACAGTGGCAAATGTTGCAATGGGGGAATTGCACCAGAGGGATTTGGCTTTGGCCCCTTCATGACCGGTGGACTTCAACTCCCAGAATTCCTCAGCCAGCATGGGGGAACTATGGCCCCCTTCATGACTGGTGGACTTCAACTCCCAGAATTCCTCAGCCAGCATGGGGGAACTATGGCCCCCTTCATGACCGGTGGACTTCAACTCCCAGAATTCCTGAGCCAGCATGGGGGAACTATGGGCCCTTTCATGACTGGTGGACTTCAACTCCCAGAATTCCTCAGCCAGCATGGGGGAACTATGGCTCCCTTCATGACTGGTGGACTTCAACTCCCAGAATTCCTGAGCCAGCATGGGGGAACTATGGCTCCCTTCATGACCGGTGGACTTCAACTCCCAGAATTCCTCAGCCAGCATGGGGGAACTATGGCCCCCTTCATGACCGGTGGACTTCAACTCCCAGAATTCCTCAGCCAGCATGGGGGAACTATGGCCCCTTCATGACTGGTGGACTTCAACTCCCAGAATTCCTGAGCCAGCATGGGGGAACTATGGCCCCTTCATGACTGGTGGACTTCAACTCCCAGAATTCCTGAGCCAGCATGGCTCAGCTTTGGAAACCTCTCCCTTTCCCCTCAGCGTGGCTGGCTCAGGAATCCTGGGAGTTGAAGTCCACCAGTCACCAAAGAGCCAAGGCTGCCTACCCCTGGACCTGGGGGGAGCAGGAAGGCACCTGTGCACCGCCTTATTTATCTTTTTTTTTCCTCCCTTTCCTTTGCCCCTGCCAGCTGCTGTCGACTACCTGACCAAGAACGTCAGCTTGTCCACACAGCGCCGGATGAAACTCGGGGAACATTCAGCCGTGCTGGGGCTCCTACCCGTCGAAACAGGCCAGGCCTACTGAAGGGGTCCTCCGACAGCCAGTCTCTGCCACCAAGGAAGCAAAACGGGGGTGGGGGGGGGGAGAAACCACACAACACCCCACCACCACCACTATAACCACCAAACTTTGTGGGACCAGCCTCTGTCCACCACCGGCTTTTCCTTCGGAGACTCAAAGGACCAAACTCTTCCCAACCGGGCCTCCATCCCAGATTGCGGGCCCCCCCTCCGCTCCCCTTGTTCTGTGTCCCTGCGAAGACTTTATTATGGCCGTGTTCCCAACTCCAGAGACGCCCGAGTTCGTCAAGGACTTTTTTCCTCATCTTGGGAGCAGGGCGGCCAAGGGGGGGCGGGGATGTCCTACCCCCAACGCTCCAGATGTTTCCATCCTTGCGACTGCTTGGCAGTGTCAACCTGGACGCCGTTTGCTGCGTCATTATATAGCTAGCTAGATGCCGATATACTCTTTGGCCCACCTGCCCTCCCAACCCACGTCTCTCCCCCCCCCCGTCCCATCCCCATCATTTTTATTATAGTACGCGATCAATAATACACGGAAGGAGGCCGCCGTTCCAAGGACCACGGGAAACCCCGCTTTGGACCAAATACACACAGTGTCAAGAAGCAAGGTTGAAAAAAGCTAACCACACCCTTGATCCTGGCTGGAAGAGGAGAGAGTTGCTATGTCTTGTAAATACGTTCATCTCTGCTCCGGGGGTGGGGGGAAAGAAAGTTCGGTGGGGAGTGGATCCAGCAGATTCCAAGAAAGCCCTGGCTTCCATCTTGAGTCACCTTCGCCGGGGCCAGCTCCAAAGAGTGCGAATGCAGGCTTGTCTCCGGAGGCCTCCGCTTTGGGGGTGACTGGTGTCCGTTGTTCGGAAGCCACACACACCCCTGTCCGAGAGGAGAAAATTGGGGAGAGGGCAAATTAGGGAAGGCAAAAAAACCGGCATTCACCTTCTCCCCCTCCCTCCCTCCCCATTACTTGAGTTGGTAGCAGCCCGGGCGCAAAGTGGCATCTTATCTCTGGAGGCTTCTTGGTGTGCAAAACATCTCCAAAATGGCTTCTTTTTTTTTACCCCCCCACCCCAACCAGCCATTTGCCCATCCCTTGGAAATAAAGAGGTGACCCCAAAGGCTGACCAGATGGAGAAGGGACAGCTGGGAGGAACAAGCCTGCTCACCCAGGAGGGAACCATGGGTTCCAGGGTGCATCTGGGGGTGGCCCAGCCCGTCTGCTCCCGGTGGCGTTTGCAAACCAGCCTGTTGCCACCTTTTTTTTAAAAAAAAAACCCTAATTATCTATTGCACTCTAAAATTAAAGAGTTGGCCAAGAGAATGATAAAAAAAGATGGGGTTACATATCCATATCCAGCCCGTATCGCTCAAGGAAAAGGGATGGTTTCCAGATTTTAGGGCTTTTGGGAAAGATTCCTCCTTCGGAGAGGCCAGGAATGCCCACGTCGTTTAACTTTTCAGCAATGGCATCGTGGCTTCGTGACCCATTCCGCCTTCCCATCTTTTCTAGATCCTAAAGGGATCTAGAAAATAGATCCTAAATCGAATTCAACTGGAGTGTCAAATACAGCCTGGCAAAGTCAAGGGTTGGCAGTGGGAGTGCTTGGCTGACCAAGACACGACAAATTTTATTTTTCTTGGGGGGGGGGAAAACACGAAAGCAAAACTTGTAGCCCAAACTAAGCCAACTTAACAAACACGCAGGAAATCTGGCTAGTCCTGTTTACCATTTCTCTTTGCCTAAAGTGTACAAGCATTTAAACCACCGGTGTACATAACTGCAGCTATTTTTTTTTAAATTAGAACCGCAGAGCGGCTGATCTACCCAAATTTTCTCCTTTGCGGAAGGAAACAAACTTGATTTTTATTTTATTATTAACACCCACGCGCTGTTGTTTTTTTTTAAATAACACACAAAGTATATGAGTAGAAGTATATAAAGACGCATACGTTATAATAATGGCTTCGGAGGCAGAGAAACGCGAGAGCTTTTCACATTGCCGTTGGCTTTTAAAACACTTCAAGCAATGCTTCCGCAAAGTTTATTTAAAAGGCGAAGAGAGCTGCTTCTGCTTTTATATTCCTTTTTTTTAAAGGCATTTTAAAATTATTAGTGAAAAGGGGGGGAGAGGAAAGGAAGTGGTCCATTGCTTTGAGCAGGATTTTTCTTGCATGCGTGATGCTGCGTCTTACACAGCGGCCTTAACTCATCCTGGTGAGTTTTCCCATTATGGGCCCTAAGGTAACCAAGAGTTTTTTTTATGACTTCTTCACACACAAAAAAAAATCAAGTTTTTTTGCCCCACTGGGCCAGTTCAGTGGGCCAACCCAGCTCCTTTCAAGGGGGTGTGAAGCAGAAGTAAAAACTCAAGAAAGCCTTTTGTCAATGTTTGCAGCATCGTTTGAACTGTCTCATTTATCGGAACCATGACCCCTTTGCAGCCGAGGTTAAGCCATCAGAGTGCTTTCCTCCATTGGCCTTTCTTTGCTGATTTTGTTTTATTTTATTATGTTTTGCTTACATTCTGGGACTTGGGAAGAAGTGGGAAACAAGCTACCCCTTCCCATTTTTTAGGAGACGCCCCTCTTCTCTTGGCTGCGCCCCAACTTTTCTCAAGCTACTACAGCTTACTTAACTTTTGACTCCCAGTCTAAGAACAGCTCTGTTGCTCGCGAGCAAAATTGACACGCGTGTGGCCGTCGCCCGCCAGGTTCCTTCACCGGCTTGGGCAAGACACACACACACACACACACACACACGGCGAGACCACCCAATCCTGTTGGGATTTCCGCCCCTTGACTTCTGTACTTAAAAGGAACCAAAATTATTCTGCAAAAAACTTTCCTCCCCAAATCCCTTCAAATCAAACCATGTTCTTAAGAATCAATGATGCAACGATGGCCACACGAATGCAAGTTTGATGATCGTTCCAGCAACTGAGGTTGCGTCTTTCCTCCCCACAACCACCACCGGTCCAAAAATACAGGTGCGCCACCAACCCACCCCTGTCCCACTTCTTTTCAAGGTGGGGCGGGGTGGAGAATAGATCTGCCCCAGCGTAAAAGCTTTGAAAACAAGAAAGCGGGAAGATTTCCAATGCACCCCGGCCCCCTCTTCTCCCCAAAATGTCATTCCAAGAACTGTGTGTATTTTTTATTTTTTTAATTTTTTTTCCTATATCCCCACGGACCCCAAATCCTTGGGGTGGGGGGGGGGGTGGTGAGACACGTATCGCTGAGGAAACCTTGTGTATTTAATGTTTCTAAGTTTCCAGCCCTTAACAACATCATATACCCGAGCTATTCCCCGTAGCACATGCCTTTATTAGTAGTAATTGCTGATTCGTTGCTTCTGTGTTGCAAGTCATAGCTAATTTTGCTCCATGTTGTATGCTTGTGGCCGGGCAAGTGTGCGAAAGAGGACGGAGGTGTGCGTGTGCACGTGTGTCAGTAAGCATGAGTATAATCGCCCCCCCCCATAATTTATTCAGCTATATGGAATAGTAGAGTAGAGTAACACAACTGATATTGCTCTTAACCCTTGGCTGCCTGTGGTATCCTTCTATGTAACTCAGGCGTAACTGTTATACATTAAAAAAAGAAAAAATCAAAAGCGAAACCTGCCTTTGTAAGTGTCTTTTTCTCCTTTTTTTGCTCTTTGGGAACACCTGGGAAGAGAACCCCAAATTATGGCACCCCATCACCAAACCTTGGCGAGCAAAAACAAAAAAATCCCCAACACAGCCGGTGCCAATCGGAATAAAATTTGGAGCAGGCCATTTGTGATAAAATATTTCAGGATGCCTCCTTTGAAAAGAAATAAAAGTCTCTCCATTTCTGGGACAGTTCGTTTAAACAGAAAGGAGTGGAGAAGTTCTACAGAAATTGGGCACTTGGGAGGAAGACCACAAAGTTGTACAAACTTGGAAACGGGTGACCCTTTTAACCAACAACCTGGGTGTGTGTGTGTGTGTGGAAACGACAAAAGCTTCTCTTTTAGGGCCAGTGGTGTTGTGCTAAGGGAAAATAAATATAAAGAATTGGGAAGTTGCCGAATGTAAACGAGGGGAAAGCAAAACCAGAAGAGCAATGCGAAATTAGAATTTCTGAAATTAGAATATGTTTTTTTTTTGGGGGGGGGGGAGTTGCATTGTCCAAAATGGTGAGGCTGGTGCTAAATTAGGCGGTTGCAGGTCTCTGCTTGGGAATTAACACTTAGGATTTATTTTATTTTATTTATTTTTTTACTTGAGCAGTAAGACACCACCCAGTTGCCCTGATTTTAAAACCCCTCCCACCCCTAGGGGCAAAAAGAGCGAATTTGCAAATCTATAACGTCCAGACACGGAGACCTTTTCCCTCACCATCCTAATTCAGAGTGAGAATTTAGGCAAGTTGCCTGGAGACACACACACACACACACACACACACACACACACACACACACACACAAAGACACACACGCCCCACTCTAAATAAAATGGAAGTCATTGCCCACCCTGATCAGGTAAGAGGGCTGGAAAAAGTCCTGATTTCACAAACTGCTGGGTTAGAGTCTCCCAGAGGTCATCTAGCCCATCCCTGCCCCTTTGCAGGATTTATGCCTCTCCAGCACTTTAAACTGGACCTTTCAGCTTCTGCCCAATTAGCAAATTCCTTTGGATACCCTGTTTCTCATTATGCCCGGCCAAAAGCTGCCTCCTCTCCTTTGAATGCCATCCTTGAGGGTGGAAATGGAGCTTAAATGCCATCCTAACTGGTTATTATTATTATTATTTCCAGTAACATAAGAAAAAAATAACATCAGCCAGAATCAGAGTTAAATTGCAGTATCTAAATCTTTGGAAGAGCCTCTATTTTAAACGGGGTTAGATTTGATGTCTGGTGTGTGTCCTTTCCTTTAAATATAACATTTTTTTAAAAAAAAAACTATTAAAGGGGATGTGCTAAAATATAAGGTGGTTTGCTTTTAAATATCAGCACCACATAATCGATTTTTTATACACGTAGCTGTAGCAGAGAGTGTGGGTCTGCATAATAATAAGAGGTTTCTCACACTTAACGGAGGGGAATTTGAAGGAAAGGTGAATTTTGTCGGTGGGGGAATTTAAGGTGGTTAAAAATCACCCTTACAAATACTCAATATGCCCCCTGATTACCTGAGACGGCAGTCTGTCCTTTGGTTAATTATCCCCCTCTTAAATTTTCTATTAACTAGCTTGTTACAGCATCCTTTAATTCCATAGAACAATATTTCTCAAACTCAGCAACGTTCAGGTGGGTGGACTTCAACTTCCAGAATAGCTGACTGGGGGATTCTGGGAGCTGAAGTCCACTCATCTTAAAATTGCTGAGGTTCAGAAATACGGCCCTAGGGGACATTTACAATTGGAAACCGTTAAAAAAACTCAGTTATTTAAGACAGAATCGGATCACCCCAGAGAAAAAAGAGAGCTGCTTTGCAGTCAGAATCAGGCTGTATTCAAAACTCAAATCCCCAAATCGATTATTAAAAGGACTAGCGACTTGAAGGGGCATTCCCCTAGTACTATGGTAATATATTTATATACATTTATATATATATATACATAGTAATATATAAATGTATATTTATATACATTAAGGCAAAGGTAAAGGTTCCCCCGCACACGCGTGCTAGTCGTTTCCGACTCTAGGGGCCGGTGCTCATCTCCGTTTCAAAGCCGAAGAGCCAGTGCTTGTCCGAGGATGTCTCCGTGGTCACGTGGCCGGCATGACTAGACGCCAAAGGCGCACGGAACGCTGTTGCCTTCCCACCGGAGCGGTCCCTATTTTTCTACTTGCATTTTTACGTGCTTTCAAACTGCTAGGTTGGCAGGAGCTGGGACGAGTCACAGGCGCTCACTCTGCTACACGGCACTCAGGATTCGACCAGCCAAACTGCCGACCTTCTGATCGACAAGCTCAGCGTCCTAACCCACTGAGCCACCGCGTCCCTTTTATATACATTAATAGTATATAAATAGTAATGTTATATTTATAAGATTAATAATCTTATAAATTGCTACTGCTAAGCTTGTAAGCTGCCCTGAGTCTTCGGAGAAGGGCGGGATATAAATGGAATTTAAAAAATAATAATAATATATATAAATGTATATATAAATATATTACCATAGTACTAGGGGGATGCCCCTTCAAGTCGCTGGTCCTCTTTATAATCAGTTGGGGAGTTGAATTTTGAATATGGCCTGATTCTGACTGATTATAACTATATAATCTCCTTGTTTTATCTGACAGCAAATCAAGTATTTACTACTCAGCTCTCCTTTCCTAGAAATATTTAAGAAGAACCTGTCCAGGATTACCAGGACAGAAAGATTCAAATACAAAGCCAGGGGTGGACTGGATGACCTTAAGGCCATCTTTAAGGCCTTAAGGTCATACTATTGTATTAATATTAAATGAGGAGAAGTTGTCCAAAGACAGCTTTAAAGTCACCCATGCAAATTTGCTACTTTTACAGACTCTTTTTAAACAGATACAACTTTTGGAGAACCATTTTGGAAAACAAGGCATTTTTCCAAGGATGTATTTTCAACAAAAAAAAAACAAACAAGGAAGAGGGGGGGGGAACCTGCATAAAGTTTGCTCTGTGCTTAGTAGGATTTTTTTTATATACATAAAATCTCTTTTGGGTTTTAGCAGAGGATGTGACTCCTTGTCCCCAATCCCATCTCGTGTCAGCAGCTATGGAAACAAATAAATAAAAATAGGAAAACTTTTGAAACAGGAAAACTTTTGCCCAACAATCTGACTTTTTCTTTTTCCCCAGCGTGAGACAACGGAAAGACTAACGAAATCGCCCGGATACGCTTTAGAAAGCACCATTTGAATTCTTCTCCAAGAATCCCTATTAAAACAGGAGAAACTTGTGCTCTGTCTTTAATATCTGCATTAATTCCGGTTGATTTCTCCTCGTTTTTTTAATTTTAAGTCTGGAATCCGCCGTCCTTAACAGACTGAATCGGGAGACTGTCTACCTGGCATTGTTTCTCATTTGCAAAACTGCTGGTGTTCAGCCTTGCCGTTCTTTTGTTTATTTTTTTTAAAGAAAAAGAAAAGAAAAAAAAAGGAATCATGTTAGATTTGCAAAACAAGGAGTTAAAAAAAGCTGGAGAGAAACACAGCTTAAGAACATCAAACAGCCCAGCCTGTTGCCAACTTACCAGAAGCTTAAATGCTGATTTAAGCCACAATACAATCTCAAACAAGAGAAAATGACTTTTCTCCCAAGTCCATCCTACTATTAAATACTTCTATTAGCAGAAATGGGTTTATTTCAGCCACAAAGGAAAATTGGAGGCGTGGGGGGAAAGTATCAGGAGAAAGGGAAGGTGGGGGGGGGGGAGAGAGAGAGACACCAAAAATACGAGGGAGATGCAAAATGCAAGAAAACTGCTTGGTTTTTTTTTCCCCAAGACATCAACAAACCTTTTATGAATATAACCGGATTTGCAGCCCTCCATTTCAGCCACATTTAAAGCATTCAGACAAGGAGACCATTTTACTAGATAATAGGGTATCACGCAGGATACAATTTAAATTAAAAAATGCAATTTTCACCTTGAAATGAACAAATGATTACAATTTCTCTACAAATTAAGGCATTCACTCTTTCTTTCAGGACTTCCACCCGTCCGTGAAATATGACATAATTTCCATGAAATATATTTTTCAAATATTTTGGTTTGTGTGTGCCGGGGTCCTTGTGTGCGTCTCCACCGCGTTAGAATGTACGCCCACGCAGAGGCAGAAAGAAAGGAAAAGAAAATAATGATAATGATAATAATAATAATAATAATAATAATAATAATAATAATAATAATAATAATAATAATAATAATAATAATAAACACTAACACACAAACCCAGTCTGCTAGGCTTCCCACATCCCTTTGCTGGGGGGAAGAAAGACACAATAAAAATAAAAATAATTTTAAAACAAAACGATCAGAAGAGTAAGCTTGCACTCTCCCTCCTTGCCACCCTTTTCAACTTGCAAGAGATAAAATGGGTGGGGGGGAAGGTTTCATAGCAAGAGAAAAACACAAGCCACAAATGCCTCCAGTTTTATCTAATCTCAATTACTATGCTTATCTGCAAAAATCACATCTGTTGAGTTATCTCCTAGCTTGCCAGACTCTTCCCCCCCCTGCAACCCCCCCTTGCCTTGCCTGGAATCTTTTCTCTCTCTCTCTCTCTTTCTATTCCTGAGTCTTTTATTTTTAATTATTTTTCCATTACACCCTCCTCTCTCTTATAAGCTGTGGTTACAAGGCTAATCAGAGAGATTATTAAGAATCAGAAGAAGCGAAGAAAGTTTTCTGTAAGGGAAAAGGGGGGGGGAAGCAAGAACTTTTTAAGGAGAAAAAAAAGAGGGGGGTGGGAGAAGCGGAGATGGGGAGAGGCAGCCATTTTGAGCAGCCATGGGGCTGCCCGAGGCAAGTGGCATTATGGGTGGCACGGGGCAAGGAGGATGCCAGTTGAGCCAGCTTCTTCTCTGCCTTCTGCAGCTTGGTGGGGGGGGAAAAAAACCTGTATAGATTGGACCACCATTTTTTGACCAAGAGGGAGAAAGGCTTCTGCCTTGAGCGGGGGCGGGGGGGGGGATGGACTAGAAGGCCTCTGAGGTCCCCCTTTATGTTCTTATCTTTTACTGCAAATTACTCCTCTGGTCTTGTCTGCAGACCGAGCTGCCATGAAAGGCACGGCAGCAATCCAGAGGGGGATTTTGGCAACCCAAAGCTTTTAATCACCTTTTGAAATCATTCCTGCCTTTTAGACATAATTTGCCGAGACACAAAAAGGCAGGGTTTTTTTTTTCCCCTTCGCGCTATCCCTCTGCTGAACACCTAATTCTCCCAACCCCTAACCCTAACCCATGTAGTATGGCTCTAGTGTTATTTATCCTTCTTATTATCTTCTTTACCTCTTATTGGTATTATTATTATTATTATTATTACTATTATTATTACTATTATTATTATTATTATTATTATTATTATTATTATTATTATTATTATTATTATTATTATTATTATTATTATTATTATGTTGCTTTGCATGTACACTGAGAGCTTCTTCACCGGAGACAAATTCCTTGTACGTCTAAATAAAGTATTCAATTCAATTCATGCCCAATTCTGTTTGTGGCTTCTAGTGTTTGGATAGAAAAACACACCCTCAGTAAAAGAGACTCTATATAAAGAGTGCAGAGAAGAGCAACAAAGACGATCAGGGGTGTGACATGATAGCAGCGTTCCAGTATCTCAGGGGCAGCCCCAAAGAAGAGGGAGTCAAGCTATTCTCCACAGCGCCCGAAGGCCGGACAAGAAGCGACGGATGGAAACTAACCAAGGAGAGAAGCAACCTGGAACTAAGGAGAAACTTCCTAACAGTGAAGACAATTAACCAGTGGAACCACCTGCCTCCAGAAGCGGTGAAGGCTCCAACACTGGAAGTTTTTAAGGAGAGACTGGACAGCCATTGCTTTCCTGCCTGAGCAGGGGGAGGGGGTTGGACTAGATGTCCTCCAAGGTCCCTCCAACTCTGTTATTCGGTTCTTCCAAAACCACTTGAACCCTTTTATCTTAAGACTAATAAGGGTTTATGTATCCAGAGACAAACCAGGATCCTTTATGAGGCTTCTCCCGCCAGGCTGCAACTTAGAGCAAAAGTTTTGCAAAAGGCAGAGAAAATTTTTAAAGCTCAACTCCAAGGCGGCCAAAATTGCAAATATATATATATATATAAAGCATAGGGACGCGGTGGCTCAGAGGGTTAGGACGCTGAGCTTGTCGATCAGAAGGTCGGCAGTTCGGCGGGTCGAATCCCGAGTGCCGCGTAGCAGAGTGAGCGCCTGTTACTCGTCCCAGCTTCTGCCAACCTAGCAGTTCTAAAGCACGTAAAAAGGCAAGTAGAAAAACAGGGACCGCTACGGTGGGAAGGTAACAGCGTTCCGTGAGCCTTTGGCGTCTAGTCATGCCGGCCATGTGACCACGGAGACGTCCTCGGACAAGCGCTGGCTCTTCGGCTTTGAAATGGAGATGAGCACCGGCCCCTAGAGTTGGAAATGACTAGCACGCATGTGTGGGGGAACCTTTACCTTTACCTATATATAAAGCTGGCCAAGATGATTTAGAGGGGGAGAAATATGATGGAGTAACCCAACACCCCCCCGGTCCCCCACCCCCATGCAGGATGAGGGTTTCTGCACAGCCTGGCAGAGTGGATGCCACCCTTATGAGTGGTGGGCATCGTGCTTCCCAGCGTTGCAAACACTGGGTTTATTCTTATTTCAACCCTAACCCTCTCCAACTTCTGGAGGGTGTCCAATATCTGGGGCGCCATCCAGAGAAGAAGAAAAAGGAGGGAAGGAAATAAAAGAGGGAGGTGGGCCAGTGGTGGAAGCGAAGGGGGCTGAGTTTGGCATAACTTCTGGCGAATCCGACCTGGGTCACGCCCCATTTGAGAAATAACTCTGAAATTTAATTAGGTGGAGGCTCGGCACGGACGGACGTGTAGCCCGACACCAAAATTCAAGCCAGTCAGAGTAAAAGGACAACTGGGCTCGGGTGAAACCTGAGGCCCTCCCGAGCTTTTACGCTCGCATGGCGCCTGGATTTGGGGCCAAAGAAAAGCATTTTTGCCAAATGGGTGTTTTTCCAACAGGGCCCTCTTTATTTCTCCTCATTGGTGGCTGCCGATCAGATACAAAGGCCACCAGTGGAAGGAAGGAAGGAAGGAAGGAAGGAAGGAAGGAAGGAAGGAAGGAAGGAAGGAAGGAAGGAAGGAAGGAAGGAAGGAAGGAAGGAAGAAAAAAAAACAGCATTCCAGAAAACCATTCTTGCAGATATACTACTGCTGTAAAGGGAGGCTCCATCAAAGTCAATCTAGCTCCCCTCGCCCAGCCCCTTTTTCCTGTGTTTATCCCAGCCCCAAGCGAGGTGTTTCCAGGAACCCCAAACTCCGCAGGCTCCAGCTCTTTTGCAGGATCTGGGGTTTTACA
The DNA here is from genome assembly GCF_964194415.1 of Vipera berus. Classification (NCBI taxonomy): domain Eukaryota; kingdom Metazoa; phylum Chordata; class Lepidosauria; order Squamata; family Viperidae; genus Vipera; species Vipera berus. The sequence goes on from NC_138220.1 coordinate 6,151,549, forward strand.
GATAAGCCGCCCTTGTATATGGAGGCTCGCCACCCATCCCTGAGAATGGAGGCTATTATGAAGCTTCCGCAAACATTATTGAGCCCTGAAGTGCTGCAGAGATGGAGAGATTTTTCTCGCTGGAGTGAAACAAACAGAAGACGAAACCCACACGGCACGTCCTTGCAAATATCAAGTGCAGCAAAATCCAGCAACGCGCCTATTAAAATTCTGCCAATTTTTTTTAAAAAAATTGAGTTTGACTCCCCCAACACCCGGAAGAAAAAAAAAAGTGTGTTTTAAGCCTGAAAAGAACAATTAATATAATTTTTTCTTTAAAAAAAACTGCTAATATTCAATCTTGTGTTCTCTTTGAGTGGGTTAAGGCAAAGCAGGGCAGGGACGTTTTCGGGCCCAGTTTGCCTGTGGAACTCCCTGCAGCTAAAATTAGGCCAACGTTTGTAGGAATACCTCAAAAGCGAAGCACCGGGCAGCCTGTTTTGTCCCCTTAGGATTTTTTGGCTCCTTTTTAACAAAGAGTGTGGGGGGGAATTAATGGGCAGCTGCCCTGCTGTGGAAAAACACCCCCCCCCTTAATATTTAGAGGCGCGCTTGTAAAATAATAAATCACATTTCCACCAGGCGCAGCCGAGAGGCCAAAATTGCACCGTTCTTCAAAGGCAAGGGGACCAAAGCCGCTTCGTGAAAGAAATGGGGTGCCCTGGCATTCCTTGACACCCCGAAAGGCAAGCAGTGCAAGGAGGGGAACAATCCCGCCTGGCAGCCTCAGCGGGCACCGCTGGGCAAGGAAACACCCCCTCCCTCCCCCCCAAAAATTGGTCTTGTACCTGGCATAGGTGTACCTCGTCTTGCCTTTTTTGACCTCTGGATGCACACCTAGTCTCCAGGGTGTGGGGATGTGTTCAGGCCCTTCCCTCCCTCCCTCCTTCCTCCCTTTGGCCGTAACAAATCAAGGGGGGGGTCAGGAAGGGAAAATAGGTTGGGGGGAGGCGAGGGTGGGGGCCTTTGCTTCTCCCCCCCCCCCCCGCCCTCCAAAGGCAGAGCAGCATATGGAACAAGTTACCGGGAAGAACAAGCAACGGGAGAGACGTGTGGGCTTTCCGCCTCCCCAAATACGTGGGGAGCATTAAAAGGGGTGGGGGGTGGGTGGGAGAAGGAATTTGGGATTGCAATCGGCTGGGTGTCCCCTTCCTGCTCTTATCTGGTGGGGGGGAATTACCAGATTCGTTCTAGAGCACCAGGCCCATAAGGTCATTGTGCTGGACACGGTTGGCGCCGGGGGGGGGGAGGAGAGAAAGGGTAGGCAGAGACACCCCCCACCCCACCCCCTTGGGCAGTTTTTGCTGCCAAGGCGAAGGCAAAAGTCCCCCCTTAACTCAACGCCGTCCATGCAAAGCCCATGCAGCTTTCAGAAAAAAGGCCGGAAGGGCGGGGGAAACAAGGTGGGTTCAGAAATGCACCCCCAGTTTAGGTTGGGGTAGCTGGAGGACACACACACACACACACACACACATACACACACACCCCAAAAAATAAGGCCTTCCGAGACAAGGAAATTTGGAATTCTGCCTCCTGCTTGACCTCCTTAAGGAGGGGGCTGGGGGCTTCCTGGAGCAATTCCCCCATCTTGCACGGAAGAAAGTCCAGAGCTGGGTCGGACAGGTGGGCAGAGACCCCACCTGTAGAGGGGGAGGGGGACAGTCTAGCTGACCTCGGCTGGGCTCCGGCAGGAGGGGGCAGGAAAGATGCCCAATTAATCCCCCTGCCGCCTGCTACGAGGCGGCCCCCTCCCCATCCTTTCTGTATTCATGAATTGCGGGGAAGAGAAATAAGAGACTTCATTACCTGACAAAAGTGTTACTAATGACTCTTCTTACCTGCCGCTCAGCACCTCTAATGCGAGACGCAGAGGGAGAGAAATGTATTTGCCTATTCAGAGGCCGGGCGGGGAATGGAAAATTTCCCATCCTTAGCCTTGCCTCATTCCGCATTCACTCGGAGCAAGGTTTACAATTCCTCTGCTATTATGTCCTACCAGGGCCTCTGAGCTGGCTGTCATGACCTTGATATTAGCTGAAAATTGGAAATTGGATGGTGAGGTAAGGGGAAGGGCTGGGCAGGCAGAATTCTGATCTATCCCCGGATGGGAAGGGAGGAAGGAAGGAAGGAAGGAAGGAAGGAAGGAAGAAAGAAAGAAAGAAAGAAAGAAAGAAAGAAAGAAAGAAAGAAAGAAAGAAAGAAAGAAAGAAAGAAAGAAAGAAAGAAAGAAAGAAAGAAAGAAAGAAAGAAAGAAAGAAAGAAAGAAAGAAAGAAAGAAGAAAAAGAAGGGAAGGAACAAGGGAAGAGAAGGGGAGGGAAGGAAGAAGGGAAGGGAAGGAAAGGAGAAAGAAAAGAAAAGAGAGAGAGAAAGAAAGAAAGAGAGAAAGAGAGAAAGGAAGGAAGGAAGGAAGGAAAAAAGAGAGAAAGAAGGAAGGAAGGAAGGAAGGAAGGAAGGAAGGAAGGAAGGAAGGAAGGAAGGAAGGAAGGAAGGAAGGAAGGAAGGAAGGAAGGAAGGAAGGAAGGACAAAAGAAGGGAAGGAGAAGGGAAGGGTAGGAAGGGAGAAAGAAAAGAAAAGAGAGAGAGAGAAAGGAAAGAAAGAGAGAAAGAAAGAAAGAAAGAAAAAAGAAAGAAAGAAAAAAGAAAGAAAGAAAGAAAGAAAGAAAGAAAGAAAGAAAGAAAGAAAGAAAGAAAGAAAGAAAGAAAGAAAAAGAAAGGGGAAAGAAAGATGGGAAGGAAGGAAGGAAGGAAGGAAGGAAGGAAGGAAGGAAGGAAGGAAGGAAGGAAGGAAGGAAGACCATTCACCACATATTTAATATTTTACAGTTGCTAACATTTAAATCATTTTACACTTGAGGAAAGAAAACGGGGAGATCAGCCACCCAAAGTTGTACACGGGGTTGACCTTTCCATCCAGAGGTAAAATACTTGTACACTTGTGTGGAAAGAGAAACCATTTTTGGACTGCAGAGGAAGACACCCTACGTGGTCCTTGGATGCCTAAACTCAAAGAAACTTTGATAAACTTATTTTAGTTCGCACTCTAGACGCTTCCCTCTGTGTGTCATTGTGTCTCCCAACCACTGCAGCGGGTGAAAAGACCCGGGTTCAGCAAAACCAGGGTTGCAGGTGATGTGTGAACATAGCTACCCGTGCTTCTTTCGCAGCGGAGTCAACGTTCCTGGCGGAACTGGCAGAGAACTCCGAGTTCTTGGTCCCTCCCGGCCATCTCCATCTCTCCTGGATGCCTTTGGCACACAAGACGGTCCGTGGTTGCGATGACGTACAAGGCAGAACAGTGGATTTGACACCCTGTGAATTAATCAGAGAACAAGGATGGGCAAACAAGCCACTGATGCGGTGTCGCTCTGGCCTTGATTAAATTAGAAACCTCTTCAACGAGTGCCAAAAAAAAAAGAAGAAGGGGGAAAAAAAAGACGGACGGGCCGTAATGAAGTGGGGTAGGAGAGGCTGACCAGGGCTGGAGGGGTGCGAAAAAGGAAATGCAAACACAACACGCCAACTTGGCCCCAGCTGGCAACATTTCCATCTTGACTAGCAAGGCTTGAGAAGGGGGATGGTTTGGTTGTTTTTTTCCCCGCCCCGCCCCCCTCAAAAAAATACAGGTCGGGTAGCATTTTGCAAAGATTCCTCCTGATGATGATAACTTTATTGTCACTTTGAATGTACACCAATCGGCACACATCAAAATGAAATTTCGTTGCATACAGCTCTCAGAGGGTCGCCACCTCCGATATATACTCCTTGTTCGGGGCCCGCTCAAATTTCACATGGTCCATTTTAGTCTCTAGGGAGTGAACGATGGCAAACAGGACAGATGGAAATGGGGCTCCATGTGGATTAGCCCTCAAGTTAGCTTGTATTCTGACAACCTCGCCTTCTTTCCTTTTTCTGATCCTGACTCTTCCACCCTTTCCTTAAAGAGGCCTTGCTTCTTTTATTTTATTTTTATTTTATTAAATTTATATACCGCCCTTTCCCGAAGGACTCAGGGCAGTTTGCAGGGCATTTAAAACAACCAATACAAAAGTTAAAAACAAATTTAAAAAGATTAAATCATCCCTTTCGCCCCTGGAGCACGCTGCTGCCGCCGCCACCAACTCCTCCAAAAGCCTCTCTCTCTTCCTCTGGGCCTGCCGACAGCCTCATCCAGTTCCTTCGCTCCATAAGCTCCAGGTCCTCTCCTCCTCTGCCTCCTCTGGAAACAGCCCTGATTTTTTTTTATTCCATTTATATCCCGCCCTTCTCCGAAGACTCAGGGCGGCTTACAAGCTTAGCAGTAGAATTTGCAGTAGAATCCATCACTGGGCCAGCAGTCAGATCTTGCTGCTGGCAGAACAAATTCAAACAGCACCAACGACTTTTAACGGTCTCACCAACAGTTCCAAAACCACTAGAAACTCGCCAGGCCAGCAAAGATTGTCGGTCGTATGTCGTATGTTACCTTAGTTCCACCATGTTGCTCAAACACGTGAAAATCTTCCTGATCATGTGGCCTATAGCCCTTACTATCCCTCCCAAAACTATTCGCCTTCAAGAGCCAATGCAGCCGCAGCCATTCCAGGCGCCGCCATCTTAGAACTCCTCCCCCCAATCCAAGCCAGGAGGATGCATCCTTGCGAGGATTTTGGCAAAAGCACCGTCTCCGAAAACATTGAGATCCTGGGTGCGTTAGAAGCATCCCAGGCGC
>NC_138220.1:6161296-6168796 GCF_964194415.1 Vipera berus
GTTTAAACCTGGGTATTCTGCAGAAAACGCCTCCCGGCACCCAGGCCCAAATCAATCAGGTTTACCACGAAGGCGGTTATTTTTTTATTTTTATTTTTTGAGAATTACAGCCCGATCCTCCCGAGATTTCACAGCCTTTGAGCCAACTCCTGCCCAGATTTCCAAGCAGCCAATTCAAGATTAAAACGTTGGCTGCCAAGAGAGAGATTGTTATGAAAAGTGCCGAAGCCGCTGCCTCCTCCAGTTTGAAGGAAAAGATGTCAGTTCGACATCTGCAGAGGGGAAGAATTTTTAGAAAAGATCTGTCTTGCGGTCTCGTGTGTGAAAGAAAAGATGCAGTCATATTTCAAGAACGCAGGGTGGGGGTAGGGGTGGTGGCGAAGAGGGATACCCAAAATATTTTCCCAGGGTACGGATAGTTGCACAGCTGGCCTACATCCCACTCGGGGAAAACATAAGCAAGCAGTGTGTGTGTGTGTGGGGGGGGGGAGAATGAGAGGTTAGCAAAGGATTTGGCCAGGCTGGGTAAGAAAAATGAAAACTTTTTTTTTCTTCCTTTGCAGCTGCTGTTTCTACTGGCAAGGAGGAGGAGGAGGAGGACTGTGGGGGGCCTTGGTGCTCTCTGAGCCTTGTAGTTTTCTTTCAGACGTTTCATTACCCAACTAGGTAACATCATCAGTGCTACAAAGGAGGAGGAGGAGGAGGAAGGAGGAGGAGGAGGAGGAAGAGGAGAAGGAGGAGGGAGGGAGGGAGGGAGGGAGGGAGGGAGGGAGGGAGGGAGGGAGGGAGGAGGACTGTGGGGGTCTTTGGTGCTCTCTGAGCTGGTAACATCATCAGTGCTACAAAGGAGGAGGAGGAGGAGGAAGGAGGAGAAGGAGGAAGAGGAGAAGGAGGAGGAGGAGGAGGAGGAGGAAGGAGGAGGAGGAGGAAGAAGAGGAGGAGGAAGAAGAGGAGGGAGGGAGGGAGGAGGAGGAGGAAGAAGGAGGAGGAAGAGGAGGAGGAAGAAGGAGGAAGAGGAGGAGGAAGAGGAGAAGGAGGGAGGGAGGGAGGGAGGAGGAGGACTGTGGGGGTCCTTGGTGCTGTCTGAGCCTTGTAGTTTTCTTTCAGACGTTTCATTACCCAACTAGGTAACATCATCAGTTCTACAAAGGAGGAGGAGAAGGAGGAGGAAGGAGGAGGAGGAGGGAGGGAGGGAGGGAGGGAGGGAGGAAGAGGAGGAGGAGGGAGGGAGGGAGGAGGAGGAGGAGGATTGTGGGGTCCTTGGTGCTCTCTGAGCCTGGTAGTTTTCTTTCAGACGTTTCATTACCCAACTAGGTCACATCATCAGTGCTAGAAGGGTGGGGTTGCAGAGAGGAGGAAGGGGAAGGAAGAGGAAGGAGGAGAAGGAGAAGATGATGATGATTCCCAAAGCTTTTTTTTCCTCCCTAAAATCTTTGGTTATAGCCTAAAGTTGGAATTAAGATTACCGGAAGAAATATCAACAACCTAAGATATGCAGATGATACCACTCTAATGGCAGAAAGTGAAGAGGAACTAAAGAGCCTCTTGTTGCGAGTGAAGAAGGAGAGTGCAAAACTTGGGTTGAAACTAAACATTAAGAAAACCAAGATCATGGCATCCGGCCCTCTCAATTCCTGGCAAATAGATGGGGAAGAAATGGAGGTAGTGACAGATTTTATTTTCCTGGGCTCCAAGATCACCGCAGACGGGGACTGTAGCCAAGAAATTAAAAGACGCTTGCTCCTGGGGAGGAAAGCCATGGCAAATCCAGACAGCACACTAAAAAGCAGAGACATCACCCTGCCAACAAAAGTGCGTATAGTCAAGGCTGTGGTCTTCCCAGTTGCAATGTATGGCAGTGAAAGTTGGGCCATAAGAAAGGCTGAGCGCCAAAGAATTGAGGCCTTTGAACTATGGTGCTGGAGAAGACTCCTGCGAGTCCCTTGGACTGCAAGGAGATCAAACCGGTCGGTCCTAGAGGAGATCAACCCTGACTGCTCTTTAGAAGGCCAGATCCTGAAGCTGAAACTCAAATACTTCGGCCACCTAATGAGAAGGAAGGACTCACTGGAGAAGAGCCTCATGCTGGGAAAGGTTGAGGGCAAGAGAAGAAGGGGACGACAGAGAAGGAGGTGGCTGGATGGAGTCACTGAAGCAGGAAGCGTGAGCTTAAATGGACTCCAGAAGATGGTAGAGGACAGGAAGGCCTGGAGGAACATTGTCCATGGGGTCACGAGGGGTCGGACACGACTTCGCAGCTAACAACAACATAGCCTAACAGTCTAGACTGAGCAAAGCCTCCAGCTTCCAATGCAGTGGAACTTTTCATTGCAAAGAACGGGCGTTTTTTCCTGCTCTATAGAGGAAGCATGCCATTTGCCCAGGCTTCACCTTCGCTTCCAGCTCAAGATTATTTTGCACGTAAAACCTTGAGCGGTGGGAACTGCCTGCCTGCAAGTTTTGGAGACTTCTATGACTTTCGGATAAACTTTTCCAGGCTGTGTTTGAAGCGGCTAAATTTGGAAGATTCCCGAGTCAGCTACTTTCAATCTAAATTGCTCTCACCCCATCGCACAGCTTGGCCTCTTTCTCATTTCCCTCCTCTACTTTCAATTTATTTCTGCTGCAGACTTTTATTATTCCATTTTTTAATCCAAGGCCGGCTTGCAAAAAAAAAGGGGGAAGGGGCCTTCTGCATCGAAAACTGGCAAAACTGCAAAAAAATCTTTGACAGGGCAAGTCGCCCAATCGCAGAAACCGGCCCGTAGAGAATTGCTGCCGAGCCCCCCCACCCCCCAACAAAAAATAATAATAAAAAAATAAAGAGTTTCTGGATGTAGTTAAGGCTCTGGATGTCATTTGTTGGAGGGAATAAAAGAGAAATGGGGTGCTCTACACACCCTTTTGTTTAGTGGCAACAGAAAGACTAAAAAAAAAAAAATCCTGTCTCCCGTGATCAAACTAGCTTAGGCTGCATTCCCCGTTCTACTTCAGAAACCTTTAAAAAAACAAAACAGGCTGAGGACTTTGTGCAATGTTGGTTTCCCAGCAATAAGGTAGACTGCCTCTGCACCTGGAAGCTCCATGGTTGCTCATTGGTGCCTTTGGGAAGGAGACTGGAAGCTGAAGCGAGTCAGGAAGCCACTTCCAGCTCCGATGCCACCGGGATCGGCTGATCTTATAATTTATCCGGCAGATCGTTTAATCCTTCTGGGATCTCTCCAGAACTTCCCTTCAGAAGAGTAACCGGTAGCCTGGCTTTAAATCTTTTGCAAAGCAGGTTCGGCTCCAGCGAAGGCTCCTTGTCAGCCGGAGGAGGAGAAATTGCAAAGGGAAAAAACAGGGTGTAAAGAAAGGGGAATGTGTGAACTTTGGTGACCCGGTTGGTCACCTCCTGAGCCGAAAGTCTTGGCCGAGGCACCGGGGCAGATGTCCTGCTAAAAGCCTTGGGCCCCTGCCAGGGACTTGGCGGGTCTCCTGAGGAGCTGGCGCCCCCTCGCCCCTTTCCTTCTCCCCCGTTTCCGCAGCTGCGCCATTCCGCAGGATTTGCTACGCTCCCCTCGGCCAAGGCGCAGGCAGGGTGGTAGGTCCAGAGGGAAAGGGGAGGGAAGGAAAGCCCCCCCCAAAAGGGACCAAAAGTTCTGGGGGGGGCAATAAAGAGAAAAGGGTCAAAGGGAAAACATCATGGATGGATGGATGGATGGATGGATGGATGGATGGATGGATGGATAGATAGATATGGATGGATACATAGATATGGATGGATATAGATAGATATAGATATAGATAGATAGATAGATAGATAGATAGATAGATAGATAGATAGATAGATAGATAGATAGATAGATAGATAGATAGATAGATAGATAGACAGACAGACAGACAGGGATGGATATATTAGATAGATAGGGATGGATAGATAGATATGGATGGATATAGATAGATATGGATGGATGGATGGATGGATGGATGGATGGATGGATGGATAGATAGATAGATAGATAGATAGATAGATAGATAGATAGATAGATAGATAGATAGATAGATAGATAGATAGATGGATGTAGATAGATAGATAGATAGGAATGGATAGATATGGATGTAGATAGATAGATATAGATAGATATAGATAGATATAGATAGATATAGATAGATAGATAGATAGATAGATAGATAGATAGATAGATAGATAGATAGATAGATAGATAGATAGATAGATAGAGATGGATAGATAGATAGGGATCAATAGATACATAAGATTGATTGATATGGATAGATAGAAGAGAGAGAGAGATGGATGGATGGATTAGATAGATATGGATGGATAGATAAATGTAGATAGATAGATACGATAGATAGATAGATAGATAGATAGATAGATAGATAGATAGATAGATAGATAGATAGATAGAGATGGATGGATGGATGGATAGATTAGATAGAAAATAGGTAGGTAGGTAGGTAAGTGGATAAATGGATGGATGGATGGAAGATAGATATAGCTACCTAGTTGGCTGGCTGGCTGGCTAATTTTGACCTGTTTTCTGATAAATTTTGGACAACCTGTTTGAAAATTTGCAGAATTAGCTATCATTTATATCTATCATCCATCTAAGCTATCATCTCTGTAGCTATCCATCCATCCATCTATTCATCCTCTAGCTATCTGTTTTTCTATTTTTTCTATTTTTAATCTATTTGAATTTTTAATATTTAATCAAATTCCCCCCGGCCGTCCACCTATTTTGTGACTGCTATTCTTGGGGGAATCAACTAAATTAGTACACAACCAAGTTTTTGAATCAACCCATCCTCGTTATTCAAAGGGTTGTTGGACAGTTTTCTAGTTGTGCCCAGGATGGTTTTCTAGCCTTTCGGATTCATGAAAAGATACACAGCCTGAAAAACTAAACCTAACAGGCTTTACAAAAGTTGGTAGATCTTTCACGAACATGTTTTAGTGTGTTGTGTGAATACAAGCCGAGTACGGTAGAACAAGCTTGGTCTGAGCTCTGTGTTCGAAATGCGTGGTCCAGACGCTGGTGGGGTAATTTATATAGGTCTCCCGGCCAATCAGGAGACTGGGGAAGGATCAGAGGGGTCAACCGCACAGATAAAGGCCAATCCCGTTTCGGCGACGCAACCGTGCAAATGAGAAAGCTGCTTGCCACAGCACCATCTAGTGGAGCAAGGCTGCAACTGGAATGGAAACCCATTGGGAAGAGTGCCTCTGAGCAGGTGCAGAGGGCCTTTCCCCCCCCCCAACCTTCCTAGCCAGTTTTTTTTTTCCTTTTTTTTTAAAGCGTCTTACCATATTCCACCCCACCCCCAAGTCGCGTGGGAGGCAGAAATGTACCGTGGAGAGGGAGGGAACGAAAAGACAATTAAACAGGTCCACTCCAACCGTGATACGATCTTAATTGGTTTTGTTCCTACACGATTGTCCATTAAAGGAGGCTGTGTAAACCCAAAAGGGAAAGTGATAAACACAGAGAAGCAAGTTTTTTTTTTTCTTTTTCCCCCAAAGCGTGAAGAATCCAGGACTGGAAAAAGGAGAAGTCGTCCGCCAGGATTAAAGCCAGCGAGAGAAGAAGGACAGGGGCTGGAATAGGAGATGGAGGATCCAATATCTCAGATGTGCTATTTCCCTCTACACACACACACACACACACCCCTTGGGAAATGGATAAGGGATGCAAACAGGGGGTCTGGCATCTGCCCTGAAGAACGAACCCCAAAGAGGAGGCAGCTTTGCCGGGGTGGGGGCGAAAAGGTCCCTGCAATCCAAAAAGCAGCTCTGGAAGAAGAAGAGATACTAAAAGGGGGGACCAACAGAGAGGAGACAGGAAAAAGACACCACCCAAACATTTTGGGGGGTGGGGGGGGAAACAGTTCTTCGGATGTGCCATACCTGCACTCCCAGAGGCAGCCTGACACAAAAAAAACGAAGCCCAAATTAAGACGGGGCCTTCAGACGTGGGGAAGGAGACAGAGACGTGGGAAGCAGGCAGCGCGGAATGCAATGGAAGGGAACGGGGGTTTGTCTCCCGAAGGACCACAAGCCTTGCGGCATCCATCTCAATTTCAGTTGGTTCTTAAGATTTATTTTTTTGGGGGGGAGGGTGTTGTCCACCTTCTATGTCACCGCTGCATCTTTTGAGATGTAAGAGGACAGGACCATGTAATGTCCCTGTTAGGGGTGAAAAATGTGATAGATAGATAGATAGATAGATAGATAGATAGATAGATAGATAGATAGATAGATAGATAGATGTAGGTAGGTAGGTAGGTAGGTAGGTAGGATAGATAGATAGATAGATAGATAGATAGATAGATAGATAGATAGATAGATAGATAGATAGATAGAGGTAGGTAGGTAGGTAGGTAGGTAGGTAGGTAGGTAGGATAGATAGATAGAGATAGATAGATAGATAGATAGATAGATAGATAGATAGATAGATAGATAGATTGCAATGTATTTAATGTATATATGCAATATATTTTTATTCCTATCTATTCCTATCTCTCTATCATCTCTCTCTCTCTCTCTGTATGTCTCTATCATCTATCCATCTATCCATCCATCCATCCACCCACCCACTATCCTTCTATCCTTCTACCCATCTACCCATCTACCCATCATCTACCCACCTATCTATCTATCTATCTATCTATCTATCTATCATCTATCTATCTATCATCTATCTATCATCTATCTATCTATCTATCTATCCATCCATCCACCCACCCACTATCCTTCTATCCTTCTACCCATCTACCCACCCACCCACCCACCCACCTATCTATCTATCTATCTATCTATCTATCTATCTATCTATCTATCTATCTATCTATCTATCTATCTATCTATCTATCTATCTATCTATCTATCTATCATCTATCCATCCATCCATCCATCCATCCATCCATCCAGACCTGTTTTATTTCTGTTAGGAAATTAAATGAGAGATCCTGTGGCTCAAATTAGGGAGAGCTAATTTCTTTTACCTTTTGCACGTAGGAAATACACTCAAGGGCGTTGTGGGGTTCCATTGCTGGGTGCCGTGTCAAGGGAAGAGACAAAGCAGAGCCCGGCAAAATTTACTGGTGGGAACTGTCTGCTATGGGTCAAAATATTTCCAACCATCCAGGTGGGGGGTGATCTGGCCCTAAAGCAAAAGAGAGCTTCATCAAATGGACTAAAATAAATTATAATTTGCTACCTCCTAATGTAAACACCGATGCAATGGTTTTTCCTGGGCACTAACAACTATATTTTGGGGAATTAGGTTTTGGAGAAGGGTATTTTCTCTCTCTGCACAGCAGCTCGCATTTTAAGACCTTGAGCCGTGCAAAACCTTCGGAACACCAACACACCACACACACACACACACACACAACTGGTGCAGCCCACGTGAAGGCCATTTTCTTGCTTTCAAATCTCCACCTTCCGAGGGTTTGACTGCACCATGGAAATCTTCTCTTTTTGCTTTTCTCCGC
>NC_138220.1:6173796-6213796 GCF_964194415.1 Vipera berus
CCCCATCGTCCCCAGCAGCCTGCCCAACGTGCCCCCCTCCTCCCCAGAGGCAGAAAAGGGGGTCTCTGAAGGGGCTTACCTGGGCCAGGAGAGTCCTTGGCTGGAGCCCAGTTCTGGGAGGGCCTGGGGCCACACGGCTTTGGTGGTGGGGGGCTTCTGGGCCCACTTGGGACCCCCTTTTTTCTCCCCACAGCCCTGCCAGGCCTCTGCTGCCATGCCTTCCCTCTGCACACGTTTCCCTGCAAGGCCCAGCTGGTGGATAGCAGTTAATTAATTAGCCCCCTCTTCATTGCAGCCTTAAAGGGACAGGGGCCCTTTGCCATTATTTTAATTTAGTTTAGTTTTGTTTTTTAATTGGGGAATGGGGGGGGCAGCCGAAGTGGCAATACAAGGAGAGCGCAACACAAGTTTCCGGGGAGAGGTACGCCACGACCTAAAAGAAATAAAGCAAAACCCATCGCCCAGGTTTGGGGTGTTTTAAAAGCAGCAAGGAAAGCCGGCAATTTGAAACTCAAAAAGAGATTTGCACCCTGCCGTTATCTCAAAGAAAGTCAAATTACGGTTTGCAGAAAAATGACGTGGGAAAAAACCACAGGAAAAGCTCAGACGGGCTGCCAATCGGGACAGCCTAGACGGGCTTTGGAGGCCGAATGTCGCGACGGCCAGCTTGAGGCCGGAGATGGTGGCGGTGAAGACCCGCTGCCCCCTGGGACGTGGACCCAGGCGGTGAAGGCAGTGGGCAGCCAGGCCACCATCTTGAAAGCGCAGAGGATCTGGGAGGAACGGGCGGGCGAGGCAGACGGTGAAGACGAGGCTGAAGCCGGCCAGGCGGAAGAGACGTCTCAGCGCCGTGGGGACCCACGTAGCAGAAGACGCTGCAGAAGATGGAGGGCCACACGAGGAAACACAGCCTGCCGCCGGCCGATCTCACCACCGGGATGTTGGCGCGATGGGCAAAGGTGGCAAGGGTGGCCAAGGGCCGAGAAGAGGAGCAGCACGATGGGGGCGGGATGGTCCCATTGCAGGCACACCACGAGCTTTTTCAAAGGAGGCTTCTTGGCCAGCTATCCGGCGGGCATTTCCTAAATTTCCCAGCAGTTCCTAAATGGGCTGGGCTGGACTAAAGCCGATTTTTTTTTTTTACCTGAACCTTACAAAAAAGGGATCGCACCGTCTCCAACCGTCAAAAACGAAACACCGGGCTGAGGAACAAGTCAACGAACCCGCCAAGGGTTTAATCTCCCAGCTCAGCCAAATGATGGCTTAGCCTCAAGTTTGCATCTTAGCAGCCCGTTTGCACCCAGCTGGGAACTTTCCTGGACTGAGCTGCATCAGATACACCGCAAGGCCAGTTTGGGAACTGGAGGTGAGGAGGGAAAACCATTTAGCCCGTCTGCGCCGTCTTTGGCGGACCGCCGGCTTAGAAGCTTCCACGCTTGACTCCCAAGTATCGGGAGATTTTTTTTTCTCAGTCCCGAGTTCGAAGTTCGCCAGCCTCAAGATGCTACGAGCTGAAAGCACCAATCGCTGGCTTGCTTTAAAAGGCCCGGGATGGCTCTGATCCGTTTCCAACAAATCACATTTAATTCCTGTCCGTGTTTACCCTTTCGGAGAAAATCCAGCCGCCAACTGGAAAAACACACTCCAAACGGGTTTTGTTTTTTTTTGCAGAAAGATTTATTAATAAGTCTTCTCCTGACACATTATCAAATGCTTGATCAACCCAACTCACTTAGGGAAGCTGTTTAAATTCTGATGGCTTAACAGATATTGGTTCTCCGTAAGTCAGGAGTTGGGAGGCCGATTGTAACCTGCCCGCTCCTATCGTTCAGGGACGGAAAAGCTTCAACAAGTGACCTCAAGACTTGGCGGTTTCCCCACATTTGGAAGGGGCAGCCCCGTCTGGAAAGATGGGAGCTGTCATCCAGCCGTCATCAAATCGGGGAGGATTGATTTAGCTTGAATCTGACTTTTTTGTTCTTTCTTTTTCTTTTTTTTTGGAAACACATCCAGTGTCGAGACCTTTTTGTGTTAACAATCATCAGCGGTTGCAGTTCTGAGCATTAATCACACTTTGGTAAAGTCAAAGCAGCATTTAGAGGAAGGAAGGATGGATGGATGGATGGATGGATGGAAGGGAAAAACAAGAGAAGGGAAAAGGAAGGAAGGAAGGAAGGAAGGAAGGAAGGAAGGAAGGAAGGAAGGAAGGAAGGAAGGAAGGAAGGAAGGAAGGAAGGAAGGAAAGCAGTCTTTTTGTGCAAGCAAAAGAGCAGATTTTGGAGCCTATCTGCCAGTACAGGGACAATCTGCTTTGAGCAATGGAAATGTGATGTACGTGAGCCAAGAAAACTGGAAATGTAAATTTGGCTTGGCAGGAAATTGTGTCAACATGAGTCTTTGAGTATCTGGACCAGGAATCAAAACAATTATCTAGGAACAAAAACAATGAGTAAGATTGGAGTTAAGAATTAATGGAGTAGAACCAAGTTGGTTCTTACATCTGCTTAAGCGATTCGTTATAAATCAATTTTCCAAAGCACTAAAAAGGACTACAAGGTTAAGTCAGCAAAATAGGGATAAGGAAACTAATGCGAGCTTGGTGCACGCACACAGTGGCAAAGATTTTTATAAGCTTTACACCCTTTGAGGTACTTCAGATTGGCTGTCGGTCAGTCTTCCCTCAATCGTTCAGCTTCACACATTGAAATTTGCATTCTTCCGTTCCTTGATTTTAGAGCCTTGCTTCGTTTGCAAGCTACCAAAAGACACCCCTTTAAAAGTGCTCCCTGATTTTCAGCGTTCAAATTTTAGAAAAATCGATCTTTTTAAAAGAGCCGGCGTCCCCATATGGAGGGCGACTTGTCACACAAAGCAAAACGTTTTGGGCAAAAATCTCCACCCAGGTTCCTTAGGATGCGCAAGAAGATCGTTTACAGGAGTTTAGTTCTGCTTTTCCTACGGGCCGACTAACGCTCACAATTTCTCTGGATGTGACTGTTGTGATTCAGCGTCAGCCTGTGATACCGGCAGCTGAGTCTGATGATTCTGAAGAGGAGGAGGATGAGGAGGGGTTTGGAGAGCCTTTGGTGTCGGAGGGAGGCTCTGATGCACTGCAGGACTCTCAGCCTGGCCCCTCCCGTCATGTTCCTCCACAGGCTCAGCCGTGTGAGCACGAGGCATTGGACGTAGATGATTCACAGCTGGATCTATTCAGGGACGCTAGGAGCAGGAGGCAATCCAGCAGAGCAGAGCAGAGGAAGGCAATGAGGCAACTCGGTGAGAGGAGGAGAAGGCAGTGAGAAGCCAAGCCTTGGAACCGCTCATAAAAGGGGAAGGTGTGGGAGGTGCTGGTTGCTGAAGGCAACCGTTTGAAGATCTTCTGCTAGAGTCCTGGTCTGTTATTCCTGTTTAACTCTTGTTTGAACTTTTGGTTTAACTCTTGTTTGAACTTTTGATTTCTTTGTAAATAAATTTGGTTGACATTCAAACAGGGCCGGTCGTAGGCTGGAGCAGAACAGTGACTTTCTTCCCTTGGCTGTTCCTCTTGTTTCTTTAACAAAAGAGATTCGCTGACTAGGCTGGTTTTGCCACGAGTCACTTTTTCTCTCCAGTGGAGGAGGCAAACATGTATTAGGAACAGACACAAAAGTTGACGAATGTGCATTTAGGAGTGTCGGCAGCAAAGCTTCCCTGGAGGAATAAATTTTGATTTTCAGTAGGATATGATTTTTTTTTAAAAAAATTTTTTTTTCCAAAGATGTCCTGGTGGCAGAGAAAGAAATTAATTCGCTCCTTGTTAATTTGGGCCTTCGGAGAGATCGGCAAGGACGGCCGCTGAAGAGAAACGCAGCCTACCGCACCGATGGTTGCAGTCCAAGCCTGCAAGGCCCATAAGCCACGTCACTGCATGTAGGGGTACTTCCAGTCCCCCAGCGGCTCGTGGGTCTCCTTGATCGCCTGGGGAGAGGTCCACCGCAGGATGTAATGAGAGCTGCCCGGCTTGTCGTTGGTTCCTGAGTCCAAAAGAAGAAAGGAACAGCCTTTGCATTCTCTGCGACCAAACAGGCCAAGTCGCTAGACCTCATCGTCCCATGAAAAACCTAGCCTCGCTTCCCACATCTCGCTGGGCCATTACGTGGTGGCAGGAAACGGGTTGCTGAGCGCGTTTTGCATCGCACAAGATTTGGGCGACGGGCAAAGGAGGTTGCGGCGTTCCGCAAAGGCTCCCTTCTTTCTGCCAACAAACCACAACTAGGCGTAGTGGTTAACAATTGTGTTAGCTTGTCTGCACTTCTTCAGCCTTGGGGGCCATTGGCAGGAATGGGGACCCACCCTGCGTTAACGGCAGCGATGACAATGTTGGTAATACCAACAGCGCCAATCGCATTTTGTCAGAAAGTGCTGCAAAATGTTCTGAGATCAGGCCAGATCCCAAGCGCGCACACCCCCACCCCCACATAACACAATCTGATCTCCACATACCTGAGGCACGAGAACCCCCAAATGGCTGCTGGGCCACCACCGCACCGGTGGACTTGTCGTTGATGTAAAAATTCCCGGCTGCGTTCCTGAGGAGTTTGGTGGCTTCGGCAACGACGGCCCTGAGCAAAGAGGAGTGGAGGGGAGAGAGATCAGCAGCCTTGCAGCCAAGAGGGCACCCAAGGACTTCCGCCCCTTTCCCAGACTCCTAAGATATACTTCTCCTGAACAAAGGGGTTTCACTGAGGCTGGTTATATTGTGGCAACGACAACATTGGTGGGTCTTCCAGCACACTCTAGTTGAGCTGGGAGGAGATTAGAAGTATTTGGGTCTGTGCCTACCTACTTCGGGAATGCAACCGGGCTGTTTTACTTCCCAATTCCCCAGCACGATAACATTTTCCGATCCAAGGAGAGGGCGAACCCCCCCCCATCACAGCCCCCGAGACAGCCCGGTTCTTACTTATCCTGGGCAAACACCGCCCCTGTGAGGCCGTACGGAGAAGTGCTGTCAATCAGGTGGAGGATATCTTTGTACTGTTTCTCTGGATAGACGTATACCGACAGAACGGGCCCAAAGATTTCCTACCCATGGGGGGGAGGGAGAAGAGAAACCCAAATTAAAGGCTGGTGCATCTGTAAAAAAAAAAATCTCAGTCTACATTTCCGTAAACTCGTGGGGCACTTACACCAGGAAAATTAGCATGTCTAAAGCGAGGGGGACAGTATCTCTGTGGTGATGCCTAAATTACATTTTAAAAGGACGTTTGGGGGGGGGGTGTCCTAGAGAGGGTTTGCAAAATCTTTAATTAAACGGTGTTTTTGCAACGATTGTGGGTATTTTAAACTTTTGCAGAAAGTTTGCCAGGAAGAGGAATTGGCCTCACAGGGAAGAAGCAAAGACGGTGGGAGGCATTGAGCGTTTCCCCAAGGAAATGCTGCCTCCGTGGCACGGACTCACCTCTTGCATGATGGGGTCCTTAGGATCCGTCGTCTCAACAATGCACGGCTGGATGAAATAGCCCACCGCGTCGTCGCAGCCGCCTCCGGCTAGGATCTTCAGGTTGGGTGAGGATTCGGCGTGCTTGAGCCATTTCTTGATGCGTCCGAACGCCTGAGAGACACAGCAGCCGAAACAGCAGCGTTACGTCCGCGTAGCAAGGAACTGAGTTCTAGGTGTGCTTAGCGCACGAGCAGGCAAACGTCTCGGGAGAGGAACACGTAAGGCAAACATCTCAGGACATTCGCCTCTCGACCACTGAAGCTTGAAACGAGTTTGTGAAATGATGACAACATATGTACTATCTCAGTATTGGAACTCCTCTCTAAGGTGTAAGTTAAACACACACACAGGGAGAGGAGAGGAGAGGAGAGGAGAGGAGAGGAGAGGAGAGGAGAGAGAGAGAGAGAGAGAGAGAGAGAGAGAGAAAGAAAGAAAGAAAGAAAGAAAGAAAGAAAGAAAGAAAGAAAGAAAGAAAGAAAGAAAGAAAGAAAGAAAGAGGAAGGAACAAGGGAAGAGAAGGAAGGAAGGAAGGAAGGAAGGAAGGAAGGAAGGAAGGAAGGAAGGAAGGGGAAGGAACAAGGGAAAAGAAGGAAGAAGGGAAGGGAGAAAGAAAAGAGAAAGGAAGGAAGGAAGGAACAAGGGAAGGGAAGGAAGGGAGAAAGAAGAGAGAAAGGAAGAAAGAAAGAAAGGGAAAAAAGAGAAAGGGAAGAAAGAAAGGGAAGAAAGAAAGAAAGAGAGAGAGAGAGAGAGAAAGGAAGGAATGAAGAAGGGAAGGAACAAGGGAAGGGAAAGGAGAAAGAAAAGAGAAAGAAAGGGAAGAAGAAAGAAAGAAAGAAAGAAAGAAAGAAAGAAAGAAAGAAAGAAAGAAAGAAAGAAAGAAAGAAAGAAAGAAAGAAAGAAAGAAAGAAAGAAAGAAAGAAAGAAAGAAAGAAAGAAAGAAAGAAAGAAAGAAAGAAAGAAAGAAAGAGAAAGAAAAGAAAGAGAGGAGCTGATTCAAAGTGCTTGTTTGCACAGGCAAATGTCAAAGCATAAACGTTCTGCCTGTGGGGAAACGAAAGCTGCTTTAGGCACACCAGAGAGAATGCAATCTGACCTTGCTATCAATCACCGCCGAGAAGAAGGTTCCGAAATCTTCCGTTGGCTGCAGAAGAGAGACCGACAAAGAAAAGGTTAGGAATTCGGGAGAAAATCTGAACACGGCTCCAGCCCCCCGCCCCCTATTATCTAGAGAAACGGATCCATTCCGGTCTGCACGAGTTCCGACTGCAGCCGGATCTTGGAGGTGCGAAGATCTCAAGATCTTCCGCCTGCCAAGTTCGCCATTAACTCATGATTCAAACGTCTCTCTGCTGGGGGTGATAACAAGAAAAAGGACCCCTGTGCTTACTTTCCCCCCCCTTCTCCCTCCATCTCTCCCTCCTTCCTTTCAGGTGGTGCCTTTATCCCTTAGACCAGAGGGCCCCCCCGGCAACCTTTGGGGCGCCAGGAACCGGTTTCGCGGCGAGAGGTTTTTTCCGCGGACCGGAGGGGTGCCTGGTTGTGTGTGCTGCCTGCATCCCGCGGGATGGGGGCTTTGCTCGTTTGCGCAGACCGGTTGCTGGCCTGCCGCGTGGCCCGGTACTGGTCCACGGCCCTGGGGGGGGGGTTTGGGGACCCCTGCCTTAGACCAAACACATATAAGACACCCTCTTTCAACAGCCATGCCCTGAACGTTTCATTCTGAAGTCACGAGAGTGCCTGTTGAAATTGAACGCGGGCCTGAGGGAAGGAAGGAAGTTTCTCACCCATTGAGAAACTGCTTTTGGGGTTCCTGGGTAGCCCCTGAGCCCCCCACCCCGATCGCCGAGCCCCAACTCACGTCTCCCACTTTGATCTTCCGGTGCTCCTCCAGCAGTCCGGCTTTGACCCGAGGCCACAAGGAATCGGGCACGTAGAGGCGGGAGCACGCCGAGCACTTCTGCCCGCCGTACTCGAAGGCCGAGCGGACCGTCCCGCTCACCACGCTGGGCACGTCAGCCGAGGCGTGGACAAAGTGGAAATTCTTCCCTCCGCATTCTGAGACAAGGGAAGTACATCGAAAAGTGAGGGGCGACTCGACACTCCCCCAGCGGAAAACCTCCTTGGCTTTAGGTAAAGGTAAAGATTCCCCCGCACACGCGTACTAGTTGTTTCTGACTCTAGGGCCGGTGCTCATCTCCGTTTCCAAGCCGAAGAGCCAGCGCTTGTCCGAGGACGTCTCCGTGGTCATGTGGCCGGCATGACTGGACGCCAAAGGCACATGGAACGCTGTTCCCTTCCCACCGGAGCGGTCCCTATTTTTCTACTTGCATTTTTACGTGCTTTCGAACTGCTAGGTTGGCAGAAGCTGGGATGCGTAACAGGCGCTCACTCTGCTACGCGGCACTCGGGATTCGACCCGCCAAACTGCCGACCTTCTGATCGACAAGCTCGGCATCCTAACCCACTGAGCCACCGCGTCCCTTGGCTTTAAGGTGTTGCAAAAAAAAAAAGAGGAAAATCCGGCAAGGTGTGGAATTGCTGAAAGCAACTTGCAAAATATTTGAGAGGGGGTGGGGTGGGGGAAAGGAGTAGTTCCTCCTCCATTAACCTGCAGCACATTGGGAGTTCTGGGGGCGGGCGGGAGGGGGGAGGCGCTAGGAGAAATTCAACAGGCTTTGGCGCACGACCAGTTCCCCGTCAACGCTGCCAACGTTGGACGTTTTTTTTGCCTTGACAATATAAGAGGCAGCCTTTCCCTTTAAACTCTTTCGCTTTTGAAAAATGAAGCTGGGGGGGGGGCGGAGGGGGGGGAAGGAGAACGCTACCCCGGTTGTTGTTGTTTTTTTTAAAAATAAGATAAGGAATGGCGGGGGGGGAAATAGAACGGAAGCGAAGCTTTGCACAGTTAAACTAATTGGAGAATGTGATTTAGGACGTTTAAATGAAGGGAGGGAATCGTTGTGTTGCCACCACGTGGCTGTTTTGGGAACTTATACATTTATGCTAATGGGCCAGTTAATCCCTCCCTCTTTGTGAGCACAATCGTGTTTGATACGAGGTGCTCAGGGGAGGAGAATTCAAGATTTTTTTGGTACCCATCCGTGAGTGCCGATGCTTCATTCTCATTATTAGAGACTTTTTAGAAATAAAAATGTACGTTAGTCGGAAGCCCAACATCCCTTGAGAGGCTGGCAGCAGGGCACATACTTCCCCACCGTGCTTGGGCTTTCCGCTTGTCATCAACTTAGCACTTGGGGTGCCGTCTGGCAGTTCCGGTTTTAACAAAAGAGTTAGCCGGCAATGTATGCCGGAGACAAGTCAGTGCCACGGGTGAGGAAGCTCCCCAAAGCTCCGCGGCTTCGCGATCAAGGACAGACCTTCGTACTACCTGCGGGGTTGTTGTTGTCGTCGTCGTTCTTTTTCCCTTCTGGGGGAGGAAAAGACATAAAAGCCACAATAGATTGCCGGTTCTTACCGCCAGCCAGCCGAGGGAAGGTGCGGTAACGGTCGAGGTTTTCAGCCACCTGCTTCCAAAGACGCTTAAAAGTCCTTTTTTTAAAAAAAAAAGGGGGGGGGAAAGATCTAATTTTTATTATTCACTTTTCTCTCCTCTGCTCCCCGGTGCTCTGCCGGCACCAAAGTCACGCCCTACTTGGGGGGGCCGGGGTCCCACTCGGCTGCCCCCTCCCTCTGCACAAACCAGCCAAGGCTGACACGGGTTAGGTGAAGCCCCTCGTTCTCTTTGCTGCCTCCTGGTCTCCCCTTCCCCTCCTTCCTGCCCCCCCCACCCTGCCATGCCACAACCACTGAAAGCAGAAACTTTTTTTTTTTAAAAAAAAGGTCAGAGGACGACAAAATTCTTTGCAAAGGAGAAGGGGGGCAGCTGTTTAGTATTTCTCACCAGCGGTGTCAGCAGAGGCTGTTTTGGGGGGTTGGGGGGGCCTACCCCCCCCTCCCCGACGCTTGCAATGCCTGGCTCTCTGAAAAAGGTGGCTATTAAAAACCCGCCAGGCGCTATGCTAAGGAGGAGAAGAAAAATCATGCTTGGCTGGCTCCCTGCTCAAGAGTATGTGTGTGTGTGTGTGTGTGTGTGTGTGTGTGTGTGTGTGTGTGTGTGTGTGTGTGTGTGTGTGTAAGTGTGTAAAGAAGCTCATAAATTAAAAGGCAGAGTGTGGAACTCCTGGGGTGAAGCTATTAGCATTTTTATTGTTTTGAAAAGCAAGAGGCTGGTCACACTTGAAATCAAGGAAGGGAAGAAGGGGAGGTGTGTTTTCTGTGTGTGTGTGTGTGTGTGTGTGTGTGTGTGTGTGTGTGTGTGTGTGTGCATGAGAGAGAGAGAGAGAGAGAGAGAGAGAGAGAGAGAGAGAGAGAGAGAGAGAGAGAGAGAGAAAGAGAGAAAGAGAGCGCTAAGAAAGCCAAACTATTTTCTTTCTGGATTGCAATCCCCAGGACCCAGACAATGTTGTGTGCGTGTGTGTGTGTGTGTGTGTGTGTGTGTGTGTGTGAGAGAGAGAGAGAGAGAGAGAGAGAGAGAGAGAGAGAGAGAGGAGAGAGAGAAAGAAAGAGAGCGCTAAGAAAGCCAAACTATTTTCTTTCTGGATTGCAATCCCCAAGACCCAGACAATGGTGTGTTTGTGTGTGTGTGTGTGTGTGTGTGTGTGTGTGTGTGTGTGTGTGTGTGTGAGAGAGAGAGAGAGAGAGAGAGAGAGAGAGAGAGAGAGAGAGAGAGAGAGAGAGAGAGAGAGAGAGAGAGAGAGAGAGAGAGAGAAGAGAGAGAGAGAGAGCTAAGAAAGCCAAACTATTTTCTTTCTGGATGCAATCCCCGGGACCCGACGGACGGGCTTCTGAAACAGGGGACGGGCGCTGAAATCAACAACAACAACCACAACCCACGTTGACCCGCAAAGCTTTCTCAAAAGATTTATTCGTTCTGTTTAAGTCCTATCTTGACTGGACCTCTTTTTTTTTTTTGGAAACAGGGAGGATGGAGAAGGGTTGGGGGGGGTTGAAGCCGGAGTGCCTGGGACTTCCGCTTGTAATTCTTCGCCAGGTTTTCAGCTGTTTTGAGTGAGGGGGGGGTGGAGGGTCCACACCACCCCTGAGAGGGCCTGGGTGGCGTTGCTGACGAAGATGCCAGCCAATCCAGCTTTCCCATCCCAGTGAGAAGAGGCTCGGAAAGCTGCCAGGGGGCGGGAGACGGCAGGCTTTAAAAAATGCCCCATATTTGTAAGAAGGGAGGGGGGGCAAGGTTAGGGAGGGTACCCACAGCTGGCTTAGGGTTGAATTGAGGATGGGGCCTCGGTCGCACAAAACAGACCCCCCCCCAGGGTGGTCAACCCACACTTACGGGACGCTGCCGGTGAAGTTGATGCCGGCCAAGTGCTCGGAGCCGGTCACGGCGTCCCCGAACGTGGTGCCCTCTGCCGGGACAAACTGGATGACGTCGGGAGGCAGCCCAGCTTCCAGGAGGATCCGGTAGACGGCGTAACTGGAGAGCAGGGCCGAGTCGCTGGGTTTCCAAAGGACCACATTGCCCTGGGCGGGGAGGAGGGGAAAAAAAAAATAAAAAAAAAAATAAGATACAGCCCGAGCAATGTTCTAGTCCTCAAGGGTGCAAAGGAATTTCGGGATCCTCAAAAGCACATCAGCTGGTGAGGAAGAAGCAGAGAAATGTTTTGTGTTTGGGGGAACCCCTGAAACAGGAGAGACTGGGGGGGGGAGGTGGAAGAGGGGGGGCTATTTGCAAAGGCTGCAAACTTGCAAGGAGCGGAATGGATCCCCCCTCCCCAACTCACCATCAACGCTGGGGATCCCGCTAGGTTTCCTCCGATGGCGGTGAAGTTGAAGGGGGAGATCGCAGCCACAAAGCCCTGCGGAAGAGGCGAGCAAAAGGGGTCACACACACACACACACACACACACACACACAAACACACACACACCCCGGACGGCTTCAGAAGGAAGGGGCAGGATAAGAGACGCGCCTCGCAAGCCCCGACTTCTCGACCGAAAGTCTGCGACCTTAAGCGCGGCTTCCCCACTTCCAGCTTCCAGTCCTCATGCTGGAAAAAGCGGGGAGGGGGGAAGGGAGGCAGTGCGGCCACGGTGGGAAATAGATAATTTCTATTTTGCTATCCGTTAAGGGTGAGGTGTGTGTGTGTGTGTGTGTACACCTCGTGTGCTTGCTTCAACTTTCAGCTTCTCCCCTCACCATCAGGAGGAAACAAAAACGAAGCCTGCAGTATGTATGGTTCGCAAATAACCCTTTTTTTTATCGTCTGTATCAGGGGTCTTCAAACCTGGCCCTTTTATGACTTGTGGACTTCAACTCCCAGAATTCCTCAGTCAGCATGCCTAGCTGAGGAATTCTGGGAGTTGAAGTCCACAAGCCATAAAAGGGCCAGGTTTGAAGACCCCTGCTATAGGGTTTCCTGCCTGAGCAGGGGGTTGGACTAGAGCAGGGGTCTTCAAACCTGGCCCTTTATGACTTATGGACTTCACCTCCCAGAATTCCTCAATCAGGCATGCTGGCTGAGGAATTCTGGGAGTTGAAGTCCAGAAGTCATCAAAGGGCCAAGTTTGAAGATCCCTGGTCTGTATAAAAGCACGGTGGCCTGGGAGGGGGGCTGTTGAAAATGAGGAGGGGGCACAAATGCTTTTAATAGGCGTGGTCTCTCCTTGCTCGTTGGAAAATCCCCTGCTTGGGTGACTGGACAGCCCTCAGCGGCTCGGAGGAGAAGCAAAGACATCCCACCCACCCCAAAAAAATATTGTCTGGATCTGCCTTCACAGGCGGCCCCCACCCCCCCCCCGCTTTTTAACCGACCGAAGGCAAAAAGACGGAACTCGGTTCACCCCGGATCCTGCAAAATCAGGGCTGAAGCTTCGGGGTCGACCCTAACCTCCAGCCCCCGATACACCAGGCTGTTGGTGCTGGGTGGGGCGCTGATGGGCTGTTCCCCCTCCAACTCCAGGGCGTATTTGGCGTTGAAGCGGAAGAAGTCCGCCAGCTCTGCGGCCGCGTCGATTTCCGCTTGGATGACCGTTTTAGCCTGGAGATAAGAGAGGAGGGAGGGGGTGTGTGAAAAAGAAGCGTATCAGGGCAAGACTGCGTTGGGGGAGGAGGGGAGGGCCACAGAGAAGACTTTGGACAAAGCTAGCAACGGCCGGGGGGTTAGCAACCGACGGCCCCCGAGTCAAATCCCACCCCGAGGAGCTCCCCCTTCGGCCCTCTCTTAAAGACAATCCCTACGTCACGTCTTAATTTAGCCTGGCCCCTCTTCACGGGCGTCCTTCGTTCCCAGCCACACCTGTCCCGTCCCCCCCCAAGCAGGGCTGCGTGATCCCCAGCGGTGATGCGAGCCAGCCGCCCGCCCGCCTACCTGGCCGACCATGGTCTTGGCTAAGATCTCCGGCCTTCTGGGCCCGCTTAGGATGTCGGCAGCTTTGAAGAAGACCTCGGCGCGGTCTTGGACGGGCCGGAGATCCCATTCCTTCCGGGCGCCCAGTGCGGAGACAATGGCCTTATTCAACAAGTCCTAGACGGGCAGAAAATTGCCCACGTTTGGAGGCGATTTCATTTCTATTTATTTATGGGCTGACTTATTTACGGACTGACTGGGTGGCTGGGGGGGGGGATGAGTGTGTTTTGTGGAATGAAGCACAGCATAGAACAGGGGTCCCCAGCCCCCCAGGTCCCTGGACCGGCACCGGTCCGTAGCATGCCAGCAACCGGGCCGCACGAACAACAAAAAAGGCCCATCCATGGGATGCAGGCAGGACACAAAACCACACCCCCTTCTGGTCCATGGAAAACCCTATTGGGTCTCTGTTGCCCAAAAGGCTGAGGACCTCTGGCATAGAAGACATCCCCCCACCCCACGCACACGTACACAGAGACACACACACACTTTCACAAGGTTTGTTTTTTTTAAATGCTACAAACCATCGTGAAAAAATGTGGGACTCACTGCCGCGTGATGGCCAGTATCTTGGTTGGCTTTAAAAAAACCGGTCAATCCTTAGGCAGCTCCATCCACCAAGGGGTGTGTGTGTGTGTGTGTGTGTGTGTGTGTGTGTGTACATTTCCTCTATCTTTGTTTTCAAATAACCCAATTATTCCCCCAAGGGTGGCCAGCGGTGACCCCAACGTTTCTGTAACCAGGTTGGAGTTTGCATTTTTTTTTTTTTTTTGGCGTTACGCTCGCCTTCGCTGGCACTCCCTTTATCCACAGGCTGCGTACGGGTTGTGTTGTGGGCACGGGAAAAGTATCAGGAAATAAGGGAAGGCGTTAATCTCAAAGGCAGAAACGGAATGAGGCCGAAGGCCTGGAGTCAGGGACAAGACAGGGAGTCATTCAGACAAACGGAGGACCATCCTCCTTCGTAGCTTACAAGATTGCCGTAAAATGGGCTTACAAGCACAGCCTCCCTCCGAGTCCTACCTGTGAACATTCCCCCAAAAAAGTCTTACTCTAGGGTGCTTTGCTCACCTTATCAGCGTAGCAGTATTTGGCCACTTTGTGTAAATGATTAAAGGGCTGGGGAAAAAAAAGAGAGGGAGGGAGAAGGGGATAAAAAAATGTGACAATTCTGAGCAGCAATTCCTCCGAGTAGAATAATAATAATAATAATAATAATAATAATAATAATAATAATAATAATAATAATAATAATAATAATAATAATAATAATAATAATAAAAAAAACAAACGCCTGTGCTTGTTTTAAAGAGAAATGCATCTGATCGTTCTAAATCATTCCAAGTGTGACAGATTCGCCAAAAAAAGTAATAAAAAAGATACTGGGATGCGCGGAGATGGACAGATTAACTATGAGGCTGAAAGATAAAGAAGAAACAGAATATTAGCAAAGTTGGAATCTATTCTACAAATGGCTGGAAGAGTAGGACTTGATTATGTATTAGCGTTTTATGAACCCAGATCACACGCTGTTTGAAAAAATTAACATATGTATGTAGAGGGGAGAAAAAAACAATAAAAGCTTATTATATATATAAAAAAGTGACAATTCTGACCAGCAATTCCTCCGAGTAGAATAATAATAATAATAATAATAATAATAATAATAATAATAATAATAATAAACAAACGCCTGTGCTTGTTTTAAAGAGAAATGCATCTGATCATTCTAAATCAATCCAAGTGTGACAGATTCACCAAAAAAAGAAACGCGGCGAGTAAAATACTTCTCGTCAGTACTGAAGTTACCCCCAAATGGAGACTTTTAAGGCCTTGGGTCAAACACGGACGAAACATGGATGCTCTTTTTACAACTACAACTAGAGTCCTGCTGTTTGGGGAAAGAAGGGGGGAATTTTTAACACGGCTGTTACATCAGACTACCAAGGAAGCAGGCCCTCGGCTGGCGGAACTCACCGACACTTGATACCTCACGTCGGCTGTCCACACTTTCTCCCCACCGACGACGCACGGGATCTCTTCGGTCTTGCCCCTCACGTCGTTGAGAGCCTATGGAAGGAAGGAACAACTTTGTGAACAGGTTAGCTCGTCTGTTCTGCTCTCCGGATCAGCCCCCCAATTCTTCCTCTGATCCTTGTGCCGCTACACACCCCTTGCCTCTTCAGGAGACCTCCTGGCGCTCCCTCTCTTCATTCCCCAAGCAGGATGTGCGTGTGGTTGTTCTCCACAACCCAAAAGCCTGCTGTCCTTCCCTGCAATCCTTTGCATCTGAAATGGCTAGCGTCTTTTCTTCCTGGCTTTCAATCCCGTTTTCTCCAAATCCTCAGTCTTGGAATCTTTATCTGCCCCTTACCAGCGAGGCAGGGCCACCGAACGGCAGCCACCCCGTACCGTCCCTGCCTTTTCTGACAGGTGCCAATCAAAGTTCGCCTTTGCTTCTTCTCCAGCCGAGCAAGCCAGCCCTGCAACTGAAAGGCCGCAGCGGAGCATGGCAATCGAGCCGTCTCCAGTGTGATGTGTTCGCTTGTCCCCGGGCTGGATGCTCAAGTTACTAGGCCCCAAAGAGGCCACCTCTCTCCGTTACCTGCTGGAGAGCGGCTCGCTCAGGACTCCCAGGTTTGAAGGCCAAAACGGGTTCGTTGACCACCTTTGCAGAGGCACGGTGTTGCCATCGCAGGCTGGGGGGGGAAAGAAAAAAAAAGCAGACATTATTTCGCTTTGTGTGACTGTCACGAGGGGTCCTTGAGAAATCTGCAAGCTCGATGTACTAAAGCTTTATTTCTTCACGTCCAAAGAGGGCTGCGCTGTTAGAAGAGGAAGGCGAATGAGGAAAGCCACGTACGTGGCTTTATTGACGCTCTTCTAGGAGAAAGAAATGCAGACAGACAAGTACATTAATAAACACCCGAGAAAGGATTAAAGCAGAACTGGGGAAAAAAGAAGAGGGAACTTTAAAACTTGAAGCTTGCGTTATTTGCTCTAGGGAGTGCAAAATGCGGCTGTTAAGAGGCTTTCTTTTATATATTTTGCAACAGAGATTTTGTTTTTTTTTTAACAAGGCAGGCACAGAAATAAAATAAAATGCAATTTACAGATTCCCTGACGGGGCACTGATACAGCTTTGCAGGCAGTAGCATATAAGTTGTACGGTCCTATTACCTGTTTGAGAAGGTTCATCACCTTCCTAAGCTATAAGTAACCATACCTACTAGGTGAGCGCCTGCTACTCGTCCCAGCTTCTGCCAACCTAGCAGTTCGAGAGCACGTAAAAATGCAAGTAGAAAAATAGGGACCGCTCCGGTGGGAAGGTCACAGCGTTCCGTGCGCCTTTGGAAGTCATGCCGGCCACGTGACCACGGAGACGTCCTCGGACAAGCGCTGGCTGTTCGGCTTTGAAAGGGAGACGAGCACCGGCCCCTAGAGTCGGAAACGACTAGCACGCATGTGCGGGGGAACCTTTACCTTTACTATCTATGTCTTTCCCCAATGGCTGCTCCGTTCCTCTTCCCTCCCCATTTCCATTTCCTTGCGTGCCATGCTTCTGGCATTGTCAGTCTGAGCAGCGTGCTACCGCTATTTACAGGCTGCGCCAGGAACCTATTTTCCGTCTGAAATGGAGTTTAAACCTCGTAAATAAAATGTGGTTAACTGAAGTTTAAAATGTGGTTTCTCCCCTTGGGACTCAAGACCGCACGAAACAGTGACCTGCTTGCTGAAAGTTGCTAAGTTCCAACGTGAGCCAGGCTTTCCCCTCATATTTGTGTAAATTTTTTGGCTTGCTAACAATGTTAATGCTAATATATATATATATATATATACAGTATATATATATATATATATATATATATATATATATATATATATATATATATATATATATATATATATATATATATATATATATATATATATATATATATATATATATATATATATATATATATATATATATATATATATATATATATATATGTAAATTTATTTTTTTTTTGGCTTGCTAACAAAGAATAAAGGGAGACCGATATGATCATTTCGAACTTATTTGTTCTCATCAGTCAGCCATACCCTTCTAAGATTCGAACCTGGGCCGACTAAGTTTGGAATGATCATATCGGTCTCCCTTTATTCTTTGTTAGCAAGCCCCCCCCCAAAAAAAACAATTTACACAAATATGAGCTGCCACTGCTGTGGCTACTGCCTGTAGATGGCCTTGGGCTAGGCTGAAACAAGAAGTAAGATTTGTCCCGTGTCTGGGACCAAGCAAGTGTATTCTGAATGCTTAACAAACATTTAATATATATATACAGTACATATACATATACATATACATATACATATACATATATATATATACATACATACATACATACGGTATGTGTATATATATATATATATATATATATATATATATATATATATATATATATATATATATATATATATATATATATAGGTAAAGGTTCCCCCGCACATGTGTGCTAGTCGTTTCCGACTCTAGGGGCCGGTGCTCATCTCCGTTTCAAAGCCGAAGAGCCGGCGCTTGTCCGAGGACGTCGCCGTGGTCATGTGACCGGCATGACTAGACGCCAGAGGCGCACAGAACGCTGTTACCTTCCCACTGTAGCGGTCCCTATTTTTCTACTTGCATTTTTAC
Organism: Vipera berus; assembly: GCF_964194415.1. NCBI lineage: Eukaryota > Metazoa > Chordata > Lepidosauria > Squamata > Viperidae > Vipera > Vipera berus. Next base: position 6,191,374 of record NC_138220.1, read on the forward strand.
GTGCTTTCGAACTGCTAGGTTGGCAGAAGCTGGGACGAGTAACAGGTGCTCACTCTGTTACGCGGCACTCAGGATTCGACCTGCCAAACTGCCGACCTTCTGATCGACAAGCTCAGCGTCCTAACCCACTGAGCCACCGCGTCCCTTATATAGATAGATAGATAGATAGATAGATAGATAGATAGATAGATAGATAGATAGATAGATAGATAGATATAGATATTTGTTTTCTGAGGTTTTTGCGGGTGTTTGTATGTGGATCTTTGGTCATTCGGGTTTTTTCCCCGCGTAGAATTGAAGGTGTAGGAGCAACGTTTCGACGGGACGGGATTCCGTCGAAACGTTGCTCCTTCACCTTCAATTCTACGCGGGAAAAAAACCGAATGACCAAAGATCCATAAATATATATATATATATATAAATATATATATATATATATATATATATATAGACAGCTGACACACGCTGTGAAATGCGGAGAGCGCTTACGCCAAAACGCCGCTTTCCGAGAAGGCACCGTTTCTTTTAAAACTTTTCCTCTGCCAATCCTTTCTTGCTTTTCAAATTCCAAGCAGGAATAGGTGCGTCAGCAAAATGAACGCTTGAGGAGCTGGACTTTTGCAACTCGGGGGCAAAAGTTTGATCTTTTCTGCCTCAGCAGGATTTTTTCTTTTTCTTTGAGGCATAACCTTGATTTTGAAGGCCCCGGGGCACAAGTTGAAAACAAAAAAACCTGAGCAAACCAGGACAGCTGTTAAAAAGTTTCTTTGCTCCCAGCTTCGTTTTATCTCAGGCAAAGGCTGATAAGGCCAAAGCCCACCTCATTTTGATAAGGACCAGAAAGGAAAGTGTAGGTAGATAAAATAAAAATAAAAAAAAGAGCAGAGAGGTAAAAAACCTGAAATGGGGTGGGGTGGGGGGGATAGGAGACTGAACCTTCTGGGCCCCAAATTTAAAGCTTTCAGTTTAATTAGGGCTTTTCGTTAACCAAATAACTTAGGAATTTACAGGTAGGCTTCACTGGGGACGGAATTTCCATTGCTGAACAAGATGGCGGCGAAAGGAGCTATGCGTGTTTTTTTCCTTTTTTTTGCCACAGTTAAGCAAATCACCACCGTCGTTAAGTGAACCGTGCTCCGTTAAGTGAATCTGGCTTCCCCCTATTGATTTGGCTTTTCAGAAGCCAGCTGGGAGGCTCACAAAAGGAGATCACAGGGCCCCGGCATGGGGCAGCTGTCATAAAAGACATAAAAGACGAACCAGTTGCCAAGCATCCAAATTTTGATCCCCTAGATATGGGGGGGGGAACGCTACGATGATGATCGTCCGGCGTGAAAACTGGCCGTAAGTCACTTTTTTTTTCCCCCGGCGCCGCTGGGACTCTGCATCGCCACCAAAACGGGTGGCTGTTGAGGACTAGCCGCATAATTTCTGATCAGCTTTATTTGGGCTCTGCACTGTATTGCTTTCCTTGTTTAAAGGTCTTGTTAAGTTGTAATTCTTCTTCCTCCGCAGCGAGTGGCCCCGAAAAGGCCAAATTCCGACAGCAGCAAAGGCCGTTGTTTTTAAATTTAATTTAATAATTTAATAATTTAATTTATATACCGCCCTTCTCCCGAAGGACTCAGGGCGGTGAACAGGGCAGATAGATAAAAAATACAAATTGAAATTTACGCTGAAAGGCCGGCTTGATCTTCCAAGCCCTGTCAGATCTCTATTCCTACTCACCAAGCCCCCCCCAAAAAAAAAGAGAGAAAAAAAAGAAATTTTCCACTAGCCTAGGAGAATATTTCATCACCATGACAAACCTGTCCTTTTCTTAAGCCCCAGGCTGGAAGCATAATTTTTTAAAAAACGCAAACAGAAAAGGGAAAAAAAAAGATTTAAGTGTTTCCCCCCCCCCCCCCCCCCGCAAAAGGAGCTGAACTTGACACTGGGGGAAAAGCGATCTCAAAAGGTTTTCTGGGGAAAAAAGTGTCTTATGTCTACGCATACGCACCGGTAGCCCTCAACTTACAACACTTCATTTAGAGACCGTTTGAACTTACGGTGGCAGCGTAAAAAGCGACTTAGGACCGTTTTCCATACTTACAATCATTGCAGCGTCCCCCTGGCCACTTGATCCAAAATTCGGACGCTTGGCAACTGGTATAATAATAATAATAATAATAATAATAATAATAATAATAATAATAATAATAATAATAAGAAGAAGAAGAAGAAGAAGAAGAAGAAGAAGAAGAAGAAGAAGAAGAAGAAGAAGAAGAAGAAGAAGAAGAGGAGGAGGAGGAGGAGGAGGAGGAGGAGGAGGAGGAGGAGGAGGAAGAAGAAGAAGAAGAAGAAGAAGAAGAAGAAGAAGAAGAAGAAGAAGAAGAAGAAGAAGAAGAAGAGAAGAAGAAGAGGAGGAGGAGGAGGAGGAGGAGGAGAAGAAGAAAGAAGAAGAAGAAGAAGAAGAAGAAGAAGAAGAAGAAGGAAGAGGAGGAGGAGGAGGAGAGAGAAGAAGGAAGAGGAGGAAGGGGAGGGAGGAGGAGGAGGAAGAAGAAGAAGAAGAAGAAGAAGAAGAAGAAGAAGAAGAAGAAAGAAAGAAGAAGAAGAAGAAGAAGAAAGAGGAAGGGGAGGAAGGGGAGGGAGGAGGAGGAGAAGAATTAGAAGAATTAGAAGAAGAAGAAGAAGAAGAAGAAGAAGAAGAAGAAGAAGAAGAATTAGAAGAAGAAGAAGAAGAAGAAGAAGAAGAAGAAGAAGAAGAAGAAGAAGAAGAAGAAGAAGAAGAAGAAGAAGAAGAAGAAGAAGAAGAAGAAGAAGAAGAAGAAGAAGAAGAAGAAGAAGAAGAAGAAGAAGTTGGAAGGGACCTTGGAGGTCATCTAGTCCAACCCCCTGCTCAGGCTTATATACTGCTCAAAAAAATAAAGGGAACAGAAAGTAAGACATCCTACTATTAAATACAGTACATTGTGTTGTTTAAATGTTCCCTTTATTTTTTTGAGCAGTATATTTATGACGGTGGCCACTGTCCCGAGATCCCCTTTGGTGACCTTGTGACAAAAGTCAAGGGGGAAGCCAGATTCACTGAACAGCTGTGTGATTCACTTATAACAACTGCAGTGACTCAGTTAAGAACCGTGGCACGGAAGGTCGTAAAATGGAGCAAAACTCACTTAACAGCTGCTTCCCTTGGCAACGGAAATTTGGGGCTCAGTTGTGGTCAAGGACTAGCTGTACAGTGTGTCTCTGTGTGTCTGTGCGTACACACGGGCATATTTGTGTTTACTTATAGTTGATTTATAAGGTAAAGGTAAAGGTTCCCCCGCACATGCGTGCTAGTCGTTTCCGACTCTAGGGACCGGTGCTCATCTCCGTTTCAAACCCGAAGAGCCAGCGCTTGTCCGAGGACGTCTCCGTGGTCATGTGGCCGGCATGACTAGACGCCAAAGGCGCATGGAACGCTGTTCCCTTCCCACCGTAGTGGTCCCTGTTTTTCTACTTGCATTTTTACGTGCTTTCGAACTGCTAGGTTGGCAGAAGCTGGGACGAGTAAGAGGCGCTCACTCTGTTATGCGGCACTCGGGATTCGACCCGCCAAACTGCCGACCGTCTGATTGACAAGCTCAGTGTCCTAACCCACTGAGCCACACCGTGTCCCTTTTAGTTGATTTATAGGGCAACCCTAATGGCTGAAACCTTAAAAGTTTGACAGATCAGCTGATCCAGAAGGCACACCTGCCAAGGTTCCCTCAGGGCAGCCGTTCCCAACCTCTTCTATATCCCTAGAACGCTTCCGATATATTCTTGCACCCCTTGCAAAAGTTCGAAATAACGGCAACGAATGATGCATAATACACTATAATTTTGAAATTTCTAAAGCCAAGTTTGCGTACCCCCTGGAATATCGTCCCATATCCCTGCCTTAGGAGGAAGATCCAGGAAAACAGCAAACAGAGGATGAAAGGAAGAAAATGCATATTATTATTGTTATTATTGATCATCGCACAGTCAGCCAGATGTTCAGACTGGATTTGGCATTTTTGTCTACCTATCAACCTGGGATAGGCAGATGTGGATGTTGGATGGTATCACAGATCTCGTTGCAGGATGGAAGCAGTTCCTAGTAAGGCCGCCTTTTGCAACTGACTAATGGCGAATTTGTCAGTGCCGATGATGGTGTTCAAGTGGTGCTCCAGTTGCTTTGGGATTAATTATTATTATTATTATTGGAATAATACACTACTAAGCAGGCATATACATAGAATGAAGGCTACTGCTAAGCTTGTAAGCCGCCCTGAGTCTTCGGAGAAGGGCGGGATATAAATGGAATTTTAAAAAAAAATTGGAAGAAAATGCATATTATTATTAAAGGAAGAAAATGCATGTTTTTTATTTATTATTATTATTATAAAACTTTTATTCATAAAACATGAACCTCAGTCAACTGAACACTCAAATTGACTGGCGCTAATGGTTGACCCGGGTTGCTGCCAGCATCCTAGCTGCATCAACCAGGTACCTCCTTAAAATGTAAGATGTTCCAAGTAGCACCGTGGTTTTTTTTGTAGCATTGCTGGAGTTATTGCAGGAAGCTGCAATTTCTTGATGTATTTTGCAAAGTTTCTGGACATAGTTCCCAGTGCCCTGATGACAGTGGGTGTCACTGTTACACGTTTCGTCCATAATCGCGCAGTCTGGATGGCCAGGTCATGATATTTTGCATCATTATTATTATTATTATTATTATTATTATTATTATTATTATTATTATTATTATTATTATTAGTTGACTCAGCCTTCCATCCTTCCCAGGTCGGTAAAACGAGGACCCAGATTGTTGGGGGGAGGGGGTCAACAGGCTGACTCTGCAAACCGCTCAGAGAGGGCTGCAAAGCGGTATATAAGTCTAAGACGTGCTATTATTACCATTACTATTTTGCAATTATTTATTATCAACAGCAATAATACGAATACAGCAACGGCGCTGCTTTAGGATCCCTTTCCAGAGCACGACACCATAAGTCTCTCGAGACGGAAGGATGCCAAGGAAGGAGCTATTATTTTATTTATTTATTATTAATTATCAAGACCAGCAATACGAATACAGCCAGGGGGGCGAACGTGGGCCAAGCACAATCACTAGAATAATCGGAATAGCACCAGCATGCAACCAGGGTGGCCTGGCGAGGCTTCCAAAGGGGGGGAGGGGGATTATTTCCTAAAATTATTATGAATTATCGTGAATTATTTTCCAAAGTGGGGGGTGGGGGTGGATGGAGCCCATCCCTGAGGCGCCCCTTGTTGGGGGGGGCTACCCTCCCCTCCCCCAAGAGGCCCAGTGAGGGCAATGCCCCCCTCCTTAGGAGGGACCCCTCCCATCCTCCCCGAAGCGCAGGGGAGGATGGGGGTGGGAGTCCCCAGGGAAGCCCCACCTCCACACGGCCCCCTGAGAAAGAAAGAAAGAAAGAAAGAAAGAAAGAAAGAAAGAAAGAAAGAAAGAAAGAAAGAAAGAAAGAAAGTAAAGGAAGAAAGAAAGAAAGAAAGAAAGAAAGAAAGAAAGAAAGAAAGAAAGAAAGAAAGAAAGAAAGAAAGAAAGAAAGAAAGAAAGAAAGAAGAACGAGAGAGAGAGGAAAGAAAGAAAGAAAGAAAGAAAGAAAGAAAGAAAGAAAGAAAGAAAGAAAGAAAGAAGGAAGGAAGGAAGGAAGAAAGGAAGGAAGAGAGAAAGGAAGGAAGTAAGGAAAGAAAGAAAGAAAGAAAGAAAGAAAGAAAGAAAGAAAGAAAGAAAGAAAGAAAGAAGAAAGGAAGAAAGAGAGAAAGGAAGGAAGTAAGGAAAGAAAGAAAGAAAGAAAGAAAGAAAGAAAGAAAGAAAGAAAGAAAGAAAGAAAGAAAGAAAGAAAGAAAGAAAGAAGGAAGGAAGAAAGGAAGGAGGAAAGAAGAAAGAAAGAAAGAAAGAAAGAAAGAAAGAAAGAAAGAAAGAAAGAAAGAAAGAAAGAAAGAAAGAAAGAAGAAAGGAAGAAAGAGGAAGGAACAAGGGAAGAGAAGGAAGAAGAGAAGGAAGGAAGGAAGGAAGGAAGGGAGAGGGAGAGAAAGACTCACCGGAGCCCGCGCAGGGAGCCCGGCCGGCGGAGCAGCGGCATTGCCATCCTCCTCCTCCTCCTCCTCCTCCTCCCGCCCGAGCCCGAAGGAAGAGACGGACGGACTGACGGCGGACGATGCCGGGCGCCGCGTGCCGCCCATTGGGCCGAACCATTCCTCGGGCGAGAAAAGGAGGGGGGAGCCGCTCTTTTTGTTTTCTTCTTCCTTGGCCGAAGAGGCGCTTGGTCGCCAGGAGGAGACGGTCGCCCCGTTTTTAACGCGCGTAACGCATCTATTTCTGGAAACTTTTTCCCAAGCGTCTCCAAAGCTCCGGAAAGGGCCTCTCGGGGCGAGGAACACCCCTCCCGGGAGTGTGGCGAATGGACGAGTCCGTCGCCCGCCCCGGTGGGGGGGGGGGAAAAAGGGGCGGGAAGCAGGGCGGACCAATCGGGAGGCGCCCCTCCTGGAGCGCCAATCGGAAGCCGCGCTGGACCTACTCCTCCTGCCCCGCCCCCTGGAAAAATTGCTCAACTGAGTGGGGGACACAGGAGAGGGAGGGGGGAGGAGGAGGAGGGGGCGAGGAGGAGGAGGGGGCGCAGGACTACAACTCCCATCACTCTCAGGCTGGGAAGCGGGCACAGCGGCCCCGGCTCCAAGCCTGGGGACGTTCTTGGCCCAAAGAGGCGGCGATTGCAACTTGGGGAGGGGGATGCCACTTATGTGTGGGGGGGGGGCAAGTGTCCCCATTCATTCCCCAGCCTACCTCGCAGGGGGCTTGTGCGGGTAGATCGCCAAGTCAGCCAAGGTTGGGCACCGTCGAAGCCCAACAACAGGGTGGATTGCCTGCTTGGCACAGGGTGTCCTACCCTGCAAGGACGTTGTGTCTTCTGGGCTCGGCTTGCGGTAGGGAGCGGGAGGGGGGGGAGAATATTTATTTATTTATTAATGGGACTTATATCCCGCCCTAATCTCCCCGAAGGACTCAGGGCGGCTCACAACAACATATAACGGAAATGAAGATAAAATTAAAAAAGTCATCTGTGCAATAAATTAAAATTAAAAATTAAAAATAAATTAAAAAAAAAAATAACACAAGAGAATGTAAAGTCACCTCCCAGGATATGGGGGGGGGTGTGGAAAAAACCACCCACTTTTTCCTTTTTTGACCTTAAGCCTGCGGCTTTTCACCCTTCCGGTTGGAATAAAAAAGCCTGCCAAAGCACGCCTGCAAACATACGGCATTCTCTCTCGTTAGGGTCTTCGCGGAGGAATAGCAAAGGGACCCCCACCCCAAAAAAGAGGGTCTCCGGACGGGCCAAGGAGACCCTCCCCTCCCCAGCCTCGCTTACCTTAAAAATGGATGGATTCTTCCTCCATGGGTGGCACTTGGGGGCAACACGAGGCCTGGGAGCACGGGGGGGGGGGAGGGTAAGGCCCATTGGGGAAGACTGGCACCCAAGACCCAGAGGGAGGGAGGGTTCGCACCGGGGAGGGAAATTGGGGTGCAACTAAAAAAAAGAGACCCACGCAAAACTTTTAGTAACCAGAAAATTTGGCATTTATTGTTCAGGGGGTTTCTCTTCCTCGGAAACCAAGAGCGACCGTACCCCGTTTCCCGCCCGCCGGCCGAGAAGCTTCGAGAACGTCCCTCGTTCACAAGAGAAAAAACCCGTTTGGTACATTGTCGTACGAAAGGGGGAAAACCCCCCCCCAGAGATAAACCCACCACCCTTCCTAAGGGAGAATCGGGAGGTGGGGAGGGAGACGGGGTGGGGGGTTCAAAGGAGGGTCCAACCACAGATGTGTACCTGCCGCCTTCTCCGAGAGGGCGACATTGGGGTCAATTTACCCCAAGGTGCAAAAAAAGGTGTGTGGGTGGGTGTCACGCGTTGGGAGGGGGGAGAAAGGAAAAGCGTTGGCTCAATGCGTGCGGAAGGTTTGGCACAGGGTGAGGGGTGGGGTGGGGGGACAGGGTATGTGGAAACCACCCCCTGGAAGATGGGGGGGGGGTTCCTGAGGTCACCAATTCTCAGTGCCCGATCCATCATTTTTAAAGTGGCGCAAGAAAAGAGGGGGGAAACGACACCCACAACCCTTTTGGAGCGAGCTTAACCAACGGCTTCTCCTGGCAAGCGCACAAATAAAGACGGAATCTGGTTTAAACACCCGCGCCCCCCCCCTTGAAAACAGGCCGATATACAGAATATAAAGCACAATATGTACAACACGGTAAACGTCTCCATGCCAAACGCAGTCGGCTTTCTCGTATCAAGAGACTCCTGGGCCGACCTCTCGAGAAAGCGGAATAAGGTTTGGGGGTGACTTTTCATTAACTATTCGCAGGGGTCTTCAAACTTGGCCCTTTTATGACTTGTGGACTTCAACTCCCAGAATTCCTCAGCCAGCATGCCCAGCTGAGGAATTCTGGGAGTTGAAGTCCACAAGTCATAAAAGGGCCAAGTTTGAAGACCCCTGAACTATTGCTTGCAATCGTCCTTTTCTACACCCCCACCCCCACCCCACCCTTCATTCCTTCGCATGCACCCCAAACGTGGACAGTACGCGTTGGTGGCTTTGGAATGAGAACGATGCCGTGGGACGAAGAAGAAGAAGAACAACCAGGCCATGTTTTTTTTTAAAAAAAAGGATAAAAAAACACCGTTTTTTTGGTCTTAAGCAGCTTTGCAAAAATGTTCCGACTTATTCCAGCTTAAAAGTAGATGCAGACCCAACCTTGCCGTTTACACAACCTTACACAACAAGGATGAATTGGCTTTGAATCTTTTCACCACTGGACCTGCCGTGACGTCCGAGATCCAAGAGGGAAAAAGGACGGGAGTTTCTGCTTCCCAAATCATTTCCCTCGCATGCTGTGCGGCAACAAAAGTGTGATTGGCTTGATTTTAAGGAATAGGTGCCGGAGCTGAGAGAACCGTCACCAGGCTTAAATTTAAATTTGCTGCGTCCTCATCATGGCTTGAGCTAAAATTGAATTACGCCGATCCTGGGAACGAGATACGGTTTCTTTGGACATTTTATTCTCTCTTTTCCTCCCCCCCCCCACCTTTTAAACAACATGCATTCGACGAAGTAAAGGCGTCTCCCCCCCAAATGTGGTACAAAACCCAGTTTGCTTAGGAATTGGACAGACCGCCGTCGCCCTGCTAACAAGCAAAGGAAAAATGTTAGCTCCCCCCCCCCCTGCCCCTAAAAAACCCACCAGAAAAAACGAGATTGGTAAGTCTTTTAAAAAGTGTCGCTGGGACACGGTCCTGTGAAGACAAAACAAAGTATTTACAGCAGAGGTCTTCAAACTTGGCCCTTTGATGACTTGTGGACTTCAACTCCCAGAATTCCTCAGCCAGGTATGCTGGCTAAGAAATTCTGGGAGTTGAAGTCCATAAGTCATAAAAGGGCCAAGTTTGAAGACCCTTGATTTACAGCCTTACGGAAGAGTGGCGGGGGGGGGGGAAGAGAAAGGAAGTAATTGAATGTATGTCCTGTAGCCCCACCGATATATTTATTATTATTATTATTTTGCTTTTCCTGGTGCGCTTTCAATCCCCGGAGAGACCCACCCCCGTCCGCGCACTGTGCCAGCACCATCAATGCCCACGGAGCGAAGCCACTCCTGACCGCAATTACGCACCGCTCTCTTGACCCTTGAATCGCTCGCCGCTGCCCATGCAGTGGCAAAAAAAAAACCTGAATTAAAGCCTGCGTGTAACGTTTGGTGACCACCGCTTTGTGCGATCCCGGAGCATCGCAACTTTTATTGTCTTCAGCAATTTCTCCCCACTTCCCTTCCACACCTACACAAAAGCCGCCACCACGTCTTCTCTGTGACAAGTTGCCCAGGCCGTCCTCGGGGGAAGTGTCAAAAAAAGCCAAGATGTGAGGCCGGACACGTTCTCCACCCCGTGCGGGTAAAAGCGGGGTGGGGATTGGGTTGCGCACCTGCCATCTTAACTTTCGGACACCCCTCCTGTGGATAGGGGTTCGGAGCCCACCTTGTTCCAGCTCAAAGAACTGCCCTCGCGCCCCCAACGCCAGGCGACGGCCCCTTCCTCGCCTAGGTACCCACCCACCCCGCCAGCCAGGACGGTGCCCACCTCCTACCAACCTTCATTCACGTGCCCTCCGTTAAAAGCTTACACACCAAACCCTGCTTGTGCGTTCAGAAGTAAAACAGTAACAGGCACAACGAAACGGGGGAATCCGCCAGCCGCCCAATTTTGGCGGCGATGGAAGAGAGCGCCCGTTCTCAACAGCCAGGCCGCGAAACAACTGTGAAATCCGACAGATGTTCCAAGGGCAAAACCGAAGCGTTGGGCTGGGAGGAGAAAAAGAGCCCGATCCGGGCACGGGCCTTTTCGCAAAAAAAACCCACACCAATTTAAAGCAGCCCAAATTACAATGACCTCAAGGCAAGTTTTTTTTTATGAAAGTACCGTGTATCGACTCTTTAACAACAACAACAACGACAACAACAAAAGAAAAGTAATAATAGGAGTGTGGGAAGTTGGTTGGTTTGAAGGAAAGAAAAGGATGCAATTTTGGCTAGGGGGAAAAAAACAGCGAAGGAAAAGCAGTTTGGGAGAAGAATCCACACACACACACACAGACACACAACCAAAAACTCACCGGGGTTGTGGGGAAAAAGTGCCCTAAGCAGCCCGTCACCGGAGGGGGTCAGTCTAGACACGGTGGCTTCTTTGCAAAGGACCGAAACCGCACACACACACCACCTTGGGAAGAAGTTTCACAGCACAGAACAAGAGCAGAAGTGTGCACAGCTGGAAGGATGTGTGTGTGTGTGTGTGTGTCTCCAGCTGGCTTCAGGTGTGGATGGGGAGAGGGGGGGGGTGTCTCCTAACTGACCCTCATCCTGCCACCGTTCACATCGAACGGCCAGCCGCCCACAGACGCCAAGCAATTAATTGGCCAGCCGGTCGGTCGGGTGCACACGGTGTTGCCACCAAACGTGAGCAAGAGAGAGTGAAAGGATGAAAGGGGGGGGAGAAATAAAAATAAAAATAAAAATAAAAATAAAAATCGTTTGCTTCCTTTTTCAGTGGCCTGCTTGTGGGATGCGCCGACCTCTCCCGAGTGGCACGTCCACACCCCTCGTCCCCAGAGAATACTTCGCGTCAGTGGAACGCAAAACACGAGGAGGGCATTTTCGGGTGCCGCCAGCCTGGACACCCCCATGGCTTCCCTCCTCATCTCTTGAAGCCCCCCCCCACCCCGAGGCCGGGAACACAACGCCCGGCGCTCGGGGAAGAAGCAGCAGCAGCAAAAAAAAAAACACACAACAAGAACAACAACAACACAGCTCTCCAGCCATAACGGACATAACCCCAGGCCGGGCCAAGGGTACCAAACCGCCGAGCGCCGGGGAGAGAAATCCCAACGCGGCAGAGACCCAAACGTGCCGGGGAGAAATAAGGCAAGCAAAACACTCTTGCTTTTTTTTTTCTTCTCGTTTTTGTTTTTTTGCATAGTAGTTAAAAAAAAACTGGGACCCTTCCCCACCCTGCGGTCCCCTTCTGGCTTTGCCGCGGCGGCCTTACCTCGGCTCGGCCACCCTGGGCAGCCAAAGGAGGACGTTGGTCTGGAGCCTCTCAAGCCCACCTTCCCACCCCACCCCACCTCCCCCGTCCCCAGGAGTTTGCCTTCCGTCCCGACGCAGGCGGACGTGCCACAGCCCGGAGCGAAGGCACAGGTAGAACTGCAGCTTTTTTTTTTTTGTCACATTTGTCGTGGACGGAACAGTACAAAAGTTTTTTTCTCTGTGTGTGTGTGTGTGTGTGTGTGTGTGTGTTTTTTTTTTTACAGCACCAATCCTGAGATGACGCGGGAGGGCCGAGCCCTCCGGGAACGCCGGCCGAGGACGCTGAAGTCCTGGAGCCCTCATATGCTGCCGGTTTTCGACTTTTGCCCAGGTTTTTTGTAAGTCTTCTCTTCTCCCCGTCCCGCACCCCCCCACACACACACACACCCCTTTTCTTCTGTGCCCCGCGCTCTGGGCGTTCATCAGCTGACCATCGGCTCGACGTCGGCGTCTCGATCAAAGTCGTCCTGAATCTCATCCGTGTTTCCTGAGTCGCTGCTGGCGAGTGAGCTGGGGGAGGGGGAATTCCTGGAGGAAAGACAAAAGGCGGGATCAGGTTACGAACCTCGGATGGATAGATAGATAGATAGATAGATAGATAGATAGATAGATAGATAGATAGATAGATAGATAGATAGATAGACAGACAGACAGACAGACAGACAGACAGACAGACAGAGATAGATAGATAGATAGATAGATAGATAGATAGATAGATAGATAGATAGATAGATAGATGGATGGATGGAAGGAATAAATAATAGATGATAGAAATGACGATAGAGATTTACATAAAGATATATATATATATATATATAGATAGATATAGAGATAGAGATAGAGATAGAATAAATAATAGATGATAGAAATGAGATATAGAGATAAATATTTAGATGGATGGATGGATGGATGGATGGATGGATGGATGGATGGAATAAATAATAGATGATAGAAATGATATATAGACATAAATGGAGATAGATAGATAGATGATAGATAGATAGATAGATAGATAGATAGATAGATAGATAGATAGATAGATAGATAATGATGGATGGATGGATGGATGGATAGAATAAATAATAGATGATAGAAAGGATGAGATATAGACATATATAGATATATAGATAGATATATAGATAGGTAGATAGATATAGAATAAATAATAGATGATAGAAAGGATGATAGATATACAGACAGATATGACAGAATAAATAATATGATAGAAATGATGATAGAAATGATGAGATATAGAGATATAGAGAGATAGAGAGATAGAGATAGATAGATATAGATAGAATAAATAATAGAAATGATGAGATAGATATATAGATATAGACAGACAGATAAAAAATAAAACAAAACACCCTCTACGGAACACTGGAGATCAGCCTCTTCCTGCTGCCTCCCACTCCCGCCGGGGGTCTTGGTGTGCCCCCCCTCCTCCTGCCCCACCTTTCCGCGGAGCCTTTGATCAGCCGCCGGCAGGTCTCCATCTGCACGTCCAGGCCTCGCTTCATGCTGCACATCTCCATGTACTCGTGGAGGTGACGGTTCATGTCGCTCTTCGCGGTGGCCAGTTCCAGCTGCGGATGGGGGGGGGGGAAAGGGGGAGAAGGACAGGCGGTTGAACGAGACCCCCCTGCCTTTTGCTGAGCAGCCCTCGGGCCCCAGCCCGCTCAGTGGACTTGGGCTGTGGACAAAGCGCATCCCTTCGGTAAGACGGCGACCGGGTCCTCCGCCCGTTTTTGGGGGGCGTCTGTGACACACCACGCGCCGTTTCTGCAGCCGAGGGACCACCGCCCCCCCCCAAAAAACCCAGTTTCATTCCCACCCCCTGCAGCGGAGATGGCCTTCCTTCCCTGCCTCTCCCCGGCCAGCTCATCCTTTCTCTTTACCTCGATCTGTCCTATGGTTTCTTGATATTCCTTGTCCCGGGTTTTGAAGAAAAATTCCGTCTCGTGGATTAAGTTGCCCAGGTTCTCCTCTGGCTGAAAGACACGCCAAGGGGCAGTGTCAGAATCCATTTATATTTTATTTTATTATTTTATTTTTTATTTTATTTTAATTCCATTTATATCCCGCCCTTCTCCGAAGACTCAGGGCGGCTTACAAGCTTAGCAGTAGCCTTCATTCTATGTATATGCCTGCTTTATTAGGGCTTTCACACACACACACACACACACACACCCAAGCGGCATTATTACAAAGTCAGCTTAATTGCCCCCAACAATCTGGGTCCTCATTTTACCTACCTCGGAAGGATGGAAGGCTGAGTCAACCTTGAGCCTGGTGGGACTCGAACCTGCACTAATTGCAGGCAGCTGGTGTTACTTAAGGAGGCATTCGCCCACTGCTCCACCAAGGCTCTAGATGATTATCACATTCATAAATCTATGTTTAAAACATTATTCCCCCCCCCCCATGGATTCTGCCATCTCCCGAGGAAGGCGGAGCGGATGTGGATTCAGCCTGCCTTAGGTTATTTCAAAGACCAAGGGAAACCTTTTGAACTGGGGGGAACAAAAGAGAAGAGGGCTTCTGGCTTGTGTGTTCTTTTAATTCTGGAGAGGAAGAAGGCATGAGCCTTGGTGGAGCAGCCGGCTAATGCCTCCTTAAGTAACACCAGCTGCCTGCAATTAGTGCAGGTTCGAGTCCCACCAGGCTCAAGGTTGACTCAGCCTTCCATCCTTCCCAGGTAGGTAAAATGAGGACCCAGATTGTTGGGGGCAATTAAGCTGACTTTGTAATAATGCTGCTTGGCCCCCCCCCCGAAACCCCTAATAAGCAGGCATATACATAGAATGAAGGCTACTGCTAAGCACATTGATTTGTGCTTCTTAGATTGTAAGCCGCCCTGAGTCTTCGGAGAAGGGCGGGATATAAATGGGATTAAAAAAAAAATAACCATAAAGATTCGAAGTTCCTTTTTTCCCCCCACGAAAGGGATGATAGAAGGATGGGGGGGGCTGACCAAATGGGGTTGAGGGAAGGGGGGTTGAACCGGGTATCCTTTGTAAAATTTCAATTTGTAAAACAATACTAAGTCCTGTCTTGTATTCCCACAACCAAGCATGTCCTAGTAAAAATTCCTTTTGGACTAGAACTGACTTCAAGAGTTTTTGTCTTCCTAAGACGTGGTTTGGGGTGGGTCCTGACAGGCAGGCTTAGGAGAGGCAGGGCAGCGAGGCCACTGCCTGGGGTCTCCGCCAGCCCAGCCCCCTCCCCGCCCGCCCCCAGCTCCTCTGCTGCCTCCTGGGGCTCCTTCCTTGGATTCGAGATGGGACAGGGATTAATATTCATATGGACTTGCACGTAAGGGTGTGGGTATATGCACACGTGTGTATGTGGCATGTTTATGTGTGTGCTATGTGCGTGCGTACCCTTGAGAGCAGGCAACAGACTTTCATTTTTAATGTGTGCCCGTGTGCCCAGAGTAAAAAAAAAATGACAATAAGGCAGGCGTCTTCCAACTTGGCCCTTTCGTGACTCATGGACTTCAACTCCCAGAATTCCTCAGCCAGGCATGCCATGTTTGAAAACCCCACGTGCCTGGCTGAGGAATTCTGGGAGTAGAAGTCCAGGAGTCATAAAAGGGACAAGTTTGAAGACCCCTGCAATAAAGGTTATCTTATCATCTTTTATCTTATCAGATCTTACTTTATATCTCATCCTATCTTATATCTTGTCTAATCTTATGCCTTATCTTTTATCTTATGTTTGATCTTAGCTCTTATCTTATCATCTTTTAACTTATCAGATCTTACTTTATATCTCATCCTATCTTATATCTTGTCTAATCTTATGCCTTACCTTTTATCTTGTTTGATCTTAGCTCTTATCATCTTTTATCTTATCATCTTACTTTATCTCATCCTATCTTATATCTTGTCTAATCTTATGCCTTATCTTTTATCTTGTTTGATCTTAGCTCTCATCTTTTCTTATCATCTTACTTTATATCTCATCCTATCCTATCTTGTCTATCTTATGCCTTACCTTTTATCTTGTTTGATCTTAGCTCTCTCTTATCTTATCATATCTTATTTTATATCTCATCCTATCTTACATCTTGTCTAATCTTATGCCTTATCTTTTATCTTATGTTTGATCTTAGCTCTTATCTTATCATCTTTTATCTTATCATATCTTACTTTATATCTCATCCTGTCTTATATCTTGTCTAATCTTTATGCCTTATCTTTTATCTTGTTTGATCTTAGCTCTCATCTTTTATCTTATCATATCTTACTTTATATCTCATCCTATCTTATATCTTGTCTAATCTTATGCCTTATCTTTTATCTTATGTTTGATCTTAGCTCTTATCATCTTTTATCTTATCATATCTTACATCTCATCTCATCTTATCTCTTATGTCCAATCTCACGCCTTATCTTTCATCTTACGTTTTATTTTAGCTCTTATCTTAGCTTAATCTTATCCAAGCCTGCACAAAACCCACCAGCCCTTCAGAGGAGGGACAGGCACCAAAGCTGGCCAGGTGTTCATTCTCTCACTCAACACCACTATACCTTCAGGTATAATTAAGATCAAAGGCTTCTGAAAGGTTGCCGAAGCCACGGTGAGTTTGGTTTGGCACCGACGTAGGACTCGAGAGTTAGCTAAGGAAGCGGAGCTAAAATTAAAAACAGGGACTGGGCCTGCTGGTGAAGTGAGGTTAATATTTAAACATTTGACCTGACTTGACTGGGCTGTGGTGGCGCAGTGGTCAGAGTGCAGCACTGCAGGCTGATTCTGCTGACTGCCCGCTGACTGCAGTTTGGCAGTTCGATCCTGACCGGCTCAAGGTGGACTTGGCCTTCTGTCCTTCCGAGGTAGGCAAAATGAGGACCCAGATTGTTGGGGGTGGGGGCAAGAGGCTGACTCTGTAAACCCCTTAGAGAGGGCTGCAAAGCGCTGCGAAGCGGCATATAAGTCTAAGGGCTACTGGTATTTTCTCTTTCTTTCTTTCTTTCTTTCTTTCTTTCTTTCTTTCTTTCTTTCTTTCTTTCTTTCTTTCTTTCTTTCTTTCTTTCTTTCTTCTTTCTTTCTTTCCTTCCTTCCTTCCTTTCCTTCCTTCTCCTCCCTCCCTCCTTTCCTTCCTTCCCAGTGGTTAGAATGCAATATTGCAAGCTGACTCTGCCCACAGCCAGCAGTTCAATCCTGACCGGCTCAAGGTTGACTCGGCCTTCCATCCTTCCGAGGTCGGTCAAATGAGGAGCCAGATTGTTGGAGGTGCAACAGGCTGACTCTGTAAACTGCTTAAGAGGGGGCTGCAAAGCGCTGCGAAGCAGCATAGAAGTCTAAGGGTTACTGGTATTTTCTTTCTTTCTTTCTCTTTCTTTCTTTCCTTTTTCTTTCTTCTTTCTTTCTCTTACTTTCCTTCCTCCCTCCCTCCTTTCCTTCCTTCCCAGTGGTTAGAATGTAATATTGCAAGCTGACTCTGCCCACAGCCAGCAGTTCAATCCTGACCGGCTCAAGGTTGACTCGGCTTTCCATCCTTCCGAGGCCGGTCAAATGAGGACCCAGATTGTTTTGGGGGGGGCAAATAGGCTGACTCTGTAAACCGCTTAAGAGGGGGCTGCAAAGCGCTGCGAAGCAGCATATAAGTCTAAGGGCTACTGCTGCTGCTCTTAATAACAGCAGTTCATCCATGGAAAGCGGGCCCTGAATGAAAGCAGAGTCCGAGTCGGGTCCAGGGCTTGGAAGGCAGAGGCTTGTCAATGGGGGGGGGGGGAGGAGAGAGAAGAGGCCCCCACTCACCTCTCCTGGGAGCTCCACGGTGGGGTTGCAGTTGGTAAAGTCTTCCCAGAGCAGCAGAGTGTCTTCGTTTTCCTCCCACGTCAAGCTGTCACAGTCGTCATCAAAATCAAAGGTCTCCCGCCTGCTTGAAGAGAGGAGTCCTCACGTTTACAACTCGGTTTTTCCAGCTTCGGAGGAAGCCCCGAGGACTGGCTAGCACTAGCGGAGGAGGAGGAGACCGGGGGGGGGGGCGTTGGGCCGAGCCCCTTTCCCTCCCGCCTGTCTTTCCTTCCGTCCTGCTTCAAGAAGGTAGCCCTCCAGAGGGCGCTCTGCACTAACCGACAGTCCTGCCTTCCCCGCTGCCCTGCCCTGCAAGAATCAAAGGGTGTCCTGTCCGCCCCCCCGCCTTCCCCCCCCCAAAAGCCCAAAGGAACAGGGCCTTGTCTGGGATTATTTTAGCTTTCCTTCTTTCCTTCCCACATCCTTCCTTCCCCCCATCCTTCCTTCCTTCCCCTTTCCTTCCCCCGTCCTTCCTTCCCCCCTTCCTTCCTTCCTTCCTTCCCCCCTTCCTTCCTTCTTTCCTTCCCTTTCCCGGAAGACGCACAGCCCCAGGTTGGTTTCTCGGGCCGGAGATACACACACACCCCGCCTCCGGCAGCAAAGCCTAAACAGAGCCGCCGAGGGGGGGGGGGGAGGAGGGCGAGGTACTTACAAGTGATTGAACATCCTCTTCATTTCATCGGTGATGTTGAGCGAGCAGCTGACCTCCTCCTCCGAGAAGCGGGCGTTGTCCGTCTCCTGCTCGGCCACGTCTTCTTCCGACGTGAACCGGCGCTCCTTCTTCTTGGAAGCCACCTTGACCGGAGGAGAATAGGACCGTGACCGACAGGCCGGGATGGGCTGCTGCCCCGCCAGAGGAGCGGGGAAGAGAGGGCGAGCGGGCGCACACAAGCCACACCAGAGGTGTTAAGTCAACAGGCCACGAGGACGTCAGGCGGCGCAGCAGAAGCAAGCCACGGGCGGCCTCGGGCCACTCGGCCAGCCATGCGCAGGCCCAAAACGGGGGTGGGGGGGTGGCGCGTGGGGTGGGGTGGGGTGGGAAAACGCTGAAGCAGCTGGAGGCGCTTAGGGCGGGAAGCTGCGGAGCAAGAGGAACTGGCGGGAGAGGCATCTTCTCAGCTTGTAGGGGAGAAGCCACCGCGGGGCCCGTGTCTGTCTACCGGCAGAGCTAAATCAGGCCAGGAAAACGGGCTACACGGAATGGAAGCCGGAGGAGGAAAAAAGAGCGGAAAACACACGCACACACGCACACGCGCACACACTCAGGGGTTAGTTTCAGACACCAGAGAATGAAAAGGAGACTCGCTCACGACCGTAGCCAGGGGACCCCGAGTGCCGTTTTGGGGACTGTCTCCAGCTCCCGAGGCTGCCCTTATTCCCCGCTTGGAAGTCGGGGGCCATTGGGGGCCGCCGGTGGCGGGATTAGGCCTTGGAGCCAACGAGGGGCTTGGGGTAGCCACTGCCGGCTCCCCTTGAAGGCAGCCAAGTGCTTGGTTCAATCCCACGCCCACCCCTAGCCGGGAGCTAAAGAAACGGGCGAGATCTCCAAGTGGGACTTCTTGAGAACTAGGTGACTCCTCCTGGGGGTCTGGCGCTTACGAACCCGGCCAGGAGGAGGGGAGGAGGGGAGAGTGGGGACCAGGGAGGTCATCAGTTCCACTTCTTCTTCTTCTTCCTCCTCCTCCTCCTCCTTAAAACCACACAGCCGTGTGTTCTTCCGCAGGGCCGGGCCAACCGAATCACCTGGAATATCTTGGTAACGTCTTCCGAGTTGCGCTGCTGCGCTACATCGCACAGCTTGGCTGTGATATCGATACGCCGGCAGATGTCCATGTCCACTCTCATGGCTTTCTCTTGGATCTTTGAGTCCAGATCTGTCATGGGCTGCGGGGAAGGACAGCAGGGGGGGGGCGGGTTACACACCTCGCAAGAGCAGAGGGGCGCTCCGCGGATCAGGCCGGCCTTCGCACGGGAGGCTGCCCCCTTTTCCGAGCACCACCAAGGCGCTCCGAGTCGTTCACGGACGCGGACAAAACGTTCCCCTCGAAGAGAGCAGTTGGGCGCTTTCCCAGGGTGTGGGTGTGTGTTTCTGTGTGTTTGTGTGTGGGAGACAATTACAGTGGGATACGGGGACTGTCTGAAACACAAAGTCCAACTAGGAAACTCACCGGCCTGCTGCGAAGGCAAAAGCTTCCTTTGACCTAGGCCGGGGGTAGGCAACCTCGGCTCTTTTATGACTCATGGACTTCAACTCCCAGAATTCCTGAGCCAACATAGTTGGCTCAGAAATTCTGGGAACTGAAGTCCACGAGTCATGAAGGAGCCATAGTTCAATGCTGGCTCAGGACTTCTGGGAATTGAAGTCCACGAGTCATGAAGGAGCCATAGTTCCCCCACGCTGGCTGAGGAATTCTAGGAGTTGAAGTCCACGAGTCATGAAGGAGCCATAGTTCCCCCATGCTGGCTCAGGAATTCTGGGAATTGAAGTCCACGAGTCATGAAGGAGCCATAGTTCCCCCATGCTGGCTCAGGAATTCTGGGAGTTGAACTCCATGAGTCATAAAAGAGCCGAGGTTGCCTACCCCTGACCTAGGTTATCTCGACCCAAAACTTTGTTGGGTTTCCCCCCCCCCCTTGAAAACATTCCGCTTCTCATCCAAGAAGCTTCCTCGGTTCTTCAGATGAGAAGCGAAACGTTTTCAAGGGGGGGAGGGGGAAGGAAAAATAAATAAAGCAACAACGAGGAATGTCCAGCCGCCTTTGGGACAAGCCGGAGGACGGAGAACCGCCATTGACATCTCGATGTCAGCAACCTGCCCTCCACGAGGTTCTCGTCCTCCGCTCTCTCGAGAACAGAGGATTTTAAGAGTCTTGGAATCTAAAGCCAACAAACGAAGTGTGTGTAGGTGTGTTGTGGGGGGGGGGGAGGAGGGGGAAACCCACTTCACCAAGACCCAAATCTGCGCGCAGCACGCAAAGAAGGAAAGCTGACATTTTTTGCCTCGGGCAATAAAACAAGAGGCTCACACACCTTTGCTATCCGGCCAGTTGTCTACCTGATTTTTCAACCGGACAGACTACACAACTAGGGTTGTCAAAAAAAAAAACAACAACCGGAAAGGCACGCTTGACACCGTCCAGTGTCGTTTTCTAAGACCATCGTTTTTGAAGGGGGAGGGAGGGAAGCACACCGAGCTAAAAACGAGAAGGGCTTCCCAGTCCCCAAACATGGCTTCCCCGAGCCTAGAACAGGGGTAGGCAACCTCGGCTCTTTTTGATGACTCACGGACTTCGACTCCCAGAATTCCTGAGCCAGCTTGGCTGGCTCAGGAATTCTGGGAGTCGAAGTCCATGAGTCATCAAAAAGAGCCGAGGTTGCCTACCCCTGCCCTAGAACAAAGGGGAAAGACACAACACGCCCCTCCCCCCAAAGAAACTCCAGCCAAACACGCTTGCAATCCCTGAATGTGGGGAAGGTCGTTCTCTGTAATCTGAACTCCCCCCCCAACACACCATTTGTCCCTGCAGGAGAAGCAGAGGAGGAGAGCAAATCAGCCTTATGAGGGATGCCCCCTGCCTTTGCGGTGTCATGCGGAGGAAGGGAAGGGTGCTGAGAGGCTGCCGCCCGGGCCCAGCGCTGGCTGGCGAGAAGGAAAGACACCGGGGTGCTGGTTGGGGAGGGAGCAGCAAGTTAATGCATCGACACCAATCGGAGGGGAAGCAGGAGGAGGACGACGAGCGGGCCGGTCCGATGCATTTGGGGGGGTGGGTGAGGGGGTCACACCAGGCGGGCAATCTTAACTACAAGCAGGCCCCCCCCCCAGCCAACCGGTGTCTCTGCCTGTCCTTCGGCGGCTTCACGAGAACGACCGCTCGGCTCCGACCGGCACGGCCGCCCGGGCTTACTTACGTCGCTCATCAGACCCTTGAAGACCACCAGTTCGGCTTTGAGTCTCTCGATTTTCTCATTGAGCTCCTCCTGGAGAGCTTCGGCCTCCTGGGCTTCCTGAAAGGAGGAAGGAAAGACCTGCCGTGGAAGACGCCGAGGCGGGAGCCAGACCCAAACGGTCCCGCTGAAGGCTCGCCTTGGCGCCACCAAACCCCCTCGAGGCTTCCTCGAGGCAGAGCGCAAGTTTCACCACCTATGCTCAATCGGGTCCCAATTTCGGGGCGGGCGCCAGGACCCGTGAATTTCTCGTTTTCCAGAGGGCGGTCCACCTTCCCGCCCACCACTGCTGGCAGGAGACCCGATCTCAGTCTGCAGTGGGTCAGCCCCAGTTTTTCCCCACTCCGGGATTCCTTGCTGCAGACGGGAAGGGCTATCCCAACTAGGGCGGCTCGAGCAGGCAGCCTGAGACTGCTCTCCGTTCAACCAGGAAGAACCGTCCAGAAGAGCAGCGGTCTCCACAAGCTTGTCAACCTTCGAGACTAGTGGATTTGAAACTCCCAGCACGGCTGGCTGAGGAATTCTGGGAGTTGAAGTCCACAAGTCTTCAAAGCTGCCGAGGTTGGAGAGCCCTGCAGAAGAGGAATGGCTACCAGGCGCTGGTCACAGCCAGGAAGGCGCCTCATGGGGGCTGCGGCCGAGTTTGCTCCCTGACGCCCCAACCGAGGCCTAGCAGGCCCCTGGGATTCCCTACTCAGGGGGCTCCATTGATATTCTTGTTCACGGAGTGAACAGGCTTCAGCTCCAGAGATTGGTGTATAGGGCAACCTTGGCTCTTTTATGACTGGTGGACTTCAACTCCCAGAATTCCTGAGCCAGCCGTGCTGAGGGGAAAGGGAGAGGTTTCCAAGCTGAGCCAGGCTGGCTGAGGAATTCTGGGAGTTGAAGTCCACGAGTCATGAATGGGACCATAGTTCCCCCATGCTGGCTCAGGAATTCCGGGAGTTGAAGTCCACGAGTCATGAAGGGGCCATAGTTCCTTCATGCTGGCTCAGGAATTC
>NC_138220.1:6218796-6226296 GCF_964194415.1 Vipera berus
CTTGGCCAGCTCTTCTTCCTGGATCCAGCCATTCTGCCCTGCAAAGGAAGGCATGCTCTTTGCTCAGTAGGGACCCTCCCCCCACAACAGAAGCCCGGGGGAGGGGGTAACGGGTTCAAAATCTGGGAAGGGGAAAAAGTTTGCCTGAAATGGTATAGGGTTTCCTGCCTGAGCAGGGGGTTGGACTAGATGACCTCCAAGGTCCCTTCCAACTTTATATTATTATTATTATTATTATTATTATTATTATTATTATTATTATTATTATTATTATTATTAGTATTATTAAGTGGGAAGAGGAAGCCGCCGGGGTGTCGTCAGGCCGGCCGGCCCGCCCAGCTTTGCTAATGGCTTGGGAGGGAAGGCCCAGCCCTCGTCTCTCACCAGCCCCGCCGGCGGAGATGACAGGAGGGGGAGCCCAGAGGCCCAGGCGTGGCAGGGCGGTGGCCCCGCCTCGCTCACGGACCGGAGACACGTGTGGCTGCCACCACTGATGCGCGTCGTGGGCCTCCGCTTCCTGGCTGGCCCAGGATCCGCCCGAACCAGCCGAGCAGCCCAGGAGTTGTGGCAGGCCGGGTGGGGGGTCTGTCTCGGGCCCCCCCCCAGACTTCGTGGCAAGTCACACCTCCGCGCTTAGCTCGAAGAAACCCAAGAGGAATGCGTGGGCTGTGGCTTTGGCTGCACGCCCCACGGACAGACGGAGGGCCTTTAATGTCAGCGCTGGGACAGGACGGCAGAAAGAGAGAGAAGAAAGAGAGAGAGAGAGAGAGAGAGGGAGAGAGAGGGAGGGAGAGAGAGGGGGAGAGGGGGAGAGAGAGAGAGAGAGAGAGGGGGAGAGAGAGAGAGAGAGAGAGAGAGAGAGAGAGAGAGAGAGAGAGAGAGAGAGAGAGAGAGAATTTTTGCTGACAGTGGAGAAAGATGCTGGCACCTACATTTGCAGCAAAGTTCTCCTTCCCCAGGGCGAAGAAACTGCCCTGAAATGAAATGCCAGGGTTGCAAACCAGCTGTGGATCGCCTGGCATGTCCCGGGACCGGTGCCCGTGGTCCTGACCTCAGTGACCCTTTCGTTTGAGGGGGATTTGCTTGGAATCCGGATCCTACCGGGCTCGTGGCACCAGGCCTACCCGTCAGGCAGAAGGCCCAGCCGAGACGACGCTGCCTCCGCCCTCGGCCGAGGGGTGGCTGAGCTTCGCGAAGGGAGGGGTCCTCCGTTGGAAGAGAAGCCCCTGCAGGGGAAGACACACACACACACACACACACACACACACACACCGCCCCCACGGGTCAGCCAAGCACAGAGCTCCGGAGTCAGCAGAGCGAAACCCAAATTCGGAAGCCGCCCGCCCGCTCTCAAAGCCGATGGAGGATTCGGAGCCACATCCGGCGCCAAGGAACTGCTCCTGGCGCAAACGCCGGTCTGCCACAATTGGGAGAGAGTTAAGCAAAGCATAAATCACGATCAGATGGATTCTCCAAGGAAATGGGTGGGGGAAGCTTCGGAAGATTCATTACGTCCAATTTCAATTAGGCCTAACGCAGGGGCAGCTCCTATGAGTAAATTTTAGATTGGTATAATTTATTACAGTGGAAATTTTTCTCTTTTTCTATTATTAGCTCCAATTATATGGTATTATTATTAGTAGTAGGGACGCGGTGGCTCAGTGGGTTAGGACGCTGAGCTTGTCGATCAGAAGGTCGGCAGTTTGGCGGGTCGAATCCCGAGTGCCGCGTAACAGAGTGAGCGCCTGTTACTCGTCCCAGCTTCTGCCAACCTAGCACTTCGAAAGCACGTAAAAATGCAAGTAGAAAAATAGGGACCGCTCCAGTGGGAAGGTAACAGCGTTCCGTGCGCCTTTGGCGTCTAGTCATGCCGGCCACATGACCACGGAGATGTCCTCGGACAAGCGCTGGCTCTTCGGCTTTGAAACGGAGATGAGCACTGGCCCCTAGAGTCGGAAACGACTAGCACTCGTGTGCGGGGGAACCTTTACCTTTACCTTATTATTAGTAGTAGTATTAATATTGTTTAATAACTTGGATACTTTTATCTTACTTGTATTTATGTTGTAGGGGAGTTAAAGCACATTATGAACTTGGTTATTTATATAGTTGGTTAATGTTAGTTAGATTATGATTATGATTATTATATTTGTAACCCTGTACTCAGCTCTGGGAAGTGGGGGAGGGGGGGTTTAAGGGTGGGTTGGGGAGGGGATAATATTGTAATCTATATGAAACTTTTCAATAAGAAAGTCTTCCAAGCATGCAGCAAGGTTGTTTTAGCTATTTAAAGCGCCAATAAATGAGATGGGCCGTTTTATTTCTTGGCCCTTCTTAAAAAAAAAAAAAACACATGTGCATCCCTTTGTATATGCCAGGGGTCTTTAAACTTGGCCCTTTTATGACTTGTGGGCTTCAACTCCCAGAATTCCTCAGCCAGGCACGCTGGCTGAGGAATTCTGGGAGTTGAAGTCCACAAGTCATAAAAGGGCCAAGTTTGAAGACCCCTGGTATATGCTCTTCCCAACGTGGTTCATAAAACTGCTGAAAATGCAAACCCAGCCTGCAGCTAAAATGTAAGCCAGGGGGGGTCTTCAGACTTGGCCCTTTGATGACTTGTGGACTTCAACTCCCAGAGTTCCTCAGGCAGGCTGAGGAACTCTGGGAGTTGAAGTCCACAAGTCGTCAAAAGGGCCAAGTTTGAAGACCCTTGCCCTGACCCCAACATCCCCTTTACACCTATTTCTGGGGGGGGGGGGAGAGGAATTTTAAGAGTTGTTGGGGGTCCTCGTCATTCTCACGGCAGCCAGCGTGTCAGATTGGCAAACTCAGATCCGGAGCGATAGGCAGCCAGCCGCGCCTGTCCAGAACCAGTTCGACTTTTGCACAGCCTATTTGTGCAGCCGTTGAAAAAGAAATAAAAAATAAAAAATAAATAAAAAATAAAAAATCCTTCCCCCCCCCCCAAATATCCCGTAGCGAAGAGAATGTTTTAACTTCTTGCCTATGATCTGAGTCCTCCTGGAGAAAAAAAAAAACAATTAGCGGCAAAGCTTATGGAAACATCTGTGGCAAAAAAAATAATAAAATAAAAAATAAAAAAATAAAAATCCATTCTTCGCTTTCTCTAGCGCTGTCGTTATTATAACTGGAGGTAAAAAAAAAAGAGAGAGAGAGAGTGTGAGTTTTTCGGGGCAAAGCGGTAATTATTCTGGCAATCTGAAAAGCAGAGGATTAGCTAGCTTGCTTGAAAAGAGCTCCGGGGTGCGAGATAATTAAATACAGAACTCATGTTTCAAGAGAGCGTGCGTGCGTGCGTGTGTGTGTGTGTGTGTGTGTGTTTCCTTTTCTTTTCCTTGCCGAAGCAATATCTATCTCACCACATTGTAAGCTACCTGTCAGACTAGCTGCATTACATTAATACTCGGGTTGAATTTGAAGCCGAGATTTCCAGCGCGCTGAAAGCAGGCTGTGGAAAGGCCGCCATGTGGGGATCTTTTTATTAAAGAGTTTTACAAAAATCCCGAGTGCCGCGTAACAGAGTGAGCGCCTGTTACGCGTCCCAGCTTCTGCCAACCTAGCAGTTCGAAAGCACGTAAAAAATGCAAGTAGAAAAATAGGGACCGCTCCGGTGGGAAGGTAACGGCGTTCCGTGCGCCTTTGGCGTCTAGTCATGCCGGCCACATGACCACGGAGACGTCCTCGGACAAGCGCCGGCTCTTCGGCTTTGAAACAGAGATGAGCACCGGCCCCTGGAGTCGGGAAACGACTAGCACGCTTGTGCGGAGGAACCTTTACCTTTACCTTTTACAAAAACAAGATTTTACAATACATCCCAAAATCCCACCCACCCCAAACCACCCCCCTTCCCCCCCCACTTCCCAGAACTAAATACAGGGTATAGTTATAATAATCATATTCTAGCTAAAGATTATCCATAATATAAAATTAACCAAATTCATAATGTGCTTTAACTCCCCTTTAACATAAATACATACAAAGTACTAACACTAAAATTAATAACAATATCCCCCTAAAATCTACTCATAAGCTAAATGGAACTTTTTAGTCCCATATTTATTCTGAATATAGTCTATCCATCTCCTCCAAACTGAAATATATCTTTCTTGTGAATGATCCTTCAAATAAGCAGAAATCTTAGACATTTCTGCAAGATTCGAAGCCATGTGGGGATCTTAAGGAGCAAAGGCAAAAAAAAAAAAAAGAGGCATAGGGCTGCCCTCCGGTCAGCTAAACCAAGATCAAGAGTCACAACGATCTAGCAATCCGACGCTGGTTTTCTCAACTTGATGCGTAACCCGTAAGCCGAATGGGCATGACGGCAAAATTCAGACCAGAGACTCTCTCTCTTCTAAGGGGGGGGTCAAAAATAACCGCAGTTTTGTGGCAGGAAAGCCCCTGGCAATTTTCACCGCTTTGCCACAGGAGCAGATGCCAGTTCCATGCCTTGGATGTCTGCCCGATCCCCCCCCCCGCCCCAAGCGAGCAAGGCAGTAGCCCCCCCAGGTCTCCCCCTCGCCTATTTGCCCTCTCCTCCAGGCCGCACGCCCGGCATAAAATTGCAAAACTGCAAAGACGTGAACCGCTCACAAGGACCCCCAGTGCTCGTGGTTGGCGTCCCATCTGCCAAGCGAGCACGGGGGGGGGGGCTGCTTAATCGCTTCGGCCCCGAAAGCCAAGGAGCATTTAAAGGCTGGTGTCAGAATCCATTTATATCATATTCATAAATGTATGTTTCAAACATTATTCCACGGATTCTGCCATCTCCCGAAGAGGAGAGAATGGATGTGTATTGAACCGGTATTAGGCATTTCAAAGGAAAAGAGAAGCCTTTTGAACTGGGGAAACAAAAGGGGGGGGGCTAGCATCTGGCTTGTGTCAGGGAAGAGAGCAATAAACATGAAAGGTCCTAAGTTCCTTTTTCCCACGAGAGGGATGATACGAGGTAAAGGATGGGGGACTGACCAAATGGGGTTAAAGGGGGGTTGAACCGGGAACTCTTTATAAGGGTTTAGTGCGTGCGACAATATTAAGTCCTGTCTTGTATTCCTACAACCAAGCATGTCATAGTAAAGATTCTTTTTGGACTAGATTTGACTCCAAGAGTTTTGTCTTCCTAAGACATGGTTTGGGGTGGGTCCTGACAGCTGGAAAAAGACCCGAGGTGGGATGCTCTCTTATCGGCATGTAAAGGGTACAACGGTTGGAAACCGGCTTGGGCAGACACCGCAACCTCGCTGCCTGGACTTCAGCCTGACATTCGCCCACAAGCTGCGAGGCTGAGCTGGGCCCAACCATCCTCTTCCAACCAGCCAGGAATGAGAGAGAAGAAAAACTCTTCTGCTGGCCAAAGCGCCGTGTGAAAAAGGCAGCTTGCTAATAATTCCAAGCCAGAACACCTGCCTCTCCCCTTCCTCGCAAGAGAAAGGTGGCTTGTTGAGCACGGCGCCCTAACCAGTTCTGCTGGTCTAATAAGTCAAGACTCTGGCTCCAGATTTTAACACGTCAGGAAAGCAGCAAAGCTGCGGTGGATGCTAAAGAGAGCCTGGGCAGAGAGCGCGTGGCCGTACGTGCTTGGCCTCTCCCGAGGGCGAGAGAAGTTGGGCAGGCGGGAACAGGTCACCATCGTCGAGGAAGATCTGGGTGCCCGAGCTGGCCCGGCACGCGGATTTCCAAAGAAATCAACCCAGCTGAGAAGTTTCGACTTGCCTTTGGGTTCCAGGCGGGATCTGGCTGAAATGTAGGATCAGGGCCAGGCGGTGGACGGGCAAATGTTTCTCACGTGGGTGCCGGGCCAGGCGGAACGAGCCACGGCTGACCGAGGTTCACGCAACAGGACAAACGGAGAGGGCGGATCTGGAGGAACAAGCCTTAATGGAGACGGGGGTCCCTTTCTCTCAGCGGCCCCAGTTGGAGATGCAAGGACCGTAGGGAAGAGGCTGGCATGGGCCAAATTCATTTCCCTCCCTGCTTCTCTCCAGGACCGAAGGGGAGGGAGGAGGGGGGGGGAAGCGCAGAGATGAGATTCCCACGCATTTTTAACCAGAAAAAAAAATAACAACGATCAAGATGGCAAAGTGACAAAAATATCCACGATGGGACACTTGGGTTCCAAAACAGCCGTGTTCAGACCAGGGAGGGGTGCCGAAGGAACAACACTGGTGGCCTTTTCTGGTGACCTGGGAAAAGATTCATCTGAAGGTTCTCGCCCATTCCCAAAAACTCTGTCCCAGGAATTTAGATTAAAAGTTTCAAAGAGGCCCATTGAACCAGCTGGGGCCGAACATCTCCCTTCCACACACACACCCGCAGAACGAGGACAATGCAGCGGGAATCTTCCTTCTGGCTCCCCAATGCCTTGGGACTCACGCTGGAAATATTAAAAACACGGGAATGCGGGAAGGAACGGTCCTGGCCGAGGGCTGCCCCAGCGCCTGCTTCCTTGAGCCGGGGACCGTCCAGCCCCTTGCACCGCAGTCTCCAGCCCCTTCGGCCCGTGATTAAAGAGCCATCAAGAGCCAAAATATCTCCTCTCCAGCCCCCGCCAGCCCTGTAATTTACTGACACAATCTGAGCAAGACTGCTTACGAGAGCAGGCCTGTCAGGAATCTACCGGACTCCAGGCGTTCACTCCTATGGGCAACTTGGAATTGGAATTCATCCCTTTAATTCCCCTTCCCAGTCAATGGAACCGCTTGCCTCCAGCGGTTGTGGGTGATCCAACACTGGAGGCTTCCAAGAAGTGGCTAGACAACCACTTGTATGGAAGGATAGAGCTATTCTCCTGCCTGGCGTGAAGACCGCCAAGGTCTCTTCCAACACTCTCTCTCTCTAGCTTTCTTTTTTTTAAAAAAGAACTTTATTGGATTTTATAGGGTTGGGGATAAAATAGGGTCGGAATTAGGATTAGGGTTTAGGCTAGGGTTGGGATAAGGACAGGGTTGGGGTCAACCCCCAGCGTCACTTTCAATATTTAACAAACAGAATATTGCCTGGGTACGTACATTTTAAGTAATGATAAGTCGATACAGCAATAGATATCGAGAGTAAGTGTGACTAGTTATCGCACGCAGTATTAGTTAATCAATCCGTGACATTCTTCTCACTAGCACGCCTTCCAAACAGCGTTACCGCATTCCTTTCTCGCCGTTTCATTTTCTTGGAAGTTTATTTATTTTTATTTTTATTTTATATCCCGTCCTTCTCCGAAGACTCAGGGCGGCTTACAAGCTTAGCAGTAGTTATCCCGTGTGCTAAAAAATAAACGGAATCCTCTTTCTCTTTCCCCTCTAAAGTCAATCCGTCCATTTCCGCACAATCTAGAATTTTCTTGATTAAATACTCCTTCGGCTGGTGCAAGTTTTCATTTTTTTCCCCCCCAATATCGGGCAAAGGCCGTTCTCGCGGCCATTCTGCTTCCTTCCTTCGTCAAAAACCCCCCACCCCCTTTTTTCTGGGATATCTTAGGCACCCCCAGCC